>NW_026530188.1:1205828-1505828 GCF_027887155.1 Malaclemys terrapin pileata | reverse complement strand
TAACACACAGCTAATCTGTGGAACTCACTGCCAGGGGAATGTCATGAGGGCCGAAAGCATAACTGGGTTCAGAACAGAACTAGGTAAGTTCCTGGAGGATTGGTCTCTCAATGGCTATTAGCCAAGATGGTCAGAGAAGCAACCCCATGCTCGGGGGGACCCTAAATCTCTGACGGCCAGAAGCCAGGGGTGGAAGATGAGGGGAATCTCTCCAAAATTGCCTTGCTCTGTGCACTTCCCCTGGTGCCGTGTAGCCCCAAATCCTTCACCGAGGAGGCAAATCAACAGCAGGCCTGACTCATGGCAGAGGAATAATTAAATCCAGGCTCGAGAAGGCGTGTTGCGATTTTAGGAACATAAGAACGGCCATACTGAGACCAGTTAGCCTAGTAGCTTGTCTCCGACACTGGCTGGGTCCAGGTGCTTCAGAGACAATGAACAGAGCAGGGCAATTACTGAGTGACCCATCACCTGTCCATTCCCAGCTTCTGGCACCTGGAGATTTAGGGACACCTGGCGCATGGGTTGCGTCCCTCACCATCTTGGCTAATATTGATGGACTCACCCTCCAGGACTTCTCCAGTTCTGTTTTGAACCCAGTTCTACTTTTGGCCTTCACAACATCCCGTGGCGAGGAGTTCCACAGGTCAACGGTGCGCTGTGCGAAGAAATACTTCCTTCTGTTTGTTTTAAACCTGTTGCCCGTTAATTTCATCGGGCGACCCCTGGTCCGTGTGTTATGTGAAGGGGTAAATAACACTTCCCTTGTCACTTTTGCCACACCATTCGTGGTTTTATAGCCCTCGATCACATCCCCCGGTTTGTCGTCTCTTTTCCAAGCTACACAGTCCCAGTCTTTTTAATCTCTCCTTATATGGTAGCTGTTCGCGCCGCCTCCTCATTTTCGTTGCCCTTCTCTGCACCTTTCCCACTTCTAATATAACTTGTTTGAGCTGGCGGGCGCCCGGCACTGCCCGCAGTAGTCAAGGGGAGGGCGCACCATAGACTTTACACAGCGTCATGATGATATTTTCCGTCTTCCGGTTTTATTTTTCTAGACCACCTCCTGTCCCCGGTATTATCCTGTGCTGTCACTTGAATGCCTGCCCCCCCACCGCTAAGTAAACTCACGTGTGATTTCACTATAAACCTATCTCAGTGCTGTGAGTTAAGCGGCGTAGTGATCAGAGGGGGGAACCGGTAAACGGGACGGGACTATTTCTTTGGGAGCCGCTGAGCTGTGAATTTTGTGGCCGTTCAGTGGACCGGACGCTCCGGAGGGGCTACTCAAAGGGCTGATCGCCAACCTGCGGCATGACAACCTGCGGGGGACTTGGAAGACAATTCTTGCATCACCTGTGGCCGGGGAAATTGGGGAGCTGACCCCAGCAAGCATAGCCAAGCCTACGGGCAGGTGAGAGCAAAGAGACCACACCAGGATGCATCACAGTGGATGAGTTTGCTGCCCCAGCTGTTTACATGGAATTGGCTGGATTCCCTTGAAACCCTCCGTGGTAATGTTGCTCCATAACTAATAATTGTTCTGTCTCCACTGGAAACGCCCGGTTCCCCAGTGACCTCTCCTCCCCACGCTACTCATTTAGTTGCCACTCGTTTTGTTTTTAACCTCCGCCACCGTGGAGACGTCCATGACCGCCGGCTGCCTCTAGGCGTTTTGCGCCCTGGGCCGAATTCCTCCCGGAGCACGTTGGTGCCACGCCGGCGGAGCCCTCTGGATTTGCCCAATCCCCTCTGCGCCCCGCTTGGAAGTTGAAACTTTGCTTCGCGATCTGGGCAAAGACTTTTTAACGACGTCCAGCGGGAGCCATTAAAATGACTCTCCGCTCGTTCGCTCGTCAGCAAAGTTTCCTTCTGAATGGATATGCTGCTGCAAATTGCAGCTCCGTACCGTTAGCCTAATCAAAGTCCTTAAGGGAAAGCAGATCAAGTGGCCATCCAGGCGCCTAGATACCAAGGTGATGGACACCTGAGACACCCCTAAAATGAACAGATTGGAGGCGGGGGGGGTGCAAAGGTGTCCACAGTGCTAAAGACGCTGTCTCTGACCCTGCCCGGCTCTGGGCGATGCTCATCTGTGTAGCAGAGCGTGCGCTGCAGTGTGACGTTGGGACCTTCGCTGACATGAGATGAATTGTCCGGCCTCAGACCAGTTCATGGGGGACGGGGGCCCCAAAAGGGGTCCATGAGAAAAAAAGAAGACTGTGCTTTATGGGAATCAAAGCATCCCGCTCTTGCGATGAAGTTAGGTGCCCAACTCCCTTAGGCTCCAGTCTATACTGCAACGTAAGCACAGACCCAGGGCTTGGGGGCCATTTGCAACCTAGGGTTAGGAACGGTTGGATCCTGGCACCCCAGCGTCCACACAGCAGGGCGGGGGGCCAAGCCCAACCACCCACACCCCAGACATCCTAGTGTCCTCCCAAAAATGCAGCGTGGTGCAGCGTGGGAAAACTCAACAGTCCAGAGGGATCATGGGATACTTTTAGCGGACTCCCAGAGCGTGCGTCCAGAGGGGCCGCGTCCACACGGCAAAGCAATAGACCTTGAATCCTGGCTCCTGGCTTAACTCAGCAGGGATCCTCCATCCTCATGGCAGCCTGGGTTGGCGCGATTTGTGTGTAGACAGAAGAGGGGGTTAGGGCCGTGCCAGAGTTCAAAAGCGGGGCTTACATTGCAGTGTAGACGTAACCTTGGGGAATTCCAGCCCAAAGCAAGCGCACAATTAATGCTGAAAGAGTACACTGATAAAGTTTGTGGATGATACCAAGCTGGGAGGGGTGGCAAGTGCTTTGGAGGAGAGGATTAAAATTCAAAATGATCTGGACAAACTGGAGAAATGGTCTGAAGTAAATAGGATGAAATTCAATAAGGACAAATGCAAAGTACCCCACTTCGGAAGGAACTGTCAGTCGCACACACACACAATGGGCAATGACTGCCTAGGAAGGAGTCCTGAGGGTCATAGTGGATCACAAGCTAAATATGGGTCAACAGTGTGACGCTGTTGCAAAAAAAGCAAACATCCTTCTGGGCTGTATTAGCAGGAGTGTTGTTAGCAAGACACGAGGAGTAATTCTTCCGCTCTGCTCCGCGCTGATACGGTCTCAGCTGGAGTATTGGGTCCAGTTCTGGGCGCCACATTTCAGGAAGGATGTGGAAAATTGGAGAAAGTCCAGAGACGAGCAACAAAAATGATGAAAAGTCTAGAAAACATGAGCTATGGGGGAAGATTGAAAAAACTGGGTTTGTTTAGTCTGAAGAAGAGAAGACTTAAAGGGGACATGCTAATGGTTTTCAAGTACATAAAAGGTTGTTACAAGGAGGAGGGAGAAAAATTGTTCTTCTTAACCTCTGAAGATAAGACAAGAAGCAATGGGCTTAAATTGCAGCAAGGACTGTTTAGGTTGGACATTAGGAAAAACTTTCTAACTGTCAGGGTGGTTAAGCACTGGAATAAATTCCCTAGGGAGGTTGTGGAATCTCCGTCATTGGAGATTTTTAAGAGCAGGTTAGACAAACACCTGTCAGGGATGGTCTAGATAATACTTAGTCTGACCTTGAGTGCAGGGGACTGGACTAGATGACCTCTTAAGGTCCCTTCCAGTCCTACGATTCTATGATTGACAGCTGTTGGTGACAGGCTGGGAGACACAATCAGCCACCCATCCCAAAACTCTGTCCCCTACATGGACACCGCCACCAATTCAAACCACGCCACAACAAATCACATGTGCAAGCCCACAATGGGAAATCAGCCGGCCGGCCAGTTGGCTAGAAAGGACCTGGGGGTTAGAACAATGCAGCTGTGAACAAGGCGAATCTCATTCCGGGTGTACAAATGGGAAGGTCGCATGTGAAGCCGCGGGAGGGCATTGTCCCGCGCCGGGGAGGAGGGCTCCAGACCTGAGTGCCCCACACTTCAGGAAAGATGGAGGTAAATTGGAACACGCCCAGCGGAGAGAGTACTGTTAGGTATAAATAAGTAAGGAATGTTGGTACTGTTTAATGTGTTCAATTAACTGTTTTAATAATGTATTTACGAGGTAATGTTATGGGAATCACTGGTTGTAATGAAATCCAACATGGAGTATATCAGGGATAGGCAACCTATGGCATGCGTGCCAAAGGCGGCACGCGAGCTGATTTTCAGTGGCACTCACACTGCCCGGGTCCTGGCCACCGATCCGGGAGGCTCTGCATTTTAATTTAATTTTAAAAGAAGCTTCTTAAACATTCTAAAAATCTTATTTACTTGACATACAACAATAGTTTAGTTCTATATTATAGACTGATAGAAAGAGACCTTCTAAAAACATTAAAATGTATAACTGGCACGCGAAACTTTAAATCAGAGTGAATAAATGAAGACTCGGCACCCCACTTCTGAAAGGTGGCCGACCCCTGGAGTACATGAACTCTGACCCTTGGACTCCATCTTTGTAGGCTGACTTGTTTACAGTTAAGACACTGGATTCCCCTGGCTCAAACCGGCCAGAACCGGCTTTTCCCGCCAGAGCCAGCCCCCAACATTCCGTTCCCTCAGGACTCCCCCCCTCCCCCGCCATAGAGACTATATAAGGCCTTGCTCAGCGCCGGCGCGGGGCTGTCCGTTCCAGCGGCAGCGCGAGTGCAGTCGGGTCTCCCCACCACTCCAGAGCCAGTGAGAAGAACACCGCCCATCCCATAGCGAGACCGAGGGAGGAGAGGCCTACCATCGCCATCCCCCACCCCAGCCAAAACACCTTCCCTGTGAAGGGTCCTGCTGCATCCCAGAGGGTCTCCCCGCTCGCGACGGAGTCCATCCGTCGTTGGGACTCCCCAGTGGTCCTCCTCGAAGGCTCCCAGTCCGCCAGAGAGTAGACGGTCCTGGGCCTCATATCCGTATATTGTGCCCACGGCGCCTAGAAAGAGCAGGGAGAGGTTTCTGTATTGGGGTAAAAGGAACGAGGAGTACTTGCTGTTCTTTTTGCTGATACAGACTGACACAGCTACCCCTCTGAAACCTGTATTGGGGCAGCGTTTGTTGTTTTCTCGAACACCAAGGGAGGTTTTGTGGGCCTGAGCTTCAAGCTCCTAAACCAGTCACAGATTCACAGTTTCGTTTAGGCTCGTGTTTCTCCCCCTATGTCACCCTGTTTCTGTACCTTTACCCTTAATACGCTTACCTTTGTTTGTACCATGTTACCTGGTCTTCTCTTCATCTTCACTGTGCCGCACAGGGAGGGAAGGACGCGTCTATTGTCAGCTAATCTAACCGGTGACAGACACAGAAGAGAGTCGAGAGCCCTTCTGAGAAAAGGGGTTTTCCTTTTCTATTCCCCCCCCCATCACTATTTCTAGAGTTTTCCCTTTCGAAGCGTTACCTTATTCCCCTTGAGGTAACAGTACTAAGAACAATCAAAGGTTCTGCAAAATGGTGCCTTACGGCCGCTGTTCTTTACATACTTACACTAATTTAGTGGGCAGCAAGGCCTTGCACTGCTGCTAACGGCTTACCTGTAGGGGGCGCCAATTTTGGTGGGCCATATTGTAGGAGGTTTCATCACACGGCGTGATTCCTGGCGACTCCAGGAGGGTTGGTGACACTGCTTACGCTATTCTTCTCGGGCTGCTGGGTTTCTGATGATCTTTAGCTTCAGATGGGTTCAGTTTCCCTGTATAGACTCAGGGGGAAGGAGGGAAGGTGACTGGATCTGTATCAGGAGAGTGAGACGCAAATTGGGGAAGGGGCTAGGGTCCCTTTAAATGTTTGAACACTGCCCCTTCCCCAATGAAGAGCCCCCATTTCTGGTGGGTTTCAGGTTTACAGCAGAACAATAAATGCTACAACATCCGTGTCCATCAGCTCCCTCTGTGTCTGTCTGTCTAGCTCCATCTCCGCTGGCTCCCGAAATATAACATTAGGGACCATGCCAGGGATGCAATCCAGACCAGTGAGGGGCTGGGTCACCTTCTGCCCTGCAACTTAGGGTCCCTCACAAACAAATAGGTCACACCCTGAGCTTCTTTATCTTGTGATGGGCCTTAGGCTGCTATGTCTGGGGGGAGGGATAGCTCAGTGGTTTGAGCATTGGCCTGCTAAACCCAGGGTTGTGAGTTCAATCCTTGAGGGGGCCACTTAGGGATCTGGGGCAAAAATCAGTATTTGGTCCTCCTAGTGAAGGCAGAGGGCTGGACATGATGACCTTTTGGGGTCCCTTCCAGTTCTAGGAGATAGGTATATCCCAGTGGCCTGTTAGCAAACACCAGCCAGCTATGTTCGGTCTGTTGCCATAGACCGCACTCTGCTACCTTAAAATAGAGTTACCCACAACACTGAATTGGTTTTAATTAAAGAATAAAACAAGTTTCTTGATCTATCGAGAGATACACTTGGACTCACTGTGAGGGAGTAGGGAGTGAGGCACATTGACCTGGGAGTGTTGCGTGGGAGTTTTACTGGGACTGTCTGCATTGGTGCTGGATGGTGGCGGGATATAGGGGGTGACTTCACTTGAGGGATGATGGGTGAGCAGGTAACCTGAGCCCAGGAGGGGGTTGGGGCCAGGTGACACCTTCTGCCCGGGAATCTGGACAAAGGCTGGAGGAGGAGCTGGGGTGTGTGGCTGGGGGAGACAGCTGGTGGGGGTTCAGTTTGGAGCTGGCTGGGGAAATGGAGGGAGACCCAGAACCGCGGTCTGGGCTCCCTACCCCCCAAGATGGACCTGACTGAGGGGGTCCTGTTTTCTGTAACTACAAGCTCTGTTTTAGACTGTGTTCCCGTCATCTAATAAACCTTCTGTTTCCCTGGCGGGCTGAGAGTCCCGGTGAATTGCAGGAAGTGGGGGTGCAGAGCCCTGACTCCCCCACACTCCATGACACCCCCTGCCGCACCCCTCCTGCACCCCAACCCCCTGCCCTGAGCCCCTTTGGGCACCCTGCACCCCAACCCTGTGCCCCAGCCCTACATTCATGGCCCTGAGTGCAATTTCCCCACCCACATGTGGCCCTCGGGCCAAAAAGTTTGCCCACCCTGATCTAGATCAATCAAGTGAGGCCAGCCCCTGGCTGCGTGTCCGTCAGCTCCCTCTATGTTCGGCTGTCTAGCTCCGGCCCGGCTGTCTCCAGGCGTGTAACAGACAGTCCTGCTGCAGCAGGCAGGGGAATGGTGACCAAAGGCCAACGTCCCCTCCCTTTGCTGCTGCCCCACAGCCTGGCAGGGCCTTTTACAGGAACTGCACCCGCCCTGCACCTTCTCTCTGCTTGCACACACCCCTCACGAGAGCTTAATCTTCGCAGGTTGTTTCTGTTTCATTCTGTATAATCCCTCCAACCGCCTGAGGCTTCACAGGCATCGGAGAAGGGTCCAGCAAAGCCATTTAATACCTAACACAAGACAGGGCGGATTTCCCACAGTGAATTCCTCGACAGACGTCCCCCAGGGGCCTCTCCACTGAGTCCCTTCTCCACGTGACGGTAAAACTCGCCGAGTGCAATAGGACAGGGGGATCGTGGCAGAGAGG
This sequence comes from Malaclemys terrapin pileata, assembly GCF_027887155.1. NCBI lineage: Eukaryota > Metazoa > Chordata > Testudines > Emydidae > Malaclemys > Malaclemys terrapin. The sequence continues at coordinate 1,498,305 of NW_026530188.1, read as the reverse complement.
GGCCAGAACGCTGGCACCACCACTCAGCGGTGGCCTGGGGGAACGCCTGGATGGGGGTCGTCAGCCTAGGTGGCTGCCCCGGGACTGCCAGGGGTACGGCTGGGAGCGCCGTGTGGTCTTGAGACAGGAGCCGGCTGGACATGGTTTAGAGCAGGTCCGACGCAGGGGGGTTGCCAGATTTTTGGGGTGCTGTGTGGGGCAGGAAGGGGCAAGTGTGTGTTTGGGGGGATAGAGGAGGTGTATGGAGATAGATAGATAGATAGATAGATAGACAGCCCAGCGTATCTTGGTCAACGCTAGTGTCAGCTCCAAGCCATTTGTTCTCATTCTGCCTTTGTCTGTGAGATTAAAGAGACCCCGTATCTCAAAAATCTCCTCCCTGTCTGGGTACTGATGGACCAGGATCAAGTCCTCATAGGTCTGAGCTGGGGTGGGGGTGGATGGATTCTGGGCTAGATGGGCCCAGGGGGTTTCTGTGATTGGGGACAGTCCCCCTTTATCCTCCACTTGATGTTCTTCCTCCCCGTTCCTCAGGAGTTCATTATCTCTGCAGCATGTCGGTCAATGTCAAAGTCACACTGCGTGAAATCCTGAGTGATCTGAGTGAGGAAAACTTCAGAGCTTTCAAATGGTATCTGGTGAATGGAGTTGATGACAAGACAATAAGCTGTCGCTATTTGGAATTAGCCGACCGGGAAAAGACCATCGACGAGATACTGAGCCACTTCGGCAGTTCTGATGCCCTCGAAAAAACCAGGGAGATCCTGGAAGCCGTACCTAGGAGAGATCTCGCCGACAAGCTCAGGAAGAAAGTGCCAGGTAAAGGGAATGGGGCGGGGGGGGAGCAAAGCGGGGCCATGAATCTCATTAACAAGAGATTTTGAGAGCCCAGTGGACACGCACCTTTGCGGCCTCCATCAGCATTTCCCCCTCATCCCCAGATCTGTCCTAATGTCCCAGGCCAGACCCAAACCCAGACGCCACCTAACAACTGGGGGCACAAGTTAGCCACGTATGTATGAACATCGGAACGCTTTGACTTCAGGCTGAGCGACGGGGAGCTGGTCAAGGTGACTAAAACTTTTAGTGACCTCGTAGGCGCCTGCCAGCTGTTCCCAACCCTAATTCCTGTCCGTAGTTGCCACTGCCAAAGACCTAGGGTCTAACGCCTGCCCCCTACTCGCCTTCATGAACTCTGCTGGATCAACGAACCCTACGTGACCAGCCCAGCAAGCCCTGGGGTTAATCTTTGGGATGCGCATTGTGAAAATGATTTTAAAGACTATTTATTTATTTATTTATTTATTTAAAGTAGCAAAACAAGCTCAGGAGAGAAAAAAGGAGACGCTAAAGGAGCCCACAGAGAAGACGCTAAAGAAGACCACAGCGGAGGAGCACAGGAAAGAAACGTAAAACAGGGTGTGGTTGCAGGAGGGTTGATCATTGTAGGAATGCACATTGGGAAAAATAACCCCAACTCTACATACAATATGATGGGGGCTAATTTAGCTACAACGAATCAGGAAAGAGATCTTGGGGTCATCGTGGAGAGTTCTCTGAAGACATCCATGCAGGGTGCAGTGGCAGCCAAAAAAGCAAACAGGATGTTAGGAATCATTTAAAAATGGATAGAGAATAAGACTGAGAATATCTTATTGCCCTTATATGAATCCATGGTACGCCCACATCGTGAATACTGAATACAGATGTGGTCTACTCATCTCCAAAAAGATATACTGGCATTAGAAAAATTTCAGAAAAGGGCAACTAAAATGATTAGGGGTTTGGAACGGGTCCCATATGAGGAGAGATTAAAGAGGCTAGGACTTTTCAGCTTGGAAAAGAGGAGACTAAGGGGGGATATGATACAGGTCTATAAAAACATGAGTGGTGTGGAGAAAGTGAATAAGGTAAAGTTATTTACTTGTTCCCATAATACAAGAACTAGGGGCCACCAAATGAAATTAATGGGCAGCAGGTTTAAAACAAATAAAAGGAAGTTCTTCACACAGTGCACAGTCAACCTGTGGAACTCCTTGCCTGAGGATGTTGTGAAGGCCAAGACTATAACAGGGTTTAAAAGAGAACTAGATACATTCATGGAGGTTAAGTCCATTAATGGCTACTAGTCAGGATGGGTAAGGAATGGTCTCTGTTTGTCAGAGGATGGAGATGGATGGCAGGACAGAGATCACTTGATCATTGCCTGTTAGGTTCACTCCCTCTGGGGCACCTGGCATTGGCCACTGGCGGTAGACAGGATACTGGGCTAGATGGACCTTTGGTCTGACCCAGTACGGCCGTTCTTATGGCAGCTGTTACATCAGAAATGCTTCCTCTTATAGCATTAGGAGCAGCAGGACTAGGGTATTTGTGTGACAAATTTTGAGATGTATGAACTTCCCTTTGATCTGCAATGAGGCCTCTCTCTGTCTCTCTCTCTCTGTTCCTCTCTCTCGCTGTCTCTCTCTGTTTCTCTCTCTCTCTGTTCCTCTCTCTCGCTGTCTCTCTATGTTTCTCTCTCTCTGTGTTTCTATTGTGGCTACGAGGTGGCCTCTCTGCTCAGGTCTGAGGCCCCTGCTCAGGAACGCCGTAACCCGCCATGCTTTGAAAACGGAAGTCGAGGCGTCTCCGCTGAGCTGAGCTGTGACTCAAGGGGTATTACAGGAAGGGCCAGACCAGGCGTCCGTCTTATCCAGTCTCTGACCATTTTCAGGACCAGTGGCCATTTTCAGAAGAAAGTAAAATCTCCCCCTTTCCCTCGACTTAAATTAAACCGAGGCAGCTGCCTTCAAGCCAAAATAAGTGTCCACATTTAAACCAGAGGAAGTTTTATCTCTATGCTGCTCCCTCCCAACGGCTTCTTTGTCTCTTCAGTGTCACGCTTACTCCCAGGCCGTCTTCTGAGCTAAGTTGCCTCTTTTTCCTTCCAGTCCCTTCTTAACACCCACTTCTTTCCCGACACCCCTCTCCCATGCTGGCGGTATCCCTCACCGGCTGGTCGGTAACGCCGCCTGGTTTTGTTTGTCTCATTGAGCTTGTCAGCGCCATGTGACTAGATACTTGTCTTGTGTGTCTCCGCCTCACTGGGTACATTTGTGGGGCATCGTAAGCATTAAATCATTGACAGAAGATGACTGTTGGGTTAAAGTTACAGCAGGACCAAGGTCTTGGCAATCAGGATAATACGTGGAGAAATGAAAGCCGTACAGGTGGGTCAGGATCACAAAGGCATCAGGTCAGACGTCTTCATCTTTGAGCCCAGATCTATTTTTGGCATTTGCAACATTCCCGGGATGACTGTGCCTCACGTGAAGACGTGTTTCCTCTTATCTGTCTGAAACCTGCTGCCCGTAAATCTCCTCGGGTGAAATACGGCGGGAAGGGCTCCACAATCTGTGTCTTACGAACCTTTCCAGGAAACTGACACACTTACAGAGCCCTCATTTTTGCCTGCCAGAAACCCAGTTTGGTTTCTATTCAGCTCCTCACAAATCGGAGGGCTGGGCGTGGCTGTCTTTGGCCTCACAGATAAAGTTAGGAGTGGGAAACCTGGGCAGCTGCTGTTAAGAAAGGACAGTTGGAAAGTCCTCTTTGAATATGTTCCAGCGCAGAACGTTGTATTTTATGTCAGTAAAGTCATGACGGACACCAAAGGTCTCAGTTTCTTTTCCCCTCTGTCCTCTTTCTCCCCAGAATGACCAATAGCATTTCAAATGTGAAGGGGGCTGTTGTCCGACAGGTCCTTACTGCCAGCTTCGAGACACTGAGAAAAGATCAATTTGAAAAGTTCAAAGATGTTCTGTGCAAGACACCCATGAAGGAGCTTGTGGCGGAAGGAGATGCTTTCCTTGATGCACCCAATACATTCCAGAGGGACGCCAGCCTAGAAAACCTTGTCGAGGATTTGATAGGCAAATTCGGCCGGACTTACGCACTGAGGGCAACTGCGACGGTGCTGGAAAAAATAGGGAGAAGGGACCTTGCTAAAGAACTCCAGGGAGAATTACAAGGTAAATGCAGCCAAGGAGGAGAACAGGAGGGAGGAGGGGGGTGTTGGATTTGAAAGAGGGATGGGAAAGGTTCCTGGGTTCAGAAAAGAACTAGATACGTGCCTGGGAGACAGGTCCATCGATGGCTGTTAGCCAGGATCAGTAGCGACACAACCCATGCTCTGGGTGTCCCTAAATCTCTGGCTGCCAGATGCTTGGGCTGAATGATAGGATGCATCACTCGATAATCGCCCTGTCTGTTCAGTCCCTCTGGGGCACCAGCATTGGCCATTGTCGGCAGACAGATCCTGGGCTAGACAGACCTTTGGTCTGACCCAATCTGGCCGTTCTTATGACTCGTGGGTTCTATCCCCAGCTCTGGGAGGGGAGTGGGGTCTAGTGGTCAGAGCTTTTGTATGGTGTTGCTGTGTGGCTGTTCTCCAGCTGCCACACCCCAGAGGTGGCTGCATATCAGCGCTGGGTGAGCCATGCCCATGTGGCGTTATGTGCAGCTGTTCCCCAGCTTCCCGCCCCTCCAGAGGTGGCTGCAGCTCAGTGCTGAGCGAGCCCTCCCATTCCCTGTGCAGCGTTGCAGTGTGGCTGTTACCCAGCCGGAGATACCTTGGGCGGCTTCTCGAGGAAGCCGCACCTTTGGGGAAGTTCCAGAACTTGGTAAGTGTTGTAGGCCGTCCGCTGTTCGCCTCCCCCGGGCTGTGCTCGGAGGCAAAAGAAGATGTTCAGAGCACTACAACCCTGGAAGTATTTTGTCAGCAAAAGCGCCCACAAGAAAGCGACCGAGAGAGTTGGCACACGCTGACTTTGTGTCGCCACAGCCTTGTCGCTAAAAGCTGCGTCGTGTAGACAAGCCCTTTGACTGGAGACGTTATTTTCTGTCTGGATTTGGCCCTTGGTGCGGCTGCTGCGGGGATCCTGTGTCCCGTTCTGGTGGCCACCGTTCAAGGAGGACATCGATCGATCGGGGAGGGAAAGGGGGGGCAGAGAAGAGCCCTGAGGATGATTAAAGGGTTAGAAACCGGCTGGAGAGCGAGAGACGCCTGCAGCTCCAGGTGTTGAGCTGAACAGAGAGACCAAGCAATGAGAACCAGGTCCCGTTCCGCTTCGTGTCAAAGCCTTGACAATTGCCCCTCTGCGGTGTGGCCTCATGAAAATCTTCTTATTTATTGCAGCCCTGCAAGTGACCTCTCATGGACTGAGAAGAAAACCAAAAGGTGGAGTAGAGAACCAGAAGCCAGGTAGGAGAAGGTGTTACACTGATAGGAGCCGGAGCTGTAGGAGGACTATTTTCAGCATTAGTAGCAGCCCCTAGGGCACCGCTGGCTTTTCCAGTTCCAGTCGCAGTAACAGCAGGTGTAGCAATAGTGTGGGAGTGACATGCCTCCTCAGCTGACAGCGAAGCCGCTGTCGGTAAGGGCTTGGCTACACGTGCAGATGTCAAGCGCTGTGAGTTAAACCCGCCTTCGGAGAGCGCAGGAGGGAAAGCGCTGCAGTCCGGCCACACTGACAGCTGCCAGCGCACTGGCCTGGCCACCTTTGCGGCACTTGCAGTGGCATTGGGAGCGGTGCATTATGGGCAGCTATCCCAGCATGCAAGTGACTGCAACGTGCTTTTCAAATGGGGGGGTGGGGTGTGACAGGGAGTGTGTTGTGTGTAAGTGGGGGGAGAGAGTGGGTTTTGGGGGGGCTGAGAGTGTGTCAGCAGGCTGTCTTGTAAGTTCAGACCCCCCTCCCCCCGCCTCTGTCTCACTCACTCAAAGCAAACAGTAAATGTTTGCTTTTCTCGGAGCTGATAAGCAGCCGACTTCTCCGAAACGGAGCTTTGAAAGGGCATTTCCGCATTCCTGCAACTGTTAGAAAAGTGTGGCCACTTGACTTAAGGGGATTATGGGATGTTTCCGGAGGCCGATCAGAGCGCAGTAATGCAACACCTCATTCCCACTGGCCCCGCGGCGCTCCAGCGGGGGTGCAGCAAACGTTACTCCACTCGCCGAGGTGGATACCAGCAGCGTTCTAGCTGCGGAGTCAGAGCGCTCGACATGCCTTGTCAGTGTGCATGGGGAGCGCCCGGGGCAGCTTTATTGCGCTGTAACTCACAAGTGTAGCCAAGGCCTAAGTGATCCCGCCCCTGAGTTCACCCTGCGTTTGGCCAGCAACGCCCAGCAGATCTCGGAGCTGCTCACTGGGGGGAAGGTTATAACTGGGGCTGCCGATATGCCCCGGCGTTTTTTCAAATCACAAATCACAGAGCAGCCGCGGGAAATGCAGTAGAAGCCAAAGGAGCTGGACCGATCGGGGAGGGGGTCCGAGAAGAGCCAAGGGGCTGATTCAAGGGTTAGACACAGAGAAGGTTTCAAGGCTGACTCGATCCCAGGCTAGAAGGGAATAGAAATATTCAATAAGGGGCCCGTCAGTCCAGCACCGGGAGGTCGAGCCTGATCCAATGGCTGCAAGTTGAAGCCAGACCAATTCCGCCTGGGAATAAGGGGTCAGTTTCTAACGGCGAGAGTCATTGGGGCAGTTTCCTGAGGGGCACGGTGGAGTCTCCATCACTGGCCATTTTTCAATCCAGCTGGGATGTTTTTCTAACCGATCGGCTCTAGGAATTGTTTTGGGGCCTTCTCCGGCCCATGTGGTGCAGGGGGTCAGACTAGAAGGTCACAAGGGTCCCATCTGGCCGGGGCTTCTAAGAATAAATGTCCCGGGTGTGAAGCCACCATCTGCTATTTGCCTCGAGCCCCGTGACTGTGATAAAAAAGTGCCGTGACAAATGAAATTCAATGATACCTCTTTAAAATCATTAGCGAGTGTCCTCCTCCTCCTTCTCCACCACTGCCTCCTCCACGCAGCCCCTCACTCACATTCGAAAAGTCTCGGACAGACAGACCGAGATCAGGGCCCCCCATGGTGCTGGGCGCTGCCCAGACCCCGACCGAGATCAGGGCCCCTCATCATGCCAGGCACTGCTCAGACCCCCATTATTTTAACTGAAATGGAAGCTTTTTCAATGAAACAAACTGAATGTAAAAAACTGCATTGCAAATACGTTTGGCCCATCACAGGACAGGGGAACCATCTGGTAGGAACTGAAAACGGTTTGTTTCCATTCGAAAGTTTTCACGCAGCATCTTCTTTGTGGTCACCAATGTAGTCCCGACGGTAACTGGAGACTTTGTGTTTCTCTAGACGAAGATTCCTACTGCATCCTTATGTAAGATTTTCCCTTCACTTCATCCTGCCCCTGGCTTCCTTCGAAGGCATCCTGGAGTTGGAGAGACACAGTGGCAAGTGCTGATCTGAGCCCTCTAGCGAATTAGATAAAACGGTGATTGCTTCCCACGGCTGCCTGTGAGCAATTCATACAGTCGTTACGGTTGCGCCTCCTTGCGTTGTGCCTGGCTGCTCTGGTGTCAGAAACCCCCAAAGATGGCTGGAATTTTTCAAAGAAAAAAATGGTTGGTCAAATGAAACACCCTTTTTAATACGGAAATTTGTAACACTCCCTTGTTGGCTTCCAAAGCTTATATATATATATATATAAAAAAAACCAATGCTTTGTTTTTTAAGTAAGAAAGTTTTAAGTGATTTGGGTTCAGGGGGTTTTCCCCAATTTTGAACAACAGTTTTGAAAGAGGCTGTAATTACGCTGACGCAACCAGTTCATCTGTATAGGCTGTCTCCCTTCAAACACAGCAACATGGCTGACAAAAATTGGCTTGACCTGTCTTTTATTAGAGAGACAAGGTGGGGCAGGTAATGGCTTTTGTTGAAGAGAAGCTTTCGAGTTTACACAGAACTAGATAGATAAATAGGGGTGTATATGGATGGGTGAATAGGCGTTTATGGGGATAGATAGATAGATAGATAGATAGATAGATAGATAGATAGATAGATGCAGGTGTGTGGGGTGGGACAGATGGAGGAATGCAGAGATGGGTGGAGGAGTGGGGGCATGGATGGATGTGTATGGAGATCCTGGGGGGGATGCTGGGAGCGATGGAAGGGGGATGGGTGGGTGGGTGGATGGAGAGGTGTGTACCGGGATGGATGGGTGTGTATGGAGGGGGAATATGGGGCTGGATAATGTAATGACACTGGTAGCTGATTTAAGACTCAGCACAGATCAGACATAGCCCCAGAGGCCAGGGGGATGGACGGGGTTCACAGCACTCATGGGGTCAGGTGTTATGTGTGGATGTTCTCCATCTGCCCCACCCCAGAGGTGGCTGCATCTCAGAGCCAGGCGAGCCATCCCCAGGCAGCGTTATGTGTGGCTGTTCCCAGCTGCCCTGCCCCAGAGGTGGCTGCATTTCAATGTCAGGCCATTGATGCATGTTGTGTGTTATCAAAAGAAGGACCAAAGGCTTCGGTTGAGGCTGAGGAATCTAAAAGGAAAAGAACCTGAAGTAACACGATCAAATCAACTGGAAAATCAACCCAGACTGCCGTGAAGAGAGGGCACCCTCTGTGCTCACCTGAAAATCTCCCGCCAGTTCATACCCCAGGACTAGTTCTACCCCTCCCCAAATCTGCCGCATCCTTCTACGTACTGCCACAGACGCCTGATCTAGATCAATAACGTGAGGAGAACCCCTGGCTGAGTGTCTGTCAGTTCCCTCTATGATCTCCTGAGCCAGGGCGGTGGCTCGAGCTGTATCCACACTGCAAAATGACAGGGCTTGGACCTGCCTCCCGTGGGTGGGTCCGAGGACCCGGGGCCTGAGTGCTTGGTGACCGTGTGGACCCCGCAGCGTCTAGCGCCCTCTCCAGGCTGCTGCAGCTCCAGCCCTCCTTGCTAGGAGTGTGACGGCGCAGGGAGTGGGGCGGATTGCGGGGGAGTTTTACTGGGACAGTCTGCATTGGTGCTGGGATATCCGGGGGTGACTTCACTTGAGGGACAATACCTGAGCATGTAACCTGAACCCAGGAGGGGGGTTGGGGCCAGGTGACACCTTTTGCCCGGGAATGTGGACAAAGGCTGGAGGAGGAGCCGGCGGGAGGCTGGGAGGGACAGCTGGAGGGGGGTTCAGTTTGGAGCTGGCTGGGGAAACGGAGGCAACCCCAGGACTGGGTTCTAAGCTCCCTGCCCCCCAGATGGACTTGACTGAGGGGTCCTGGTTGTACCTACAAGCTCTGTTTGGGACTGTTCCTGTCGTCCAATAAACCGTCCATTTTACTGGCTGGCTGAGAGTCCCGGTGAATCGCAGGAAGTGGGGGTGCAGGGCCCTGACTCCCCCACACTCCGTGACAAGGAGAACCTCACCCAGCCAGCCCTGCATCCAGCCACATCTGGGGGTTGGGCTAGAGCGTCACTTCCAGACACAGACGTCTCATCTTCATCTATGGGGGGAGGGGAGAGAGGGGTGCCCCCCCCTCCCCCAGGGCTTTCAGTTTCATTTCACATCACCTCTCAGTCCGTCCTGGCGCGCGTCTAGGAACCTGGAGATAAAACATCCTCTGGACTTTCCTCCTGTCCCTGCTCAGCGTTCACGCCCGGGCAATGTCCGGCCCACCCACCCCGGACGACACTCGCAGCTCGCTGCTCCAGCCTGGGGATCCCCAGCCCAGGTCTGGAGAGATGTGGCCCTCTGGAGACCAGAAACACCAGGATCTCCGGTACCTGGAGGTGGTGGGTCAGTCACTGCCCAGTGGGTCTGGGCTTGGGGCAGGGGCTGTGTTAGGGGAGCAACGCTGGAGGGGCTGGAGTGCAGCAGGGTGATGCCCCCACTGGCCCTGGGCGTAACATAGAGCAGCCCTGAGGCTCCCCTGACCCAGCCTCAATCTCCCATCAGTCTCTAGCGGGAGGGCTGGGGGAGAGTCCATAATGCCAGCACCCGGAATTAGACCCCGCAATCCACCTCATGTGGGGTCTCCTCCTCCAGCCCCAGAACAGTGGTTCTCAAACTTGTGTCCTGGGGAGCCCTTTCACACAGCAACCCTCTGAGTGTGACCCCCCTAATAAATTAAAAACACTTTTTATATATTTAACACCACTATAAATGCTGGAGGCAAAGCAGGGTTTGGGGTGGAGGCCGACAGCTCGCGACCCCCATGTAATAACCTCACAACCCCCCATGTAATAACCTCGCGACCCCTTGGGGGGTCCCAACCCCCAGTTTGAGACCCCCTGCCCCAGAGCGTCTCTATCACGCAATTGGTGGAAAAGGAATCCCTGGTCTGAGCAAATTAGATCAACAGATTTTAAGGCCAGCAGGGTCCATAAATGATCATCCAGCCCCCAGTCCTCCATCGCACAGGCCGCAAAACCTCCCCCAGCCCTCCCAGTGTCCAGCCCAGATCTGGTGGTCGAGCTAGCGCGTCGCTCAGACGGAGACGTCCAATCCCGAGGAAAAGACACCAAGAGCGGAAGTTTCCACCACGTCCTTTGGGAAGCAGCTCCCAAGTCCTCGTTCTGTTAAAATCGTCGACCTTATGTCCAGTCTGCATTTCTCTAGTGTTGGTAAATTGTATAAGATCCTAAAACCAGCTAGACTGGGTCAGGCCAAGGGTCCATCTAGCCCAGTGTCCTGTCTTCTGACAGTGGCCAATGCCAGGTGCCCCAGAGGGAATGAACAGAACAGGGAATCATCCAGTGATCCAGCCCCTGTCGCCCATTCCCAGCCTCTGGCAAACAGAGTTTTAGGGACACCCAGAGCAGGAAGTTGTGTCCCTGCCCATGCTGGCTAATAGCCATTGATGGACCTATCCTCCAGGAACTGATCTAGTTCTTTTCTGAACCCAGTTATAATTTTGGCCTTCACAACATCCCCTGGCAAGGAGTTCCACAGGTTACTGTGCGCTGAGTAACAAAGTACAGTAATTCCTCGCTTAAAGTTGTCCAGGTTAACGTTGTTTTGTTGTTATGTTGCTGAGCAATTAGGGAACAGGCTCCTTTAAAGTTGTGCAATGCTCCCTTCTAATGTCGTTTGGCAGCCGCCTGCTTTGTCCACTGCTTGCAGGAAGAGCAGCCCGGTGGAGCTAGCTGGTGGGGGCTTGGAACCAGGGTGGACCGGCAGCCCCCCTATCAGCTCCCCCCTATCAGCTCCCTGCTCCCCTAAGTTCCCTGTGCAGCAGCTGCCCAGCAGGCTAGCAATTGCAGCTGTCCCTCCCCCCATTGCCATGTGCTGCTCCTGCCCTCGGCCTTGGAGCTGCTCCCCGAGACTCCTGCTTGCTGTGCAGGGGGGAGGGAAGGAAGAGGGGGGGGCTAATGTCAGGGTGTCCCCCTCCCCACTGCTCCTGCACCCCGCTTACCCCATCTTCTATAGAGCAGGGGGGACACACGCCAGGGCTTTGCGGTCTCAACAAGCTGATCTGATGAACAAGGCAGTGCATTAAAGGGGAAATGCGCATCTCTCCCTCCATTCCTGCCGCCTTGTAGAGGGAGAGAGTTAACCCTTGAGGGCTCAGCCAATTGCTAGTTCATCATTTAGCAGTAAGGGAAATATCCCACCCTCTGACTCCTCCACCTCAACCAAACTTCACAATCATCAGCACTGTGTGTGTGTGTGTGTGTGTGTATAAAATACTGCCTTTTAATTCTTATGGGGAAATTGGATTTACTTAACATAGTTTCGCTTAAAGTCGCATTTTTCAGGAACAGAACTACAACGTTAAGTGAGGAGTTACTGTATTAGGAAACACTATTTCCCTAGGAGGGTGGTGAAGCACTGGAATGCGTTACCTGGGGAGGTGGTGGAATCTCCTTCCTTAGAGGTTTTTAAGGCCCGGCTTGACAAAGCCCTGGCTGGGATTATTTAGTTGGGGATTGGTCCTGCTTTGAGCAGGGGGTTGGACTAGATACCTCCTGAGGTCCCTTCCAACCCTAATAGTCTATGATTCCCCTGCCCCCATATTCCTCTGTACCCCTTAGTCTGTCTCCTACCCCCCACATTCCCTGCACCCCCACCTACCTCTGTATGTGCCTAATGTTGTACGTGCTTTTTTTGCAACAGTGTCGCGTTGCTGACTCCTGTCGAGGTTGTGATCCACCACAACTCCCAGCTCCTTCCCAGCAGCGCTGCTGCCCGGCCAGTTCTCCCCCGTGCTGTACTGGGGCACTTGGCTTTTCTTCCCATTGTCGCCCCTTACATGGGGCTTTGCTGAATTCCATCATCAGCTGCTGCTCATACGCCACGATGGGCATGTAACTGTCAGCGCCTTCCTATCCTATTCAATTCCCTAAAGGGACTTAGCACGGCAACGCTGGGGCTGTCGTGTGACAGCTGGGTTACCCCTCCCTAGCACAGACAGCAACAGGGAAACTGCTGAGGCCCTGTGATTTCTCTTGTGAACGGGGTGGTGCTACAGGGCGCATGTCAGATCAAAACAATCCCCTTTCCACATTTGTGTCACATCGACATGAATTGTCTGAATCCCGGCATAGACACCGACTTCCCCTCTAGCTGGGGGGGTGCTCGACCTCCCGCCCACACGTCAGGCCCCGCCCCTCACTCCTCCCCTTCACCCAAGACCCTGCTCCCACCCCGCCTCGTCCAACCCCACTCCATCCCTGCCCCACCTCTTCCCGCCCCCACTCCTCCCCTTCTGCCAAACGCCCGCCCCACCTCACCTCTTCCCACCCCGCTCCATCCCCGCCCCGCCTCTTCCCGCCCCCACTCTCCCTTTCTCCCAAGATCCTGCCCCCACCCTGCCTCGTCCAACCCCGCTCCATCCCTGCCCCACCTCTTCCCGCTTCCACTCCTCCCCTTCTGCCAAACCCCCGCCCCACCCCATCTCTTCCCACCCCACTCCATCCCCGCCCCGCCTCTTCCCGCCCCCACTCCCCCTTTCTCCCAAGACCCTGCCCCCACCCCACCTCTTCCCACCCCACTCCATCCCCGCCCTGCCTCTTCCCGCCCCCACTCCCTCCCTTCTCCCAAGTCCCTGCCCCCACCCCGCCTCTTCCCGCCCCGCTCCAACCTCGCCCCGCCTCTTTCCAACCCCCCCCCCTGAGCACAGCCCGTCCTGGCCCGTCTCCATCCCTCCCTGAACCTCTTGCCTGCCGCGAAACAGCTGATCCATGGAAGGTGGGACGTGGGGTGGGGGGAGCTCGGCTGCCCGTTGGCGCTTATGAATGGCGGTTCCATTGTACAGGGAATGCGAGTGATCGTTCCCAAATCACCGCACACTCGGGGGCTGGAAGCTCGTCGCGAAGGGCATTTTGGCGTTGTGCAGATGAAGGCCACAGCCCGGAGTCAGGCCGAGCCGGGACGGACAAGACCTTGTGGGGAAGGGGAAGTGCTGATACAGCATGATCCCGGCCCAACTTGTCTCCCCCCGACTGCAGCCTGGGACTTTCTGTTCCTCTGATCCAACCTCCTTCAGTTACAATCCTAACGTTGACAATTTGGTGAAGGAAACTTTGGTACCAGCTCCAGCCAGTTCCACACTAGACATGGCCGATTCCTCCCCACGACTGCTCCTGGCAGCCAGGACACGGCCACACCTCCAGCCCCACGTCATCGCCCTAGAGCAGAAACCCAGACTTTATGAATTGTTTCGCTGGCAGGTCGCTTTTCCAGGGCCGAATAATCCCCGGCCATTGACGACTCTGCTGTAGTCCACATGCAACTTTTAGCGGGGTTATGTCCTGGTTTGTGTTAGAAGTCAGCGATAACGCACGTGGGTGTGGGAAGGTTTTTAATACAGGCTGGAGAAGGAACGTGAGATCATGTCCCTTTAAACGTTTCAACACTTCCTGGCCCCTGGGGAAAACTCGCAGCTTCTTGCTGGTTTCAGTTCTGTGTCTCGATCAGTAAAGTGAGGCCAGCCCTGGCTGCGTGTCCCTCTATGTCCGGCTGTCTAGCTCCGGCCCGGCTGGCTCCCGGAGGGGAACAGACAGTCCTGCTGCAGCAGGCAGGGGAATTACACCCAAAACCCAGCGTCCCCACTTTGCTGCTGCCCCACAGCCAGTCGGGGCCTTTTACAGGAACTGCATCCGCCCTGCACCTTCTCTCTGCTTGCACACACCCCTCCCGGGGTGAGGGAGAAACTCAACCTTCGCAGGTTGTTTCTGTTTCATTCTGCATCATCCCTTCAGCCTCAGAGACGAGTCCAGCAAAGCCAGTTAATCCCTAACACAAGCCGGGGCGGATTTCCCACGGTGAATTCCTCGACAGACGTCCCCCAGGGGCCTCCAGCGCGTAGGAACGAGCTCTCCACTGACTCCCTTCTCTACGTGACGGTAAAACCCTCCGAGTGCAATAGGACAGGGGGATGGTGGCGCACAGGGGCCAGGACGCTGGCACCGCTGCTCAGTGGTGGCCTTGGGGATCGCCTGGATGGGGGTCGTCGGCCTAGGTGGCTGCCCCGGGACTGCCAGGGGTACGGCTGGGAGCGCCGTGTGATCATGAGACAGGAGCCGGCTGGACGTGGTTTAGAGCAGGTCCGACACAGGGGGGTTGTCAGATTTTTGAGGTGCTGTGTGGGGCAGGAAGGGGGCGGGGGTGGGGGTGGGGGTGGGGGGTGAGCGGGCGTCCCAAGATGGGAAATGCAGGCTGGACACCGGCAGGTGCTGCCTCTCGGGGCTGGGCCTGTCACACACACTGCGCTCTCCCCATCACTGGCCATGTTCAGCCATCACGGCACCATCTTTGTCCCAGAATCCCAAGGGGCCTGTCTGAGGGAAACGGTAACTGAGCGAATCTCTCTGGGCTCAGTCCCTGGGGCGGGAGGGGGGGGTTAAATCAGAAACAGCTCATCACCCCCCAAATAAACCCAGGCTGATCCGGGCTGGGGATAAACTGGGCCCGCCGTGTGTTTCTGGTGCCATGCGCCTTCTCTCGCTGTTCTGAACACGTGTTCCCAGTGCCCAGGGGCATGAGGGCAGGATGGGGCGCGCATCGATTTCAGCCTGGTCTCTGGACCACTCGCGTACTGGGGTGCGAGCGTAACTCCCGGCCTGTCGCTGTGGTGAAGCACCCGCGTGTCCTGGTCGTGACAGTTTTCTCATTGAGTTAAGCCAAAGGGGACTTCAGCTAATGCAAGCTGTCACGGGATCCCTAGAATCAGTGAGCAGAACAATAGAAAGGCCAATTCCGGCCATATAACTGCTGGAAATATAGATACAAAACAATATTATGATGTCACAATAAATGGTGTGTTAATGCGTATTAATATATGTGGTGTAAAATAGTCTAGATAGATAGATAGATACAGGGGTGGCTGGGGATAGATAGATAGATAGATAGATAGATAGATAGATAGATAGATAGATAGATGGGGTGGCTGGGGATAGATAGATAGATAGATAGATAGATAGATAGATAGATAGATAGATAGATGGGGTGGATGGGGATAGATAGATAGATAGATAGATAGATAGATAGATAGATAGATAGGGTGGCTGGGGATAGATAGATAGATAGATAGATAGATAGATAGATAGATAGATAGATAGATAGAGGGGGTGTGTGGGGATAGATAGATAGATAGATGGGGGTGTGGGGATAGATAGATAGATAGATAGATACAGGGGTGGCTGGGGATAGATAGATAGATAGATAGATAGATAGATAGATAGATAGAGGGGGTGTGTGGGGATAGATAGATAGATAGATGGGGGTGTGGGGATAGATAGATAGATAGATAGATACAGGGGTGGCTGGGGATAGATAGATAGATAGATAGATAGATAGATAGATAGATAGATAGATAGCCAGCCCAGTATATCTTGGTCAACGCTAGTGTCAGCTCCAAGCTGTTTGTTCTCAGTCTGCCTTTGTCTGTGAGATTAAAGAGACCCCGTATCTCAAAAATCTCCTCCCTGTCTGGGTACTTATACAGCAGGATCAGGTCATCATAGGTGTCAAGGCTCCTTCCCCACTCTGAACTTTAGGGTACAGATGTGGGGGCTGCATGAAAACTTCTAAGCTTAACTACCAGCTCAGATCTGGTCCGCTGCCACCATCCCAAAGTGCTAATTCCCTTTCCTGGGTAGCCTTGAGAGACTCTTCACCAATTCCCTGGTGAACACAGATCCAAACCCCTTGGATCTTAAAACAAGGAGAAATTAACCATCCCCCTCCTTTCTCCCACCAACTTCTGGTGGATCAAGATCCAAACCCCTTGGATCTAAAAACAAGGAAAAATCCATCAGGTTCTTAAAAAGAAGGCTTTTAATTAAAGAAAAAGGTAAAAATCATCTCTGTAAAATCAGGATGGAAAATAACTTTACAGGGTAATCAAACTTAAAGAGCCCAGAGGACCCCCCTCTAGCCTTAGGTTCAAAGTACAGCAAACAGCGGTAAACACCCTAGTAAAAGGTACATTTACAAGTTGAGAAAACAAAGATAAACCTAACACGCCTTGCCTGGCTGTACTTACAAGTTTGAAATATGAGAGACTTGTTCAGAAAGATTTGGAGAGCCTGGATTGATGTCTGGTCCCTCTCAGTCCCAAGAGCGAACAACCCCCAAAACAAAGAGCACAAACAAAAGCCTTCCTCCCCCCTGCCCCAAGATTTGAAAGTATCTTGTCCCCTTATTAGTCCTTTGGGTCAGGTGTCAGCCAGGTTACCCAAGCTTCTTAACCCTTTACAGGGAAAAGGATTTTGGTGTCTCTGGCCAGGAGGGATTATAGTATGGTACACAGGAGGGCTGTTACCCTTCCCTTTATAGTTATGACAATAGGTCTGAGCTGGGGTGGGGATGGATGGATTCTGGGCTAGATGGGCCCAGGGGGTTTCATCTTATGTGATTGGGGACAGTCCCCCTTTATCCTCCGCTTGATGTTCTTCCTCCCCGTTCCTCAGGACTAACAGATGTATTGGAGCATAAGCTTCCGTGGGTGAATGCTCACTTCGTCAGATGCATTCACCCTCAAAACCCTATGCTCCGATACATCTGTTAGTCTTAAAGGTGCCACAGGACCCTCTGTTGCTTTTTCCAGATCCAGACTAACATGGCTCCCCCTCAGATACTATTCCTCAGGAGTTAATTATCTCTGCAGCATGGCGGTCAATGTCAAACTCATCCTGATTGACATCCTGGAAGAGCTGAGTGAGGAACAATTCAAAAAATTCAAATGGCGTCTGGTGAATGGAGATGATGACAAGACAATACGCTATTGCAATTTGGAATTAGCCGACCGGGAAAAGACCATCGACGAGATGCTGAGCCACTTTGAAAGCTCTGATGCGGTGGAAAAAGCCAGGGAGGTCCTGGAAGCCGTACCTAGGAGAGATCTCGCCGACAAGCTCATGAAGAAAGTGCCAGGTAAAGGGAATGGGGCAGGGGGAGGAGCAAAACAGGGCCAGGAATCTCCTTAGCAAGAGATTTTGAGAGCCCAGTGGACACGCACCTTTGGGGCCTCCATCAGCATTTCCCCCTCATCCCCAGATCTGTCCTAATGTCCCAGGCCAGAGCCAAACCCAGACGCCACCTAACAACTGGGGGCACAAGTTAGCCACGTATGTATGGACATCGGGAACGCTTTGACTTCAGGCTGAGCGACGGGGAGCTGGTGAAGGTGACTAAAATTTCGGGGCCTGTGACCTCGTAGACGCCTGCTGCCTGTTCCCAACCCCAATTCCTGTCCGTAGCTGCTACCCCAAAGACCTAGGGTCTAACGCCTGCCCCCCCACTCGCCTTCATGGACCCTGCTGGCTGAACGATCCCTACGTGACCAGCCCAGCAGGCCCTGGGGTTAATCTTTGGGACGCTCATTGCGAAGATGATTTTAAGACTATGTATTTATTTATTTATTTATTTAAAGTAGCAAAACAAGCTCGAGAGAGGAGAAAGGAGACGCTAAAGGAGCCCACAGAGGAGACGCTAAAGAAGACCACAGAGGAGGAGCTGAAGGAGCCCACAGAGGAGAAGCTAAAGAAGCTAGTGGAGCCCACAGAGATAGAGCACATAAGAGAAATGTAAAACAGGGTGTGGTTGCAGGAGGGTTGATCGTTGTAGGAACGATAGCAGGGGCAGCTATTACGGCTAAATGCTTCCTCTTATACCATTAGGAGCAGCGGGACTAGGACGTTGGTGTGATAAATTTTGAGATGTGTGAACTTCCCTCTGATCTGCAATGAACAGGGCCGGTTCAACCCATTAGGCGACCGCACTAGCATTTGGGGGGCGGCATTTCAGGTCCTTTGGCGGTGACCGCGGTGGCCGGATCTTTGGCCGCCCCGGTCGTCGTCGTCGTCATTTCGGCGGAGGGAGCTGGGGCAGGGGGGCGCGGGGAGGGCCGCCTGCAGCAACTAAGGGGGAAACGGCATGCAGGGGAACCGCTCTCCGCCCCAGCTCACCTCTGCTCCGCCTCCTCCCCCGAGCACGCCACCCCACTCTGCTTCTCTCCCTCCCAGGCTTGTGGCGCCAAACAGCTGATTGGTGCCACAAGCCTGGGAGGCGGGAGACATGGAGCGGCGACGGTGTGCTCGGGGACGAGGCAGAGCAGAGGTGAGCTGGGGCTGGGAGCTGCCGCGGGGGGCGGCACCTCAGGGCGGGGGGGGTGGAGCTGCCACAGGGTTTGGGAGGGGGCACAAAGTGGAAGTTTCGCCTAGGGCACAAAACATCCTTGCACCCGCCCTGGCAGAGGCCTCTCTCTCTGTTTCTCTCTCGCGCTCTCTCTCTCTGTGTTTCTATTGTGTCTACGAGGTGGCCTCTCTGCTCAGGTCTGAGGCCCTTGCTCAGGAACGCCGTAACCCGCCATGCTTTGAAAACGGAAGTCGAGGCGTCTCCGCTGAGCTGAGCTGTGACTCACGGGGTGTTATAAGAAAGGCCGGACCAGGCGTCCGTCTCATCCGGTCTCTGACCGTTCCAGTGGCCACTCTCAGAGGAAAGTAAAATCTCCCCCTTTCCCTCGCCTTAAATTAAACCAAGGCAGCTGCCTTGAAGCCAAAATAAGTGTCCACATTTAAACCAGAGGAAGTTTTATCTCTATGCTGCTCCCTCCCAACTGCTTCTTTGTCTCTTCAGTGTCACGCTTACTCCCAGGCCGTCTTCTGAGCTAAGTTGCCTCTTTTTCCTTCCAGTCCCTTCTTAACACCCACTTCTTTCCCGACACCCCTCTCCCATGCTGGCGGTATCCCTCACCGGCTGGTGTCTGGTCGGTAATGCCGCCTGGTGTTGTTTGTCTCATTGAGCTTGTCAGCGCCATGTGACTAGATCCTTGTCTTGTGTGTCTCCGCCACGCTGGGTACATTTGTGGGGCATCGTAAACATTAAATCATTGACAGAAGATGACCATTGGGTTAAAGTTACAGCAGGACCAAGGTCTTGGCAATCAGGATAATACGTGGAGAAATGAAAGCCGTACAGGTGGGTCAGGATCACAAAGGCATCAGGTCAGACGTCTTCATCTTTGAGCCCAGATCTATTTTTGGCATTTGCAACATTCCCGGGATGACTGTGCCTCACGTGAAGACGTGTTTCCTCTTGTCTGTCTGAAACCTGCTGCCCGTAAATCTCCTCCGGTGAAATACGGCGGGAAGGGCTCCACAATCTGTGTCTTACGAACCTTTCCAGGAAACTGACACACTTACACAGCCCTCATTTTTGCCTGCCAGAAACCCAGCTTGGTTTATATTCAGCTCCTCACAAATCGGAGGGCTGGGGCGGCAAAAAACCTAGAGCCGGCCCTGCTTCCCTCCCCCCCACCCCCATCTTATGATCTGCATAAAAACTTAGTGTTCAGGTGCCAAGGTAGCCCCTGGAATCACAGTTAAAGTTGCAGCCCCCCAAAAGCTGAAATGCCCCCCCGGCTGGAGCATGGTCATTGCAGCAGTTGTTTCAGAGAAGGAGGTGGGTGAGCAAGATTTGGCAGAGACTAGGGCCTTGTTTACACACAAAATTTGTGTGACCCTTCTGCCTGTCAGAGTTGGCAGCAACAGGGGCCAGATTCAGGATCTAGGGTTCCGTTCCAATAACGCAACGCACAACCGGCTCGAGCCCCCACCCAGTGACCTGGGACAATTACATCCCACCCCCCCGGGCGCTTCTACGAGGCAACACTTCCCCTCTCGCAAGCACCGAGTCTGAGTGTAGCAAAAGCCTTTTAATAATGGAGGGAAACAATGTGGCATTATCTTGGGGAAACACCAAAAACAGGATTCATAACACAGTCCATGAGCAAAAGACCCACTCCCAAGTAAGTTGGGCACTGTCCTTTTCCCCTCCGGGTCTTAATTCCAGCAACCCAACGTCACCCCTCCCACAGTTTCTGTCCTCGGTCAGTGCAGCCCCAGAGTTCAGAAGTTCCTCTGCAGAGTTTACCTCCCAGCCTGGGTGGAAGCGGGGAAATATGGGGGGCATCTTAACTGCTCCGCTGCTCAGGTTGACGGCCGATTGCCACACTTCTCCGTGGGGTTCTGCTGCCATCTTCATCACCAGCTGCGCCTCCCCACCAGCCCCCCTGCCAGCCGCTTCGCCCGCCGCGCCTCTCCACTCCGCCAGCCGCCCTGCCATCCGCTCTGCCCACCGCCCTGCTATCCACTCCGCTCGTCACGCCTTTCCGCTTCGCCAGCCGTCCTGCTAGCCACTCCGCCAGCCGCGCACCAACTTGCCTTCAGGCCCCCCCTTAACACAGCTCTCAGTGATCTCAGCTCTTTAGTGACTTCAGCTCTCAGTGATTTTAGCTGGTAGCAGGGGAGCCTCAGTGCCAGTGTAACACTAGCCCAAGGTAGATTTAACACTTAGAGCCAGGTTTCAGTGATTTCAGCTCTGTAGCACGTAACAAGACTCCTAATGGAGTCAAAATTAGCTCTGTTATTGTACAGTGGAAAGAGGAAAGATAAAAGTACTATGGTTCACTCAGAAGGCACCCATGCAGAAAGGAACAAATACCTCTCCCCCACCTCTCTCAGTTCACTGGCTTTGGGACCCAGGTGCCTTGCCTAGCGAGTGCTACTTAGTTGAGGGCGAGTCCCTCCGTCATAAAATGCCAAGGACAGTTCTACTGTCCTTGAGTCACATAAGAGACTGGGGGTCCCACAGCACCAAAGTGACCATTTGGGCAGGCAGCCCCTCATGCTCGGCGGGGTGGGTGTGCCCAGGCAAATGAGATCAGCCCCTGAAGTCCTTTTCCACAACTCACCACCAGATGTCAGGGGAGACTTATTCTGACTCTGCTTCCATCTGCACCAATTTAGGATTTATCGTGTCGCACAAAACCAAACTCTCTGAAACTGGTTTACCATGACCGTAGGGCTGTTTTACACATGCTTTTTGTGCTGCTATAATTATATGAATTTAGAAACACGAGAGAGTTCCTAGATCTCGGGGTCAGCACGCCTAGTGTGGATACAGTTCTAACCGTCCATGTGCTTGGGTTGGTACTTCCTGTTCCTGTACGCTTTGGTGCGACTCTGGCTTGCCATTGGCCATCTGGGTGATCAGCTTCCCCACTCTGTGCCTCAGTTTCCCATCTGTGCAAGGGCAGGGGATGGGCCTGACCCGCTTTGGACGGCGCTTTGAGATCTCCTGGCGAAAAGCTCTAGAGAAGAGCTTGGGGTTATTACTGTGTGTGTCGAGCAGACCTAGAAACAGCTGTGACCGTGTAACTCCCGGGTGGCTGCAAAGTCCTCTTTGAACGTGTTCCAGCGCAGAACGTTGTATTTTATGTCAGTAAAGTCATGACGGACACCAAAGGTCTCAGTTTCTTTTCGTCTCTGTCCTCTTTCTCCCCAGATTGATCAATAACTATTCAGAAGTGAAGAGGGCTTTTGTCCAACAGCGCCTTACTGCTAACCTCGAGACACTGAGAAAAGATCAATTTGAAATGTTCAAAGATGTGCTGTGCGAGACATCCATGAAGGACCTTGTCCGTGCAGGAGATGAATTTCTTGACGAACCCAATACATTCCAGAGGGACGCCAGCCTAGAAAACCTTGTCGAGGATTTGATAGGCAAATTCGGCCGGACTTACGCACTGACAGCAGCTGCGACAGTGATGGAAAAAATAGGGAGAAGGGACCTCGCTAAAGAACTCCAGAGAGAAGAAGAAGGTAAATGCAGCCAAGGAGGAGAACAGGAGGGGAAGGGGGTGTTGGATTTGAAAGAGGTGGTTGGGTTGCATATTGAGGCTATCGGCTGCTCTGCAAATCAGCAGCGACGACAAACAGATCAGGGGACAAATTGCCGATCCCGGGTCCCCGATGCACCCAAATGTGCCGCGGGATCCACCCAGGGAGGCTGAAAGGCCCCTGAGAACGGGCTGGCTTGTGACATTAGTGATTGAATCACACATAACACCAGAAGCTCTATGTTTTTTGCCACCCCAAGCACAGCAGTCAGGCGGCCTTCGATGGCGCGCCTGTGGGTGGTCCACTGGTCCCGTGCGCTGCCGAAGCCGCAGGACCGGTGAACCTCCCGCCAGCATGCCGCCGAAATCCGCCTGTCGCCCTCACGGCGACCAGCACGCCACCCCCCGCAGCTTGCCGCCCCAGGCACGCGCTTGCTGCGCTGGTTTCTGGAGCCACCCCTGACCTTTGGTCTGACCCAGTCTGGCCGTTCTTATGACTCGTGAGTTCTATCCCCAGCTCTGGAAGGGGAGTGGGGTCTAGTGGTCAGAGCTTTTGTATGGTGTTGCTGTGTGGCTTTTCTCCAGCTGCCTCACCCCAGAGGTGGCTGCATATCAGTGCTGGGTGAGCCATGGCCACATGGTGTTATGTGCGGCTGTTCCCCAACTTCCCCCCCAGAGGTGGCTGCAGCTCAGCGCCGGGCGAGCCGTCCCATTCCCTGTGCAGCATTGCAGTGTGGCTGTTACCCAGCCGGAGACACCTTAGGCGGCTTCTCGAGGAAGCTGCACCCTTGGGGAAGTTCCAGAACTTGGTCAGTGTTGTAGGCCTGTGACGGTGCTGCCCGTGGGAACCAGCTGATGTCACTCAATTAGAGTGAACTGCAAACAAAACGGGGCAGACAAACCCCAGAAGCTGGTGGATATTCCAATACTTAGATTTACCAACCAGCACAAAACAGCTTCCATAGGACCTCCCTGGTTCCTCAGACGTCCAAACAATGCAGTTCCCTTACAGTGCCCGGCCTCCGGCCTCCGGCCAGACACACACGTCAGATTAGGATGATGATTACTGAAAATCTGATCTCATCATATAAAAGAAAAGGTTCTTCCAACCCCAAAGGATCAGCCCCACACCCAGGTCCAATGATAACTTAGATCTTACCCACAATACACGCGTAGAGCCAGTTCTTATTAACTAAGCTAAAATGTATGAAAAAAGAAAAGAGAGAGTGTGTTAAAGGATCAATATATAGACAGACTCGAATTCAATTCTTGAGGTTCAGGTACACAGCAGAGATGAGTTTGTAGTTGCCAAAAGTCCTTTTAGAAATAGTCCAGAGGTTATAGTCCAATGTCCATATTTAGGGTGACTCCAGTCAGTGACTGGGGATCTCAATCCTTGTGGCTTAAGGTTTCCCCCTTTTGGAACCCAAAGCAGATCTGAGATGAAGCAGGATCGTGTCCCAGGGTTTTTATACATTTCCAGCAGCCTTTCGGCCTGAGAAAACAATCGGCCTAACTCTCCTTCTCCCAAACATCCTGGCAATTAGCCCAGGGTCATTTATCCATTACACAGTTCAGATCCAGGTTACCCCAACCTTCAAAGAG
Source organism: Malaclemys terrapin pileata (assembly GCF_027887155.1). NCBI lineage: Eukaryota > Metazoa > Chordata > Testudines > Emydidae > Malaclemys > Malaclemys terrapin. The sequence continues at coordinate 1,474,732 of NW_026530188.1, read as the reverse complement.
ACATAGAGACAATAATATTATTTCCCTCAAGTGTCTTCCTACACGTTAATATTCCTTTTTTGATCTTTGAATCAAAGCTCTAGCAATAGACAAGACTTGTTTGCTCCCATCACAAGCCCTGAGCAAACCGCTCCCCTTCTCTCTCTAACAATGCGGCTCATTTCAGAGCTCTGTTCGGTCACAGATCTTCCGAACCAGTCTCTAAAGTTGGGCCCTGGGGCAGGTCAGTCTGGGAGGTAATTAACTCTTTCTGGCCCTGTCACCTTTCAATGAGATATTAAGTTACACTCATAACGGCACAAGGACGTCGCTGCTCACCTCCCCTGGGCTATGCTCGGACGCAAAAGAAAACGTACCGAGTACTGCGACCCTGGGGCCAAAAGGGCTAACGCCATCCTGGGCTGTATAAGTGGGAATCACAAGTACGGGCTGGTGTACACTGCGACGTTGTCAACAAAACTCTCCTGCCCACAAAGCTAATGCCGCTCGCGGGGCTGGAAATATTTGGTCGGCAAAAATGCCGAAAAAATCCGGACCAAGAGCGTTGGCACACGCTGACTTTGAGCAATAAGACTGTGTCGTCACAGCCTTGTCGCTAAAAGCTGCGTCATGTAGACAAGCCCTTTGACTGGAGAAGTTATTTTCTGTCTGGATTTGGCCCTGGTGCAGCCACTGCTGGGATCCTGTGTCCCGTTCTGGTGGCCACTGTTCAAGGAGGACATCGATTGGGGGGGGGGGGCAGAGAAGAGCCCTGAGGATGATTAAAGGGTTAGAAACCGGCCGAAGAGCGAGAGACGCCCGCAGCTCCAGCTGTTGAACTGAACAAAGAGACCAAGCAATGAGACCCAGGTCCCGTTCCGCTTCATGTCAAAGCCTTGACAACTGAGCAGCCATCTGTGGTGTGGCCTCATGAAAATCTTCTTATTTATTGCAGTCCTGGAACCGACCCAGTGTCTGAGAAGAAAACCAAAAGGTGAAGTAGACCCAAAAGAGAAGTAGGAGAAGGTGTATCTCTTATAGGAGCCGGAGCTGTAGGAGGACTATTTTCAGCATTAGTAGCAGCCCCTAGGGCACCGCTGGCTTTTCCAGTTCCAGTCGCAGTAACAGCAGGTGTAGCAATAGCGTGGGAGTAAAATTCCTTTTTGACTGACAGCAAAGCCGCTGTAGGTAAGTGATCCCGCCCCTGAGTTCACCCTGCGTTTGGCCAGCAACGCCCAGCAGATCTGGGAGCCGCTCACTGGGGGGAAGGTTATAACTGGGGCTGCCGACGTGCCCCGGCGTTTTTTCAAATCACAAATCACAGAGCAGCCGCGGGAAATGCAGTAGAAGCCAAAGGAGCTGGACCGATCGGGGAGGGGGTCTGAGAAGAGCCAAGGGGCTGATTCAAGGGTTAGACACAGAGAAGGTTTCAAGGCTGACTCGATCCCAAGCTAGAAGGACCGAGGGGGGGAACAAATATTCAATAAGGGGCCCGTCAGTCCAGCACCGGGAGGTCGAGCCTGATCCAATGGCTGGAAGTTGAAGCCAGACCAATTCCGCCTGGGAATAAGGGGTCAGTTTCTAACGGCGAGAGTCATTGGGGCAGTTTCCTGAGGGGCACGGTGGATTCTCCATCACTGGCCATTTTTCAATCCAGCTGGGATGTTTTTCTAACCGATCGGCTCTAGGAATTGTTTTGGGGCCTTCTCCGGCCCATGTGGTGCAGGGGGTCAGACTAGAAGGTCACAAGGGTCCCATCTGGCCGGGGCTTCTAGAAATAAACGTCACAGGTGTGAAGTCACCATCTGCTGTTTGCCCCGAGCCCCGTGACTTGTATTAAACTCACCAGGACGCTCCGTGATCTAGTCTGACCAGATGTTCCAGTTTTACAGGGACAGTCCCGATTTTTGGGTCTTTTTCTTATAGAGGCTCCTATTACCCACCCCACCCACATCCCGATTTTTCACATTTGCTGTCTGGTCACCCTACCGCGATCTGTGATTTAAAAAGTGCCGTGACAAATGAAATTCAGCTATCCCTCTTTAACATCATTAACGAGTATCTTTCTCCACCACTGCCTCCTCCTCGCAGCCCCTGCCGAGGGTGGTCAGCACCCCCTCACTCACATTCGAAAAGTCTCGGACAAACAGAACGTCTGTGACATTTTCAGCACTGTGGCAAACCTTCTGCCCTAATTATACCACTTTTTGAAAAATGAAACAACCATATTACCACACTCCCCCCCAGAACCAGCTGCATCTCACCGGGTGAGCCATCTCTGTGTGGCGTTATGTGCGGCTGTTCACCAGCTGCCCCGCCCCAGAGCTGGCTGCATCTCAACATTAAGCAAACCAACTGTGCATCTAGTTTCTACAGCTTCCCTTTCAAGGTTGGGACCTGTCATACAGGGCCGGCTCCCGGCACCAGCGCAGCAAGCAGGTGCTTGGGGTGGCCAATGGGAAGGGGCGGCACGTCCGGCTCTTCGGCGGTAATTCCGCGGCGGGTCCCTCAGTCCCTCCGAGAAGGACCCGCTGCCGAATTGCTGCCGAAGAATGAAGCGGTGCGATGGAGCTGCCGCTGATCGCGGCTTTTTAAAAAAAAATCCCCCCCTTCCCCCCCCGCCACTTGGGGCGGCAAAAACCCTGGAGCCGGCCCTGCTGTCATAACATGACTTCCTAGCAGATATCCGAACACTGCAAATGAAATAGAGGTTTTTGATTCATGTGAATGAAATTTCAAACACTCCTTTCCCTGTCATGGAGCAAATCCTCTGGCAAAACAGGGGAAACTCCGTCCAGTCGATAGGCCTGGTTCTCTGCTCGTGCGGTGTCAATCCATCGTGGCGCCGTTGAAGTCGCTGGAAGGATGCCGGTTGAGAACTTGTTGGCATGGGAGGAGAGCCCAGTGAAATGCAAGTTTTGCCTGGGAGAAAAAGGCCCTCAGCCTTTGGCTATATCTGTATCTAGTCCCCCGCTCTCTTCCCTCTTAACGATAGACACCCCACTGCTTTAGGCCCCACACAGCAGCTGTTTCTCTGAGCTGTTTGTTTTGACTGATGGGAACGCTGACCAGAAACCCTGCAAGAAATGGCTTTTGTAGGAGGGAGAGGAGGGCTCTGTCTTGGAAAGAGACGACTCAGGGGGGATATGAGAGAGGTCTATAAAATCATGATTGGTGCGGAGAAAGTAAATCAGGACATGCTATTTACTCCTTCTCAAAAGAACAGGAGTACTTGTGGCACCTTAGAGACTAACAAATTTATTAGAGCATAAGCTTTCGTGGACTACAGCCCACTTCTTCGGATGTAGTCCACGAAAGCTTATGCTCTAATAAATTTGTTAGTCTCTAAGGTGCCACAAGTACTCCTGTTCTTTTTGCGGATACAGACTAACACGGCTGCTACTCTGAAACTTCTCAAAAGAGAAGAACTAGGGTCCACCATATGAAATGAACAGGCAGAAGGTTTAAACCAAACAAAAGGAAGTATTTCTTCACACAACCTGTGGAACTCCTTGCCAGAGGATGTTGTAAAGGCCAAGCCCATAATAGGGTTCAAAAAAGAACTAGATCAGTTCCTGGAGGATCGGTCCATCAATGGCTATTAGCCAGGCTGGGCGGGGATGGTGTCCCTGGCTTCTGTTTGCCAGAGGCTGGGAATGGGCCACAGGGGATGGATCACTTGAGGATTCCCTGTTCTGTTCATTCCCTCTGGGGCACCTGGCACTGGCCACTGTCGGAAGACAGGACACTGGGCTAGATGGACCTTTGGTCTGACCCAGTACGGCCGTTCTTATGTTCTTAATTTGCCCACCCAACCAGTAACGACCAGCTGCTGTCGTCCTGGGCCATCTCAGCAGCTCCTGTTCTCTCGAGTTGTCCTCAGCAGCCTGCAGGAGAGGAAGAAAACTGAACGCAACTCCTCAGCTGAGCTTGTCCTCCCAGGCTTATGAGTCCTGATGCCCCTTATTATAGTTTCTGTAGCTACAGATGTTTTACAGGTCGTGCAATTCTCCAGGCCTTCATAAAAATTTTGAATTCCTGCAGCAGTGAGTTCCTCAGGTGTATATGCCGTGGGAACTAGTGTTTCCTGATTATTGCCTCTATGGTATGCCAGACGTTGATTGAAATCAGGGTCCCCGTTGTGCTGGGTGCTGCACTGACCCCAACCGAGATCAGGGCCCTGTCATGCCAGGAACTGCCCAGATCCCAACCGAGATCAGGGCCCCGTCGTGCTGGGCGCTGACCAGACTCCGACCGAGATCAGGGCCCCATCATGCCGGGCACTGCCCAGACCCCCATCATTTTAACTGAAGTGAAAGCTTTTTCAATGAAACAAACTGAATTTAAAAAACTGCATTGCAAATACATTTTGCCCATCGCAGGACAGGGGAACCATCTGGAAGGAACTGAAAATGGTTTGTTTCCATTTGACAGTTTTCACACAGCATCTTCTTTGTGATCACCAATGTAGTCCCGACGGTAACTGGAGACTTTGTGTTTCTCTGAACGCAGGTTCCTTTTGCAGATGGCTCTGAGATTTTCCCTTCACTGCATCCTACCCCCGGCTTCCTTCTAAGACATCGCAGAGTTGGAAAGACACAGCCGCAAATGCTGATCTGAGCCCTCTAGCGAATTCGATAAAACGGCGAATGCTTCTGTGACGTTGCACTCTATATGATTTTATGAAAATATGCTAATGAGGGTGAATATACTGTAACTGGAATATGCTTCATGCAAAAGGTCTCTTGTAAGGTATCATTACAAAGCTTATAATCTACTGAGTGTGATCATCCGATTTGTATAAATGTAGCACTCGTGTATCTGAAATGAGAAATATGAAATATAACTCTGAGGGCCTGTTCTAATTATGCAAAGTGTGGGCCATTAACGATGGTTTGGAATCTTGATGGCTCCCATCAACCAGGACAATTGACTGTGGATGGCTCTGTTTGCTGGCAGGCCTTCCTGGGAGTCAGGCTGGGAGGAATGAGGGCTTGGGGGGGGGGTCTCCTAGGTCATGTGATCATGTCACCTGAACTGGAATCCATCTTTAACCTGGTGCTTTTCCGTTGAGGAGGAGGGGTGGGAACCCAGAGAAGGATAAAGGATTCCCACCTTGTGCAAAAGATATATAGGGGGGTGGAACAGAACAAAGGGGGCTGCAGTCATGAGAAATCCCCTAGCTACCACCTGAGCTGGAACAAGGGCTGGACCAGGAGGAAGGATTGGGCCCAGACTAGGAAGGCGTCCAGTCTGTGATAGAAACTTATTGCAACATCTGAGGGTGAGATTTTATCTGTATTCAGTTTTCTTACTGTATTAGGCTTAGACGTGTGTGTTTATTACTTTATTTTGCTGGTAATTCACTTTGTTCTATCTGTTATTACTTGGAACCACTTAAATCTTACTTTTTGTATTTAATAAAATCACTTTTTACTTATTTATTAACCCAGAGTATTTACTTATTTATTAACCCACTTTTAACATTAAAAGTGAATTTATTAAAACCCTGGGGGGGGGGGAAGCAAACAGCTGTGCATATCTCTCTATCAGTGTTATAGAGGGCGAACAATGTATGAGTTTACCCTGTATAAGCTTTATACAGAGTAAAACGGATTTATTTGGGGTTTGGACCCCATTGGGAGTTGGGCATCTGGGTGTTGGAGACAGGAACACTTCTGTAAGCTGTTTTCAGTTAAACCTGCAGCTTTTGGGGGTCATAGTTCAGATCTGGGTCTGTGGTTGTAGCAGGCTGGCGTGTCTGGCACAACCAGGCAGGGTTCTGAAGTCCCAAGCTGGCAGGGAAACAGGCTCGGAGGTAGTCTCAGCTCATCAGGTGGCAGCCCCAAAGAGGGGTTCTGTGATCCAACCCGTCACAGCTTCCCACACCTGCCTGTGAGCAATTCATACAATCGTTACAGTCACGCCTCCTTGCGCTGTGCCTGGCCGCCTTGGTGTCGGAAACCCCCAAAGACAACTGGAATTTTTCCAAGAAAAAAAAAGGTTGGTCAAATGAAACACCCTTTTTAATACGGAAATTTGTAGCACACCCTTGTTGGCTTCCAAACCTTATATATATTTAAAAAAAACAATCCTTTGTTTTCGAAATAAGAAAGTTTTAAGTGACTTGGGTTTGGTTTTTTTCCCCCCAATTTGGAACGACAGTTTCAAAAGAATACGAGGCTGTAATTACGCTGACCCAACCAGTTCATCAGCACAGGCTGTCCCCCTTCAAACACAGCAACATGGCTGATAACAATTAGCTTGACCTATCTTTTCTTAGAGCGACAAGGTGGGGCAGGTAATGGCTTTTGTTGGACCAACTTCTGTTGGTGAGAGAGAGAAGCTTTCGAGTTTACACAGAGCTAGATAGATAAATATGGGTGTATATGGATGGGTGAATAGATAGATAGATAGATGATGAGGTGGATGGAGATAGATAGATAGATAGATAGAGGCAGGTGTGTGGGGTGGGACAGACAGATGGAGGAATGCAGAGATGGGTGGAGGAGTGGGGGCATGGATGGGTGTGTATGGAGATGCTGGGGGGATGCTGGGAGCGATGGATGGGTGGTGGGGAGGGACGGGTGAAGAGGTGTGTACCGGGATGGATGGGTGTGTATGGAGATGCTGGGAGCGATGGATGGGTGGTGGGGAGGGACGGGTGGAGAGGTGTGTACCGGGATGGATGGGTGTGTATGGAGATGCTGGAGGGATGCTGGGAGCGATGGATGAGGGATGGGTGGGTGGGTGGATGGAGAGGTGTGTACCAGGATGGATGGGTGTGTATGGAGATGCTGGGGGGATGCTGGGAGCGATGGATGGGTGGTGGGGAGGGACGGGTGAAGAGGTGTGTACCGGGATGGATGGGTGTGTATGGAGATGCTGGGAGCGATGGATGTGGGGTGGGGATGGACGGGTGAAGAGGTGTGTACCGGGATGGATGGGTGTGTATGGAGATGCTGGGAGCGATGGATGGGTGGTGGGGAGGGACGGGTGGAGAGGTGTGTACTGGGACGGATGGGGGATGTTGGGAGCGATGGATGGGGAATGGGTGGGTGCATGGATGGAGAGGTGTGTACTGGGATGGATGGGGGGATGCTGGCAGCGATGGATGTGGGATGGGTAGGTGGATGGATGGGTGTGTATGGAGGGGGAATATGGGGCTGGATAATGTAATGACACTGGCAGCTGATTTAAGGCTCAGGACAGTTATTTCCTGCCCAAGGAGCAACTTCACACCTGCCAGCTCCCGGGCTTTCCCCAGATGAGACATAGCCCCAGAGGCCAGGGGGACAGATGGGGTTCACAGCACTCTGGGGTCAAGTGTTATGTGTGGATGTTCTCCATCTACCCCCACCCCAGAGGTGGCTGCATCTCAGTGCCGGGCGAGCCATCCCCAGGCAACGTTATGTGTGGCTGTTCCCAGCTGCCCTTCCCCAGAGGTGGCTGCATTTCAAAGTCAGGCCATGGATGCATGTTGTGTGTTATCAAAAGAATGATCAAAGGCATCGGTTGAGGCTGAGGAATCTACTTTAATAGGAAAAGAACCCGAAGTATCACAATCAAATCAACTGGAAAATCAACCCATGAGGAGAGGGCACCCTCTGCGCTCCCACGCTGCGCCCACCTGAAAACCTCCCACTAGTTCATACCCCAGGACTAGTTCTACCATCTCCCCAAATCTGTGTGAAGGGGCTAGATTATACTCACTCCACTGACCGAGAGGAGCCGGGAAGAGAACCCAGGAGTTCTGGCCCCAGCCCCCTTGCTCTAACCCACTAGATCCCACTCCCCTCCCAGAGACAGGGAGAGAACCCAGGAGTCCTGGCTCCCAGCCCCCCTGCTCTAACCCCCTACACCCCACTCCCCTCCCAGAGTCCTGGTTCCCAGCCCTCTCCCCCCTCCCCCCACTCTATCCCACTACCCCCATTTCCCCTGTTGCGCTGGCCGAGGAGGCTGAGCAGTGGGGCGCCGGGTCTTGGATTCGGGGGGTGATTGTGTTTGGAAAGCTCTGGGGAAAGGCAACGAGCCAGGGCCCGGAGAACTCGGGGCGGGACGGAGCCCGATCCCAGGGCCGCTCTCACACGCCGCATCCTTCTACGTACTGCCACAGATCCTGGCCTTGGCAATACGACGTCCAGGCCACCCTGACGGAGGAGAGAAAAAGAATCAGCGGCCACCGGTCGAGATGCCTCATAAAACGCTCCCGAGGGGTTACAGGCGCTTGCCTTGGGCAGGCAAGACCTGGGTTATTCTGCCACAGACTCTGGGCAGGTCACATTGCTGCTCTGTGCCTCAGTTTCCCTTCCTGTGAAATAGGGACGCTTGCACCCCTCATCCCAAGGGGGCTGGGCTGAAGGAAAATGGTTAAGCCAGATAAGGAGCTGAGAAATGAGCTGTTAGTCGCACTGCCCGTTATGGATCAGGGCCCAGCCCTCAGACATCTAGTCAGGCTGCAAAAAATCAGGAGATTAGCAAAAACCCACACCAAAAAAACACACAAGCAAACAAACAAAACAACTTGAGCTTTGCAGACAAACCACAAGAGTCACCAAAACCAAAAGAGTCAATAAGCAAAAAAAAAAAACCAAAAAAAAACCCTCCAAAAACTCCATCGTTCTGCAGAAACATCGTGAAATGAGCAGAATAAACTCATGAGGTTTGCAAAAAAAAAAAAAATTCATGAGATTAGCAAAAGAAAAAAAAGGAATCACAGAAAAATTGAGACTTACAAAAAAAGACGTGAGATTTTCAGAAAAATCATGAGATTAACAAAGAAAAGACCAAGAGATTCACAGGAAAATCGTGAGATTAGCAACAAAAATAAACACTCATAAGATTAGCAGAAAATCCCAAGATCAGCAAAAAACAAACACTCATGAGATTTGCAGAAAAATCATGAAGATTTTTGGATTTTTTTTTTTTTACAATGCTTCATTTTCGGGTCCTTTTCTTTGTTTCCTGATGTGTGCGAGGGTCTGTGGGGGGGTGACGGGGTTTGAACCAGCTGTTTTCTCATGCACATCTGGGGCGGGGGAGGGGTCTCTGCCGACACGTAGCTGGGAATTGTTTGGGCTCTTTGCTCACGGGCGTCGGGGCAGATCTGGGGTCTGAGCCTGTCGGTCGCACTCAGCTCACGGTTTCCAGATTTCCGGCACAATCGCGAGGGCTGAAAACAGGCTTTCAAAAAATACTGAAGCCGAGATTCTCTTCTACACAAGACTCCCCATGTCCCCCCCTCGGGCCCACCTCCCACTTACCAGGCACTCATGCCGTTGGAGTCCTGGGCAATGATCTTAGCACATTCAACGTCCGCTGAGAGATTGTTGCTCAGTAAGTCTGGGGGGGGGGGAGGACAGGTGAGTGGGGGGGTCAGAGCAGGGTGGTTCCCAGTTCCCCCCTCGATCCCTCCCACCCCAAACCCACCCACCCCATTTATCACACAGGTGACATTTCCACCCGTACGGATCTCAGACTAGCCAAATGAAATACATGCACTGAGATGCAGCCACATCTGGGGGGGCATCTGGGGAACAGCCGTGCATAACACCGCATGGGGATGGCTGAGATGCAGCCACCTCTGGGGCAGGGAATCTGGGGAACAGCCGCGCATAACACCACATGGGGATGGCTGAGATGCAGCCACCTCTGGGGCAGGACAGCTGAGGAACAGCCCGACAAGGCTCCCTCCATTCAGAGAGAGATGATCTCTCCCCCGACCTCACCGCTGCAGGGAATTTGACAGATGTTGGAGCTGTACTCGTCGCCGTTCTGGCACCAGTACCGGCTGTTGATCTGAAAGATGCCGAAGTCGGTGCTGCCGTCCCAGCTGTTGTAGTTGGTGGCCTGGGTGTTGTAGCTGCTCTCGTGCGCGGCCATGCAGACCCCTGAGTCAGAGAGGGAGACAGGGAGGGAGGGAGGGAGCTCAGCTTGCTATGGCGGGGAAGGGTCAGCAGGTGGCGCTGTGACACCCTCTGCGGGCGAGCTTGGAAGACGGGCTGCTTGTTGTCAGCAGTGGGGGTATTTATAGAGGGAGCTGCGGCAAACAGAGCTAGTCTCAGCCTGGCACCCTTTGAGGGGCACCTTGTGCACAGCCGGGCGGGCTGGGATCTGACAGACGGTTTTCATGGATAAACGTCGGTGTCACCGGACACCCGCAGAGCGAGGCCGAGATATTTCCAGCCGTGCTAACAAAAGCAACGTCAGGACCATGTGGCCTGCCAGGGTGACCAGACAGCAAGTGTGAAAAATCGGGACGGGGGGGAGGAGGGATAATAGGAGCCTATATAAGAAAAAGCCCCAAATATCGGGACTGTCCCTGTAAAATTGGGACATCTGGTCACCCTATGGCCTGCGGACAGAGGAGCATTTTGACACGGGAGGGCGACCGTTTGCGGTTTAACGGTTATGCCGTTTTAAACATGTCGATCGTCAGCGTCTACTGTTATAAAATAATTCTCATCTGGCCGCCCTGAACTGCCCTACGACTTCCCCCTACCCAGAAGATTTCAATCAATACAAATGAAAAGGCAATGGTGAAACCCCATCCCGGTGACAATTTAAATGGCTAGACATAGATTTTTAAAAATGCTTAAAACTCGTGACTGGATGTGACTGTGAAAATGTAAATGGATAAAAACTGGGGGGGGGGAATGTTTGAACCCCATAATTTTGTGCAGCTGTGAAAATGTCAGTGGATACAAGTAGAAAAAAAATCCTTAAAATATATTTGTGCAGCTGTGAGCCTCTAAATCGGGGGGGGCCAACCTGAGCCCAAGAAAGAGACAGAATTTACCGATGTACATTGCCAAAGAGCCCCAGTAATACGTCAGCAGCCCCCCATCAGCTCCCCCCTGGCTCCCAGCGCCTCCCGCCCACCGGCAGCCCCGTGGATCAGCGCCTCCCCGCACCTCCCGATCAGCTGTTTCGTGGGGTGCAGGGGGCTCTGGGGGGAGGGTACCGCAGGCTCAGGGGAGGGGGCAGGAAGGGGTGGAGGGGGGGCAGGGCCTGCCGCAGAGCCAGGGGTTGAGCAGCGAAGCCCCCCCCCCCCCCCCCGCAGCCCATTGGAAAGTTGGTGCCTGTAGCTCCAGCCCCGGAGTCGGTACCTAGACAAGGAGCCGCATGCGGCCACCCCTGGGCTAAATGGATAAAAATTGGGGGAAATGTGTAAAACGGTTTTGCACAACTGTCAAAAGTTCAATGCCTAGAAATAGAAAAAAGGCTCCAAGCCCCGAATTTCGTGCGGCTGGGCAAAATCAAACGGATACAAGTTGGACCCCAAAAATGCGTCAAACTCCTCGTTTCGAGCAGCTCAAAACGTCAATGGACAAACGGGCAAAAAAGGCTTGAAACAATTTTGTGCCACTGTGAACAGTTAAATGGCTAGAAACAGGAAAAAATGCAACACCCCCCCCCAGTTTTGTGCACCTGTGAATATCTAAGTGGAGGAAAAATTCTTAACACAGTTTTGCCCAACTATCAACATTTAAATGGATCGAACGAGAAAAAAAGGCTTAAAACCCAGAAATTCGTGCAACTGGGAACATTTAAATGGATAAACGGGGGGGGAGGGGAGGTTTAAAACCTGTAATTTTGCACAACTGTGCGAATGTAAAGGGGGGTTTTAAAAAATCAGAAAAAAGTGCAAGATAAACCGTGCTCAGACCCGTCGAAAGTATAAAACCCCCTAAACACTGGTGTCTGCCCAGCCTAGTTTTGCTGGTTATCAAACGTCACCGTGGGACAATCAGAGGCTCCTGTCATTAAATAATTGTCCACCCCCCCCTAAAAACCCTACAAGTGCAGAAATGGCCCCCGTTAAAACGGGAACGAAATGCCTGAAGCCCCCCTCCCCCGCCCCGTGGGAAGTGGGAGGTCTGGGGCGGGGGGGGGGGGGGTCACTCACAGTTGGCCAGGCTGTAGCCCATGTAGCCGTCCAGGCCCAGCTGCTGCAGCGTCTGGGCGAGTTGGCAGCGGCCGTAGTACATGCCCAGGCGACCCGGCACCAGGCAGGCCAGCAGGGCGAACAGCGCAAGAGCCTTCATCTCCGCAGGGCGAGGGGCAGCTGACTGGGCACCGGGCACCCGACTTTATATAGCCCCGGGCGCTGCCCACGCCCCTGGTCAAGGTCACCCCCGCCCCCACCAGCGCCGAGAACAACAAGGGCATCTCGGGTATGGCCGGGAGCCAGGACTCCTGGGTTCTCTCCCCGGCTCTGGGAGGGTAGTGGTGTAGATCAATCTCTGATAATTTTCATATGACTTTACATTGTGCCTCTTCATATAACCTTGTGGTGGGTCTACCCACGTGTGACCTCTGTTTTCATGGGACTTTGTATCAAAGCCTCATTTAGAAACTTTGCATTGCCCTTGGTATAATATTATAGCCCCTAAGGATAGAATAAGATAGAAGAAACATTTCTTTTTGCTAGCAAGTTTCAGAGTAACAGCCGTGTTAGTCTGTATCCGCAAAAAGAAGAACAGGAGTACTTGTGGCACCTTAGAGACTAACAAATTTATTAGAGCATAAGCTTTCGTGGACTACAGCCCACTTCTTCGGATGCATATAGAATGGAACATATATTGAGGAGATATATATACACACATACAGAGAGCATAAACAGGTGGGAGTTGTCTTACTAACTCTGAGAGGCCAATTAATTAAGAGAAAAAAAAAAAAAACTTTTGAAGTGATAATCAAGCTAGCCGAGTACAGACAGTGTGATAAGAAGTGTGAGAGTACTTACAAGGGGAGATAGTCAACGTTTGTAATGGCTCAGCCATTCCCAGTCCTTATTCAAACCGGAGTTAATTGTGTCTAGTTTGCATATCAATTCTAGCTCTGCAGTCTCTCTTTGGAGTCTGTTTTTGAAGTTTTTCTGTTGTAATATAGCCACCCGCAGGTCTGTCACTGAATGACCAGACAGGTTAAAGTGTTCTCCCACTGGTTTTTGAGTATTTTGATTCCTGATGTCAGATTTGTGTCCATTAATTCTTTTGCGTAGAGACTGTCCAAATCTGACATCAGGAATCAAAATACTCAAAAACCAGTGGGAGAACACTTTAACCTGTCTGGTCATTCAGTGACAGACCTGCGGGTGGCTATATTACAACAGAAAAACTTCAAAAACAGACTCCAAAAAGAGACTGCAGAGCTAGAATTGATATGCAAACTAGACACAATTAACTCCGGTTTGAATAAGGACTGGGAATGGCTGAGCCATTACAAACGTTGACTATCTCCCCTTGTAAGTACTCTCACACTTCTTATCACACTGTCTGTACTCGGCTAGCTTGATTATCACTTCAAAAGTTTTTTTTTTTTTTTTTTTTTTTTTCTCTTAATTAATTGGCCTCTCAGAGTTAGTAAGACAACTCCCACCTGTTTATGCTCTCTGTATGTGTGTATATATATCTCCTCATTATATGTTCCATTCTATATGCATCCGAAGAAGTGGGCTGTAGTCCACGAAAGCTTATGCTCTAATAAATTTGTTAGTCTCTAAGGTGCCACAAGTACTCCTGTTCTTCTTTTTGCTAGCAGTAGAACAAGAGCTCTCCCCCCCCCACTCTTAATCAATTGCCCTGTTGAATGAATGAGGTGTGGATGAGCAAGGCATGGAAGGCAGCACCTCCAGACAGCCTCAACTGTTGGAGAGGGGCTGGGAGCCAGACCCAAGGACAATAAAACGTGTCAAGTGGGCTCATTAAAGACAAGCAGACATACTGACGGCCTCGGGGGTTAGAAGCGAGCACCTTCTTTTGGAAACACCCTCTTTGCAGCATTGGGACAACACTCAAAAGAAAGCAGCACAAAGGACCAATGGACACAGACACAGAGTTTGAATCTGGTATAAATTTGCACAAGAGGAAAGCTGCTATAAAAGTAAGGTGTCTTGCAGAGGACCCCGGGTCTCGTCTTGTCAACATGGGAGCATCGATCCGGATCGGCAGAAGCCCGGCTCCACCCCCTCCCCCATCTAACTCACCTGGCCAGTGAAGTTAAGGGGAGCAACTAATTGGTAACAACAAGACAGAGTGTGTTTGTGTGTGTGTGTGAGTGTAAGTGTAATATATTATATGCATATAATACAGTGTTAAGGAATACATGTATTACTAATAAATGTGGCGTTTTGTCTTATTCCCCCTGAAAAGATCCTGTGCAGGACTTTAAGTACAACAGTGGGGGCTGGTGGTTAGAGCAGGGGGAGCTGGGAGCCAGGACTCCTGGGTTCTCTCCCCGGCTCTGGGAGGGGAGCGGGGGCTGGTGGGTTAGAGCAGGGGGCTGGGAGCCAGGACTCCTGGGTTCTATCCCTGGCTCTGGTAGGCAAGTGGGGTCTTCTGGTTAAAATATAGGAGGGAGCCAGGACTCCTGGGTTCTATCCAGGATATGCCATTTCCTTTCTGGGACTCGCAGGCTGGGTCCCCCGTCCGTCCTCCTGGAGCTGGACGCATGCTCCAAACCTCAGTTTCCCCAGAGAGAGGGGCTGCAGGGATGGATAAAAAAGGGATGACGCTGCAGGGACAGCGGCTCTGGTGCTTGCACAGATGCAGCCATTGCTGGGGAGGAGCAGAGGGGACCCTGGGCCCCCGAAGCCTCCTGTCCCGGCAGGTGGGAGCATTCCTGGCCGTTCTCCAGTCAACGCAAACAGGCTCTTATCTCGCCCAGCCACTGCCAGGCACCGCGCGCCCCGGCCCAGCTAATCGGAGTCCGGAGGCCGAGCGCCTAGTGCCGTGTTTACAGGACACCCTGTGCCACGGCCGAGATTGGCACGCTGGGTGGAAACAGCATCAGGGGAGATCGGGGCCCCGTTGCGCCAGGTGCTGCACGGACCCACCCAAGGCCCCCGAGGCAGAGCCCCGGAGCACAGGGCAAAGGGGCGCGACGAGGGATCAAAGGAGGGCCAGGGATCGGGGCCGCAGGCAGCCAGGGAGAGAGAGCAAAGAGCAGCTGGGGTCCCCAGGATCCCGCCACGCCACCGCTAATCCACTGCCGGGGCGTGACCCCCAGCCGCATGCCGGACCCCCAGGGGTGACGCTGTGCCGGGGGGCCCACGACTCCAGGACTGAGCCGCCGGGCCCCAGCACCTCTCCGGCAGCTCCCACGGCGAGGCCAAGCCAGGTCCAACTTCACCGTCGGTGCCAGAATTCGGGAACACCACAGGGCAGTGCTGGTCCAGAACCAGACAGGGCTTGGCTGTTAGGGGAAAGCTCGGGGCGACCGTTCCAGCACCGGGGCGGGGATGCCAGCCATGGGGCAAGGCCGGGGTTGGACCCACCTGCGCCCTGTCCGGGTTAAGGCCGGGAGCTCTGCTGCGCCCCCCGGGGGGTTACACCAGCAGAGATCGGGCTGCTCTGGAGGGAGGGGGTCAGGCCCAGCTGTTGGTTCGGTTCTGGGGAGCTGCCGCCAGTAAAACTCCAGATGCAACATAGTCCCCGGGCCGGAGACAACAGAGCCAGGGCAGCCTTCAGCCTGGGGGTGTGGGTGGGTGGCCCCTGTCCCAGGGCCAGATGGGTGACAGCCCCCCCAGAGGGGACAGGCCCCAGCTCCATTCCCCAGCCCCCGAGCCAGCCAGTCCCCGCCCTGGGGCCGATGGGAGCCAACGCCCCCTAGAGTGACCAGGCCCCTGCCCCATTTCCCGCCCCCCTGAGGCAGCCAGTCCCTGCCCTGGGGCCGATGGGACCTGGCGCCCCCTGGAGGGGACCGGCCCCTGCCCCATTCCCCGCCCCCCCCGAGCCAGCCAGTCCCTGCCCTGGGGCCGATGGGAGCCAACGCCCCCTAGAGTGGCCAGGCCCCTGCCCCATTCCCCGCCCCCCTGAGCCAGCCAGTCCCTGCCCTGGGGCCGATGGGAGCTGGTGCTCCCTAGACTGGCCAGGCCCTGTGCCCCATTCCCCGCCCCCCTAAGCCAGCCAGTCCCCGCCCTGGGGCCGATGGGAGCTGGCGCCCCCTAGAGGGGACAGGCCCCATTCCCCGTCCCTTGTTGGCTGTGTGCATGTTCTCTCCAGGCACTGCACCGGCTCTGCACAGACCAGCGGCTCCGTTCAGCAGGGAAGGGGCCCGGCCAGCGCACCCCATAACAGGGACACTCAGACACACAAGCCCCATGAGAACGGACCAGCTCAGTGACTTTCCGTCCCCCCCACCCCACCAGATGCCCCCTCGGCGACCCCTCTTTTATGCACCGATACAAACAAGTTACGTACTGCCGGGGTTAGTCACCACCCTGTGCCTTGTACCTGGCGGGTCGATCCAAACATCTCATCCGCCCCCCGTCCCTTGGAGCTTATCTTTCCGAGGGCGCAGGGGGCGTTCACACCGTAGCTCGGTAGCGGGAAGGTCCTGGCACGATCCCTCTGGGGCGTGTTTACACGACAGGCCGGTGCCTGGCCCCTCGTAGGAGCGTTTGTGGTTTGCAGCCCCCAGTCTCGCCAAGATCACGTCCCGGCCAGCGAACGCGCGGGCAGGGCCTGAGTGCGGCCCCTAGGCCCTACGCCAGCCCTTCCCGACCAGGCCTCATATCGCAGGGTCCCTCTGCTAACCCCCTGGCTCCCCACCCACAGCCCTCGGCGCAGCTAACCGGAGGCCGAAGGGCTGGTGCTGCGGCTGGGGACACCCTGGGAATGCAGAGACAGGCTGGTCAAGATGTTAAACAGAGCCGGGCCGAGACGCTCCCCGCTGGAAACCCGCCCGTGGCCGCCGAGGCCCCGGCCGCAGTGGCGTTTGGAGGCCGAGCCGTCGGCCACTTTGGAATAAACTCAACGGTCGCCGGGTTCGTTCTCAGTCACTCGGGTTTTTTAATCACACTCAGCTGGAGGGACCGGCGAGCCCCCGGGTCACAGCTGGCATCAAACGCACGGGGACGGAGTCCGAGGGGGCCGGTGAAGCAGGCGACCAGGCCGGCCCCGCAGGCTACCAAGGGGCTTTTCCTTTGCCAGTCACAGGCTCGTCTTCGGGACAGACGAGGGGCTGGGATCAAGTCCGGCCCGACGCTCCAAGTGTCCCACGGGAAACCAATGGCCGAGCGCGGCCATGGAGGGGGGGAAGGGACAGTTCCGAGCCGAGACACTGGGGTCAATCAAGGCAACGACTGGTCTTCAGAGCCTGCCACCGTGGCTAAGGAACCAGCAGCTACTGGGGGGCAAACGCCCGTCGCCCCAGAACCAAGAGGCAGACAGGGGACAGCGAGGGGTGGGTGAAGTGGGCTGGGGGTGATCGGATAGGGCACCCAACCAGCAACCGCCCCAGGGTTTAAATTAATCTGGGCTCCCTCCAGCTCCCCCCGTGCCCCGGGTTGAGTCCTGCTGCCTGGTTCGGATCCACCTCCCCCAACCCCCTGCTCCCAAGCTGGTATCCCAAGCCCTGGCCAGCTCCCCAAAACCCCAACCCGCCCCAGGCTGGGGCATCCATGCCACGCTGGATGGGAACTGACAGGCGTCCTGGCTCCCAGCCCCCCCGCTCTAACCACTAGCCCCCACTCCCCTCCCAGAGCCGGGGAGAGAACCCAGGAGTCCTGGCTCCCAGCCCCCCCTGCTCTAACCACCAGCCCCCACTCCCCTCCCAGAGCCAGGGAGAGAACCCAGGAGTCCTGGCTCCTAGCAACCCCCACTCAAACCCACTAGACTCCACTCCCCTCCCAGAGACAGGAGAGAACCCTAAAGCCCCCCCGACCCCATTTCCTACCGCACGGCGACCACCAGTGTCCAGCCTTGACTGGCAGGGGAGAGCGCCCCCGGCCCAGCCCCCTGCCCCACTCCCTGGAGCACAGCGCCCCCCAGCGCCCGGGGTTCTCACTACAGATCCGGCCCCCCTGGTGCCTCCTCCGAGGCAGCGTCCGCGGCATTGAAGATCTTGGCCAGCAAGGAGCGGCTGGTCTGGGATTTCAACTGGATCTCCCGGGCCTTGGCCAGCTGCCCACGGAGCCGGCGCCCGCCCGCGCCTGCCTTGCGCCGCTGGATCTCCTCCTCCGTGGGGCGCTGGACGAAGCCCCAGCTCTTCTCCTCGGCACCGGCAGGGGCGGCAGCGGCCCGGCGGGCGAAGCGCTGGCTGGTCTCCACGCTGCGCAGGTAGAAGCCGGTCTCGCGCTTGGCCTGGGAGATCTCGGCCCGCAGGCGCTGCTGCCGGACCTGCCGCTCGTAGGCCAGGCGCTCGCTCAGGTGCGGCCACCTGAACCGGTGCAGGTACTGCGGGGACAGACGGACCCTCACTGCCTCTGACCGGCTGGACCCCGCTCCCCACCCAGGGCCAGGAGGGAACCCAGGAATCTTGGCTCCCAGCCCCCTGCTCTAACCCATGAGCCCCCACTCCCCTCCCAGAGCCAGGGAGAGAACCCAGGAGTCCTGGCTCCCAGCCCCGCCGCTCTAACCACTAGACCCCACTCCCCTCCCAGAGCCGGTACCTTGATGTTCCACAGGTCGTAGTGAAAGCGGCTGCGCCGGCGGGTGCCCATGGGCGTATTGTGCAGACTGGCGGCCACGAGCTTCGCCACGCGCTTGTCCCTGAACTCCACCCAGCCCTCCGTGTAGTTCTTGGCCTTGGCGCCAGCTTTCTTCTTCCTCTGCCGGACGAACCGCTCTGGGGGGACGGAGAGATGAGCCCCTGCCATACCCCCCGCAAGCCCCTTCCAACCACAGGCCCGCCCGGCGCTGAGATGCAGCCACCTCTGGGGCGGGGAGGCTGGGAAACAGCCGCACATAACACCACGATGTATTTTCAGCCAGGCAGTGAAGGGGAGTCTGATACGCAGCCGGAGCCAGCGATTCCAGTTGAAGACGGGATTTTGCCAGGACGCCTGGGTTCGCGCCCCAAATATTGGGTGAAAACCAGCAAAGGAGATTTAGTGACTGAAAAGGGTCAGGGCCTGGGTAACCGACATCCCTCTGTGCCCCTTCAAGTGCCCGGCCCTGACTGCCGGGGAGAGCGCCCCCTGCCCAGCCCCCCACCCTGCTCCCCGCAGCACAGCGCCCTCCCCAGCGCCCAGCCCTGACTGCCTGGGGAGAGCGCCCCCTTCCCAGCCCCCCGCAGCATGGCACCCCCCAGAGCCCGGCCCTCACTGCCAGGGGAGAGTGCCCCTTGCCCAGCCCCCAGCCCTGCTCCCTGCCCCACGGTGCCCCCGTCCAGAGCCAAGCCCTGACTGCCAGGGGAGAGCACCCCTTGCCGAGCCCCCCGCCCTGCTCCCCACGGCACAGCACCCCCCAGTGCCCAGCCCCCCACACACTCTGTGGACTCACCCTCGGGCTGCAGGAAGATGCGCCCGACCTCCCCGTGGACGCTGAGCAGGTTTCGGACATGCCGGGGCCGGAAGCGGGGCGGGATGTGCCCTAGGTACACGATGCCCGGCACAATCTTCTTACCCTGGGGGGGGTCAGGGGTTCCAAGTGGGGGGCTCCCCTCCTTGTCCACCTCCTGCCCAGCCCCTGGGGGGCTTCCATCCTCGCCCACCTCCTGCCCGGCCCCCGGGGGGCTTCCGTCCTCGCCCACCTCCTGCCCGGCCCCCGGGGGGCTTCCGTCCTTGTCTGCCCCCTGCGGCTCCTCCAGCATCCCGGGCGCTGCCCTCTGCCAAGAGAGAGGGGATAGATCCAGCCTCAGGCCACCCCGACTTCCGTGCCGCCCCCACATTGCCCAGCTCCACAGCCCTCCATATGTCCCACCCCCACAGCCCTCTACCTGCCCACCCCATTCCCCACCCCGTAGCCCCCATATCTCCCCCACATGTCCCTGTCTCCATATCTCCCCACTGTTCCACCCCATTCCCCACCCCTACAGCCCCCCATATTTCCCACCCTCCATATGCCCTGTCCCCACCCATGCCCCAGCCTACAGATCCTCCCAGACCCCATGGGCTCTCTGTCCTCCCCCCGCCCCACATGCTCCAGCACCCCCAGCTCTGCCCCATCCACTCCCCCTTCCTCCCCAGCCATCCTCTCTTCCGCATCCCCCGGCCCCCCGCCTCTAGGTCCCACAAGTCCCCCCCCACCTGATCTCATGCCCCCCCAGACGTTCCCCTCCGCCCTACACATCTCTCCCTCCCCCGGCCCCCCATCTCCCACGTGACCCCCACCCTCTGCCGCCCGTCCCCCAACATACCTCTCCCTCCGCCAGCCCCCTCCTCCCACGTTCTCTCCAGCCCCCCAGACCCACGTGCTCCTGTATCCCCCCCGCCCGCTGTTCCCAAATACCGCCCAGCCCCCCACGCCTCCCCCCAGCTCTGCCCCTCGCCCCCATCTCACTCACTCCTTCGCTCCCCGCTGGCCTCACGTTGCAGCCCGGGAGCCGTGCGTGGGGCGACCGACCCGGAAACCAACGCCAGAGAGGGCGTGGTCAGAACGTTCAGGAGGAAATGGGGGAGGAGCCAGGGCGGGGAAAGGGGCGGGATCAGAAGGCCCAGAAGGAAACGGAGGCGGAGCCAGAACGTCCAGGAGGAAGCGGGGGCGGAGCCGGGGCGGGGTTAGAACGTCCAGGGGGGAGTGGGGGCGGAGCCGGGGCGGGGCTAAAACCCCCAGGGGGGAGCGGGGGCGGGGCCAGGGCTGTGAGGGGCGTGGCTGGAGGGAAGGAAGTTGGGGGCCGAAGGAGGACAGCGGGTGGGTGGAGTGGAGGAATAACCGAGGGGTCGGGCCAGGGTCACGTGAACACAGCCCTCCCCTGGCACCTGTGCGCCCTGACCTCTGGCCACTCCCTGCCTCAGTTTCCCCATCTGCCCAAGGCGAGGGGAGGGGGGAAGCGGTCACAGCCTCACCCTGCCTCCCGGGGCGGTGGGAGGATACAGACTGCGAGGGACTTGGCCATGGGGGGTGGACCCAGATCCTAGAGGGCTCTTAAGCAGGCCCTGATCCGGCGGCTGGCCGTGGCAGCTGGATGGGCGGGGAGTGGAAATGGAGGTGCGGCAATGTCATAGGGAGGGGGATGAATCAGGGGACGGGAGGGTTCGCCCTTTAATTACACCAAGGGACGTCAGCCCTCTGGGGACGCAGCGGCTGGAGAGGAGGCGAGACCGAATGCGTGTGACAGGAACTGAGGTGACAGCAGGTGCCCCCCAACTCCCTGCTGACCTGATCTGGGGGAGACGGTCCCTGCCCCAGCTGAGATCGGCGCTGCCCAGACACACAGCGAGAGACAGGCCCTGCCCCAGCTGGGATCAGGCCCCGTCGTGCCGGGCGCTGCCCAGACACACGGCGAGAGACAGGCCCTGCCCCAGCTGGGATCAGGGCCCCGTCGTGCCCGGCGCTGCCCAGACACACGGCGAGAGACAGGCCCTGCCCCAGCTGGGATCAGGGCCCCGTCGTGCCAGGCGCTGCCCAGACACACAGCGAGAGACAGGCCCTGCCCCAGCTGCGATCAGGGCCCCGTCGTGCCAGGCGCTGCCCAGACACATGGCGAGAGACAGGCTCTGCCCCAGTCCTTCCAGGTTGATTGGCATTAATTACATCACCTTCCGTTCATTCTTTATTAGCCGAGTCCCGTGCCAGCCGTTCCATTATCTTGCCCCATGTCCGGAGAACGGGCCTGTAATTGCCCGTGTCGTCCCATTCACCCCTTTTAAACACTGGCCAGACATTAGCTGTCTTCTGGGCCTTCCCCAGATGGCTGGGCTCCAGGACGTGTGGAAAATCAACACCAGCAGTCCAAGCCCCTCCTTCTCCCATGCCTGTAGAGCCATGTGGCGGATGGCTGGCCAGTCGACATCTCCCCCATCCACCCCACGGCCAGACGCCAGGACTCTCTGCCCCCCTTCTCCAAAGGACCTGGAGAGGCTGCTGAGAAGAGATAGCTCAGTGGTTTGAGCATTGGCTTGTGAAACCCAGGGTTGTGAGTTCAATCCTTGAGGGGGCCCTCCAGGGATCTGGGGCAAAAATCTGTCTAGGGATTAGTCCTGCCTTGAGCAGGAGGGGGTTGGACTAGATACCGCCTGAGGTACCTTCTAACCCTGGTAGTCTATGATTAAGAGTCACAGAAACGGTCCTAGGGCTGGAGAAGATGCCTGAATGGGGAGATGGAAGGAGCACAGGCTGTTTTGTTTGGGAGATCGGGCGCAAGGTGAGTGGATAGCGCCATCTAAGCACCTGAGTGGGGAAATCCCTGGTGCCAACCGGTCTTTAATCTAGAGGAGAAAGTCAGAGTGAGATCCAACGCCTGGGAGATAAAGCCAGACAAATTCCAGTTGCAAACAAGGCGTTAAGAACCTAAGCGTGGCCGTGGTGAGTCACATCATGATCCGTCTAGCCCAGCTTCCCATCCCCGACAGTGGCTCGTGCCAGAGCTTCAAGGGAAGAGTACAGAACAGGGCAATTCTGGAGAGATCCATGCCCGGCTTCTGCCCGTCAGAGATTTACTGTCATCTGGAGCATGGGGTGGCTTCCTTGAGCATCTTGGCTGACAGCCATGGATGGATTTATCCTCCAGGAACTTCTCCAGTTCCTTTTTGAACCCCGCTATCCTTCTGGCTATCGCGACATCCCCCAGCAGTGAGTTCCACAGGTTAATTGTGCATTGTGTGAAGAATTCTCTATTTGCTTTTTCCACACCCATCTACACCTCTCTCCTACCCCCCCCCCCAAGTCATCGCTTTTCGAAGCTAAACAGCCCTGATCTTTTTAGTCTCTCCTTGTTTGGACGCCAGCCCCTCTGTCACCTTTGCTGCCCTTCTCTGAGCCTTTTCCACTTCCACTGGGCCCTTTCTGAGACAGGGCGACCAGAACTGGACCCAGTCCGCACGATGTGGGCGGCCCAGGGATTCATACAACGACATTATATTTTCTGTCGTGTTTCTGATCCCTTTCCCACTGGTCTCTGAGCCTTTTTTGACCGCTGCTGCACGTAGGGCTGGCGTTCTCCAAGAATTGGTCCACAGGGAGGCCAGGATAGTGTTCACGAGTGGCGGCAGCGGCTAATATTGACTCCCTTGAATTATTTCGATGTTGCTCTTCCGAACCTTGAGTTTAATCCGCCGTTGTATGGCCTGGTTTGAGGCGATCCCCTTGTAGCTCTTCGCAGTCAGCTTTGGGCCTAACGCTAATAATCTCGGGGGCCTGGGGATGGGAACAAACTTCCTGGGGAAGTGGTGGATTTCCCGGCTGACCCAGGCTGGGAGAGCAGCGCCGAGCTAGTCCGAGAGAGGCGAGAGGTTCGGGGCCGGCTGGGAGGAGCTCCCCCAGACGGGGGGTCCCCAAGCTCGTGGGACCCTGTTGGAGAAGGTGGGCCAGTGCCGGGGGTGATGAGGCACTCACCACCCATTCCCAGGGGGAGCACAGAGCAGCAGTGTGCAGCTTTCACCAGTAGATGGTGCCCTGGCACCACTGGCATCACCCATCCTTCCCAGACCCAGGCCAGGGACATGGCTACATGAACCAGAACTGGGGGAGAGATGGGGGGCGTATCCCAGCTCCAGATATCAGGCTGGGAGCCAGGACTCCTGGGTTCTGTCTCTGGCTCTGGGAAGGGAGTGGAGTCTGGTGGTTAGAGCAGGGGGGGCTGGGAGCCAGGACTCCTGGGTTCTCTCTCCGGCTCTGGGAGGGGAGTGGGGGCTGGTGGTTAGATCCGGGAAGCTGGGAGCCAGGACTCCTGGGTTCTCTCCCGGCTCTGCGAGGTGAGTGGGGGCTGGTTGTTAGAGCGGGGAGGGGCTGGGAGCCCGGACTCCTGGGTTCTCTCCCCGCTCTGGGAGGGGAGTGGGGGCTGGTGGTTAGAGCAGGGGATCTAGGAGCCAGGACTCCTGGGTTCTCTCCCAGCTCTGGGAGGGGAGTGGGGGCTGGTGGTTAGAGCAGGGGGGGCTGGGAGCCAGGACTCCTGGGTTCTCTCCTGGCTCTGGGAGGGGAGCGGGGTCTGGTGGTTAGAGCAGAGGGCGCTGGGAGCCAGGACTCCTGGGTTCTCTCCTGGCTCTGGGAGGGGAGCGGGGTCTGGTGGTTAGAGCAGGGGGGCTGGGAGCCAGGACTCCTGGGTTCTCTCCCGGCTCTGGGAGGGGAGTGGGGGCTAGTGGTTAGAGCAGGGGGGGCTGGGAGCCAGGCTCTGGGCGGGGAGTGGGGTCTAGTGGTTACAGCAGGCAGGCTGGGAGTTATGATTCTCACGTTGATTGCCCTCAGTTTCCCTGTGGCTCTGCCAGGGAGCGAGGGCAGGAGGGCGGAGGAGGAGGCCGGCTAGCTCGGGCTGGGGACGAGCAACAGGATTACGCTGAGTGGGATTTCTCCCTCAGCCTGCATGGGGCTATAATCCCCTGGGCCATCCTGGCGGGAGACGGAGGAGATTATCGGAGTGGGGGTGCACGGCAGCTCCAGCCTGGCACAGAGACACCCGCGGAGGACTGGGCTGGGCTGGGCTGGCCTAAAAGCCATCGTGGGGGGACGGGGTGAGATAGCGAAGTGAAGGATGAGACTGAACCGGCCGAGGCTGGGAATGACACGGATGATGGGCTGGGTGAGCGGGGCTGGGCCTCCGTTGTCCATCCACTCCTATGGCCCGATGGGCCCACGGAGCATCGTCTGCCCCCTGCCTGCAGCCCCGAGGGCCCGGCAAGCCCAGTTCCCCTCCCACGGGCCCTGGACTGGATCCAGGGGCCCATGCAGCCTGGTACCAGAGAGCGAGAGGGGGGTGTATGGAGAGAGAGAGACAGAGGGTTGTGTATGGGATAGATAGATAGGATGTGTGGGGATAGATAGATAGATAGATGGTGGGGATGGGGATAGATAGATGGATGGGGTGTGTGGGGATAGATAGATAGAGGGTGTGTGGGGGGATAGATAGATAGATGGATAGAGGGGGTGGATGGGGATAGATAGATAGATAGATGGGGTGTGTGGGGATAGATAGATAGAGGGTGTGTGGGGGATACATAGAGGGTGTGTGGGGGGATAGATAGATAGAGGGGGTGGCTGGGGATAGATAGATAGATAGATAGATAGATAGATAGATAGATAGATAGATAGATAGATGGGGTGTGTGGGGATAGATAGATAGAGGGTGTGGGGGGATAGATAGATAGATGGATGGGGTGGATGGGGATAGATAGATAGATAGATGGGGTGGATGGGGATAGATAGATAGATAGATAGATAGATAGATAGATAGATAGATAGATGGGGTGTGTGGGGATAGATAGATAGAGGGTGTGTGGGGGGGATAGATAGATAGATAGATAGATAGATAGATAGAGGGGGTGGCTGGGGATAGATAGATAGAGGGTGTGTGGGGGGGATAGATAGATAGATAGATAGATAGATAGATAGATAGATAGAGGGGGTGGCTGGGGATAGATAGATAGATAGATAGATAGATAGATAGATAGATAGATAGATAGATGGGGTGTGTGGGGATAGATAGATAAATAGATAGAGAGGGTGTGGGGGGATAGATAGATAGATGGATAGAGGGGGTGGCTGGGGATAGATAGATAAATAGATAGATGAGGTGGATGGGATAGATAGATAGATAGATAGATGGGGGGGATGGGGATAGATAGATAGATAGATGGGGGGGATGGGGATAGATAGATAAATAGATAGAGAGGGTGTGGGGGGATAGATAGATAGATGGATGGGGTGGATGGGGATAGATAGCTGAGGTGGATGGGATAGATAGACAGATAAGCAGGGCTGCATGGGGATGGATGGGGAGCTGGATCCCGGAGCGGTGCGTATGACACGGGCCAGCCGGCAGAGCAGCGATCCGGAGGGCAGATATAAATGTCTCGGGGGTTTAGCAGCCGATCCTGTTTAATAAGGACTAATGGCTGCTGGAATTAGGCCCGTGATTAGGATGGGGGGGGATCATTTCCCTTCTACTCTTGCTCCTAATTCCCATCTCTCTCCCCTAATCCGGACCCCCCCGGGTGGCCCAGCCGGGCAGCTGTCTCCTTCCCCTGCTAATACAGCCAAATCCCTGCCAAGGCCGGCCTGTGGCCAAAGCCGGCCCCCACCAGCGGCTGCAGAGCTCTCGGCCTTTTATTGTAATTAAGAGGGATGATTTAATTGTGAGCTGGAGGGGAGAGACAATGGGGGGAGGGGCAGGGGGCTACAGGGATGCACAGGGGTGGGGTTAGCAGCAGGGAAACTGGAGTGTTGGGTAAAGTAATGGGGGCCAGACCCCAGCTGGGGTCAATGGGTCATAGCTCCATTGGAGTCAATGGGGCAGATCCCAGCTGGGGTCCATGGGCCGTAGCTCCATTGGAGTCAACGGGGGCAGATCCCAGCTGGGGTCCATGGGCCGTAGCTCCATTGGAGTCAACGGGGGCAGATCCCAGCTGGGGTCCATGGGCCGTAGCTCCATTGGAGTCAATGGGGCAGATCCCAGCTGGGGTCCATGGGCCGTAGCTCCATTGGAGTCAATGGGGCAGATCCCAGCTGGGGTCAATGGGCCGTAGCTCCATTGGAGTCAACGGGGCCAGATCCCAGCTGGGGTCAATGGGCCGTAGCTCCATTGGAGTCAACGGGGCAGATCCCAGCTGGGATCAATGTCCGTAGCTCCAATGGAGTCAACGGGGCAGATCCCAGCTGGGGTCCATTGGCCGTAGCTCCAATGGAGTCAACGGGGCAGATCCCAGCTGGGGTCCATGGGCCGTAGCTCCATTGGAGTCAATGGGGCAGAGCCCAGCTGGGGTCCATGGGCCGTAGCTCCAATGGAATCAACAGGGCAGATCCCAGCTGGGGTCCATGGGCCGTAGCTCCAATGGAGTCAACGGGGCAGATCCCAGCTGGGGTCCATGGGCCGTAGCTCCATTGGAGTCAATGGGGCAGAGCCCAGCTGGGGTCCATGGGCCGTAGCTCCAATGGAGTCAACGGGGCAGATCCCAGCTGGGGTCCATGGGCCGTAGCTCCAATGGAGTCAACGGGGCTAGATCTATCTATTCCCCTACACACACCTCTATCTAGAACAAGAATACAAAAAAAAAAAAACTAGATAAGGTCCTGGAGGATCGGTCCATCAATGGCTACTAGCCAGGCTGGGCGGGGATGGTGTCCCTGGCCTGTTTGCCAGGAGCTGGGAATGGGCGACTGGGGATGGATCACTTGATGATTCCCTGTTCTGTTCATTCCCTCTGGGGCACCTGGCACTGGCCACTGTCAGAGGACAGGATACTGGGCTAGATGGACCTTTGGTCTGACCCACTCTGGCCATTAAGTCTCAGGGGGTAGCCATGTTAGTCTGTATCTACAGAAACAACAAGGAGTCTGGTGGCACCTTAAAGACTAACAGATTTATTTGGGCATTGTTATGTTCATAAATTAATAGAGAGGGAGTGTGCGGGGATAGATAGATAGATAGATAGAGGGGTGGATGGGGATAGATAGATAGATAGAGGGGTGGATGTGGGGGATAGATAGATAGATAGATAGATAGATAGATAGATAGATGGGTGGATGTGGGGGTTAGATAGATAGATAGAGTGGATGGGGGGGATAGATAGATAGATAGATGGGTGGATGGGGTTGATAGATAGATAGATAGATAGATAGATAGATAGATAGATAGATAGATAGATAGATAGATAGATAGATAGATAGAGGGGTGTGTGGGGTTAGATAGATAGATAGAGTGGATGGGGGGGATAGATAGATAGATAGATGGGTGGATGGGGTTGATAGATAGATAGATAGATAGATAGATAGATAGATAGATAGATAGATAGATAGATAGAGGGGTGTGTGGGGTTAGATAGATAGATAGAGTGGATGGGGGGGATAGATAGATAGATAGATGGGTGGATGGGGTTGATAGATAGATAGATAGATAGATAGATAGATAGATAGATAGATAGATGGGTGGATGTGGGGGTTAGATAGATAGATAGATAGAGTGGATGGGGGGGATAGATAGATAGATAGATAGATAGATAGATAGATAGATGGGTGGATGTGGGGGTTAGATAGATAGATAGATAGAGTGGATGGGGGGGATAGATAGATAGATAGATAGAGTGGATGGGGGGGATAGATAGATAGATAGATAGATGGGGTGGATGGGGATAGATAGATAGATAGATAGATGGGTGGATGGGGTTGATAGATAGATAGATAGATAGATAGATAGATAGATAGATAGATAGATAGATAGATAGATGCTGGGGGGTGCAGGAGGACGGTTCAATGGATTCCCCGGATTAGGGGCTGGGCCTGGCAGCGGCCCCCGGGCGGATGAGCGGTGGCTCTCCCTGCTTTAAGTGATGAATTAATGCAATTGCTTTTTTTCTCTCTGAGTGCCCGTCCCGAACAGCTGGTGTTTGTGAAGTGCTGTGCACGGGCAGGGAGGGGGTGGGAGCCACCACCATTCATCAGGCCCCCGGGCCCAGCCAGTCCAATATCCAGCCCCCGATCCCGGTAGCCCCCCTGCCCCTGCCCCAGACCAATGGCTCGGAAATGGAGTGAGCTCAGAGTCCTCTGGCAAAGTGGTTTCTCTCTTTCTTTCCGTCTGTGAAAAGAGCCTCCCAGACTCCCCCCTCCCAGCCCAGAACAGCCCCCAGGGCCAGGAGCACCGAGCGGCACAGACCGGATCAGAACCAGCCCCAGCCTCCTTCCTCGGCTGCCTTGCAAACACCCCCTCCCCCATGGAGCTGGGGGGTCCCGGCTCCTCTCCTTGCCCGTCACAGCCAAGATCTGCAATCCCAGGAGGCCCCTGGGATGTTTTATCTCCAGAGCTGGGGAGAGAACCCAGGAGTCCTGCCCCCCCCCACTCTAACCACTGGACCCCATTTTCATGTCAAATGAGGTGGGACTTGCTCTGCTCAGTTCTTAGCAAGACAGTCCCCCCCACCAGCCCCACCCCGGGGATGGGATACTCCATTAGATGGGCCCATGGGCTGGGGAGAGTGGCTGGCTCAGGGGGTGGGAAGGGGGCACCAGCTCCCAGGGGAGGGGGCGGCTCAGGGGTCCCTGCCGTCAGGTCTGTTCAGCCCCAGCTCTCCTGTCGGTCCCACCCCCGGGCCTGGCATAATGGGGGGAGCGAGGAGGGATGAGAGAGGGGGAAAAGTGAAAGAATGGGGGAGAGAGAGAGGGGGAAAGGGGGAGGCAGAGCTGGGCAGGGCCAGGAGATGGGCAGGGTCGGGCAGAGGGGGGCAGAGCCGGACAGGGCAGGGGGATGGGCAGGGCTGGGCCGGGCAGAGGGAGGGATGGGCAGGGCAGGGGGATGGGCAGAGCCGGGCCGGGCAGAGGGGGGCAGAGCCGGGCCGGGCAGGGGGATGGGCAGGGCTGGGCCGGGCAGAGGGGGGCAGGGCAGGGCAGGCAGGGGGATGGGCAGGGCAGGGCAGGGGGATGGGCAGAGCCGGGCCGGGCAGAGGGGGGCAGAGTCGGGCAGGGCAGGGCAGGGGGAAACAGGGGGCTTGGCAGAGCCGGGCCGGGCAGAGGGGAGCAGAGCCGGGCAGGGCAGAGGGGGGCAGAGTCGGGCAGGGCAGGGGGAAACAGGGGGATGGGCAGAGCCGGGCCGGGCAGAGGGGGGCAGAGCCAGGCAGGGCAGAGGGATGGGCAGAGCGCAGGGCAGAGGGATGGGCAGAGCCGGGGATGGAGGGAAGGTGCCAGCCAGCGGAGGGATGAATGCACTGCCCGTAGCCCTGCCCCCCCCAGCCAGTCCTCTCGACCCCCCCCCCCATCCCCCGCCTGGCAGCTCCCAGCTGTTCCCAGTGCAGCCGGGCGACGGGGACGGCCAGGGCGAGCCGGGGATCAGCCAGTCCCAGCCAGGGGACCCCGACCTGCCTCCCCTGGGGGTGCCACAGACCGGAGCCAGCTGGCAATGCAGCTGGGGGCTGGGGAGAGAACCCAGGAGTCCGGGAAGGCCACGTCCAGGTGAGTTGTGAAAAGGGAGTTGGGGGGTCAGGGTGCGGCTCTAGGGAGACGTCGGGGGTCGATCTGGGAGAGACATTGGGGGGCTGGGGGTCCATCTAGGGAGATGTCGGGGGGGGTCAATGCAAGAAAAATGTGGGGGGAGCTGGGGGTTGTTTCGGGGAGGGGTCAGTGAGGTTGATCTGAGGTAGCTGTCGGGGGGGGTCAATCCAGGGGAGATGGAGGTGATATGGGAAGACGTGGGGGGAGTCAGGGGATGATCTGGGGAGATATCAGGGGCCAGGGGTTCAGGGGATTGGTCCGGGGGAGACATTGGGGGCCTTGGGATTCAGGGTCTCAGTCTGGGGGAGACCCCAGGAGTCTGGGGGTTCAGGGGGTTGATCTGGGGAGACATGGGGGCCTCAGGGGGTCGATCTGGGTAAGAAGTTGGGGGTCTGGGGGCTCAGGGGGTCAAACCGGGGGAGATGTTGGGGGCTTAGGGGGTCGATCCAGGGGAGACATTGGGGGTCTGGGGGTTCAGGGAGTCAATCCAGGGGAGATGTTGGGGATTCAGGGGGTCAATCCAGGGGAGACATTGGGGGTCTGGGGATTCAGAGGGGTCGATCCAGGGGAGATGTTGGGGGTTCAGGGGGTCAATCCAGGGGAGATGTTGGGGGTCTGGGGGTCGAACCAGGGGAGATGTTGGGGGTTCAGGGGGTCAATCCAGGGGAGATGTTGGGGGTCTGGGGGTCGAACCAGGGGAGATGTTGGGGGTTCAGGGGGTCAATCCAGGGGAGATGTTCGGGGGCTCAGAAGTCGATCTGGGAGAGATGTTGGGGGTTCAGAGGGTTGAACCGGGGGAGATGTTTGGGGGTTCAGGGGGTTGATCTAGGGGAGACGTTGAGGGTCTAGGGGTTCAGAGTCTGCAGGGCCACGCTTCTGGTTCACATGGTGTATTATGGGGTGGGGGAGGTGCCAACTTCCCCCAGGTGCATTGTGGGGGGGCAGGATTCTGGTTCCTCACATTGCATTATGGGAGCTGCAGGCATCCCCCCAGCTCATTTAACCCTGGCACAGAGCCCACCGGCTCAGCCACTGCCTCCTGGACACCCCATCTGGGGCTGGGGGGGCTACAGGGCCTTTGCTCTGCCCCGCCCCAGGGGGGGCAGCCAGCCTCACCCTCGGAGTGTCACGGGGGGGCTGTTGACAAGGAACGGGCACGGGGGGGAGGGGTGGAAAAGAACAAAGGGAGTGGACAGATCAATCAACGGATGGACAGTGGGACGGTGAGAAACTCACCCCACAGCCGCCTGGCGCGTGAGCGGGGAGGGATGGAGGGGTGCATGGGGGGGTGGTGGGTGTGAGGATGGATGGGGTGTCTGGCGATGGATGGACGGACGGGTAGTGGAATGGATGGATGGATGGACGGACGGACGGACGGGTAGTGTAATGGATGGATGGATGGACGGACGGGTAGTGGAATGGATGGATGGAGGGGCAGAGGGACAGATGGTGAGTGTGAGGATCAATAGCTACACTCCAGGCCAGCCCAGCTGCCCCTCCTCACAGCCTCCATCTCTCCAGGGCCAGGGCGGGGAGGGTCTCCCTCTGGCCAGTGGTCGGGGGCAAATGGGGGGGGCGGTGCTGGCCACGTGCCGAGGGACCTGGAACAACAAGGTGTCCCAGAGACCTTGCCTGAGTGAACCAGCCCCTGGCTCCCAGGGCCCAGCCAGCCAGCGGCTAGCCCCGTTTCCCCGCCCTCCTTCCCCCTCCAGGCCGTGAAACACTCGGGGCCAGTCCAGCCATGGGGCAGCCGTGGCCCCCCCTGCTGCTGCTGCTATGGGGCTGGGGGGCTGGGGCCCAACAAGGAACCCAGCCCTTCTCCATCCGGATTGAGGGGGACGTGACGCTGGGGGGCCTGTTCCCGGTGCACGCCCGGGGCCCAGCCGGGGTGCCGTGCGGCGAGGTGAAGAAGGAGAAGGGGATCCACCGCATGGAGGCCATGCTCTACGCCCTGGACCAGATCAACGCTGACCCCCAGCTGCTCCCCAACCTCACCCTGGGCGCCCGCATCCTGGACACCTGCTCCCGGGACACCTATGCCCTGGAGCAGTCGCTGACCTTCGTCCAGGCCCTGATCCAGAAGGACACATCGGACGTGCGCTGCGCCGACGGCCGGCCCCCACTCCTCACCCGGCCCGAGCGGGTCGTGGCCGTGGTCGGCGCCTCCGCCAGCTCCGTCTCCATCATGGTGGCCAACGTCCTCCGGCTCTTCGCCGTGAGTGGCCGGGGCGGGGAGCTGGGGTGGGGGGTCTCCTGGACATGGGGGGATGGATAAAATCAGACTGATATCCCAGATGTACCCCAGTTACCGTGGTTCTCCCCCGTCTCCAGGAGGGGAGTGGGGACGGGTGGTTAGAGCGGGGGGAAGGGGCTGGCAGCCAGGACTCCTGGGTTCCCTTCCTGGCTCTGGAGGGGAGTGGGGTCTGGTGCGTTAGAGCTGGGGGAGTTGGGAGCCAGGACTCCTGGGTTCTCTCCCCAGCTCTGGGAGGGGGGCGGGGTCTAGTGGTTAGAGCAGAGGGGGGCTGGGAGCCAGGACTCCTGGGTTCTCTCCCCAGCTCTGGGAGGGGGGTAGGGTCTAGTGGTTAGAGCAGAGGGGGGCTGGGAGCCAGGACTCCTGGGTTCTACCCCAGCTCTACCACCAATCTTCTTCCACCCTGGCTAAGGGGTCTCCGCTGATGAGTCCGGAAGCTCCTGGGTGCCCTGGGTCTGTGCAGGAGCCAGGTGCCCCCTTGGCGCCCCCTCTCCATCTCCTGCCCTTCTGCCCCCCAGATCCCCCAGATCAGCTATGCCTCCACCGCCCCCGAGCTCAGCGACAACAATCGCTACGACTACTTCTCCCGGGTGGTGCCGCCCGACTCGTACCAGGCCCAGGCCATGCTGGACGTGGTGAAGGCGCTGGGCTGGAACTACGTCTCCACGCTGGCCTCCGAGGGCAACTACGGCGAAAGTGGGGTGGAGGCCTTCGTCCAGATCTCCCGCGAGGCCGGTGAGGGGCTGTGGGTCGGGAGTGAGGGGCACTGGTGGGGGGGGTCAGAGCTGGGCTGGCAGGGGGCTGCGGGTCAGGAGTGAGAGCACCGGCAGGGCTGGGGGGGCAGGGCCGGGCTAGCAGGGGCTGTGGGTCAGGAGTGAGGGGCAGGGTTGGGGGGGAGCCCAAGGCCGGGCTAGCGGGGGCTGTGGGTCGGGAGTGAGGGGCAGGGTTGGGGGGGAGCCCAAGGCCGGGCTAGCGGGGGCTGTGGGTCGGGAGTGAGGGGCACTGGCAAGGCTGGGGGGGGGGGCAGGGCCAGGCTAGCAGGGGCTGCGGGTCAGGAGTGAGGGGCACCGCTCCTCATGACGGGGGCTCCCTGTCGCCCCCCGCAGGCGGCGTCTGCATCGCTCAGTCCATGAAGATCCCGCGGGAGCCCAGGGCCGGCGAGTTCGACAAGCTGATCAAGCGGCTGATGGAGACGCCCAACGCCCGCGGCATCATCATCTTTGCCAACGAGGACGACATCAAGTGAGTGTGGCCCCCCGCCCCCGGGCCAGCCCCCCAGGAATTCAGGACTCACCCGCTCGCTGTCGCCCCCTGCAGGCGGGTGCTGGAGGCCACGCGTCGCGCCAACCTGACGGGGCATTTCCTGTGGGTCGGCTCGGACAGCTGGGGCTCCAAGATCTCGCCCATCCTGCGGCAGGAGGAAGTAGCCGAAGGAGCTGTCACCATCCTGCCCAAGCGGGCGTCCATCGACGGTAACGGGGATCCCCCTGCCAGGCCCCCCACTGCCTGCAGCACTGCACCCTCCAGTCCCCCCACTGAACCCCCCACTGCCTGCAGCACCGCACCCCCCAATCTCCCCACCGGGCCTCCCGCTGCCCGCAGCACCGTGCCCCCCAAACCCCCCACTGCCCGCAGCACCGCACCCCCCAATCTCCCCACCGGGCCCCCCACTGCCCGCAGCACCACACCCCCCAAACCCCCCACTGCCTGCAGCACCGCACCCCCCAATCTCCCCACCGGGCCTCCCGCTGCCCGCAGCACCGTGCCCCCCAAACCCCCCACTGCCCGCAGCACCGCACCCCCCAATCTCCCCACCGGGCCCCCCGCTGCCCGCAGCACCACACCCCCCAAACCCCCCACTGCCTGCAGCACCGCACCCCCCAATCTCCCCACCGGGCCCCCCGCTGCCCGCAGCACCACACCCCCCAAACCTCCCACTGCCCGCAGCACCGCACCCCCCAATCTCCCCACCGGGCCTCCCGCTGCCCGCAGCACCACACCCCCCCAATCCCCCCACTGCCCACAGCACCGCACCCCCCAATCTCCCCACCGGGCCCCCCGCTGCCCACAGCACCGCACCCCCCAATCTCCCCACCGGGCCCCCCACTGCCCACAGCAGCACACCCTCCAATCTCCCCGCCGGGCCCCCCGCTGCCCGCAGCACCACACACCCCCAATCCCCCCACTGCCTGCAGCACCGCACCCTCCAATCTCCCCACCGGGCCCCCCGCTGCCCGCAGCACCACACCCCCCCAATCCCCCCACTGCCTGCAGCACCGCACCCTCCAATCTCCCCACCGGGCACCCCGCTGCCCGCAGCACCACACCCCCCCAATCCCCCCACTGCCTGAAGCACCGCACCCCCCAATCTCCCCACCGGGCCCCCCGCTGCCCGCAGCACCACACACCCCCAATCCCCCCACTGCCTGCAGCACCGCACCCTCCAATCTCCCCACCGGGCCTCCCGCTGCCCGCAGCACCGTGCCCCCCAAACCCCCCACTGCCCGCAGCACCGCACCCCCCAATCTCCCAACCGGGCCCCCCGCTGCACGCAGCACCACACACCCCCAATCCCCCCACTGCCTGCAGCACCGCACCCCCCAATCTCCCCACCGGGCCTCCCGCTGCCCGCAGCACCGTGCCCCCCAAACCCCCCACTGCCCGCAGCACCGCACCCCCCAATCTCCCCACCGGGCCCCCCGCTGCCCGCAGCACCACACCCCCCAAACCCCCCACTGCCTGCAGCACCGCACCCCCCAATCTCCCCCCCGGGCCCCCCGCTGCCCGCAGTACCACACCCCCCCAATCCCCCCACTGCCCACAGCACCGCACCCCCCAATCTCCCCACCGGGCCTCCCGCTGCCCGCAGCACCGCACCCCCCAATCTCCCCACCGGGCCCCCCACTGCCCACAGCAGCACACCCTCCAATCTCCCCGCCGGGCCCCCCGCTGCCCGCAGCACCACACCCCCCAAACCTCCCACTGCCTGCAGCACCGCACCCCCCAATCTCCCCACCGGGCCCCCCGCTGCCCGCAGCACCACACCCCCCCAATCCCCCCACTGCCTGAAGCACCGCACCCCCCAATCTCCCCACCGGGCCCCCCGCTGCCCGCAGCACCACACCCCCCAAACCCCCCACTGCCTGCAGCACCGCACCCCCCAATCTCCCCACCGGGCCCCCCGCTGCCCGCAGTACCACACCCCCCCAATCCCCCCACTGCCCACAGCACCGCACCCCCCAATCTCCCCACCGGGCCTCCCGCTGCCCGCAGCACCGTGCCCCCCAAACCCCCCACTGCCCGCAGCACCGCACCCCCCAATCTCCCCACTGCCTGCAGCACCACACACCCCCAATCCCCCCACTGCCCACAGCACCGCACCCCCCAATCTCCCCACCGGGCCCCCCACTGCCCACAGCACCGCACCCCCCAATCTCCCCACCGGGCCCCCCCACTGCCCACAGCAGCACACCCTCCAATCTCCCCGCCGGGCCCCCCGCTGCCCGCAGCACCACACCCCCCAAACCTCCCACTGCCTGCAGCACCGCACCCCCCAATCTCCCCACCGGGCCCCCCGCTGCCCGCAGCACCACACCCCCCCAATCTCCCCACTGCCCACAGCACCGCACCCCCCAATCTCCCCACCGGGCCCCCCACTGCCCACAGCACCGCACCCCCCAATCTCCCCACCGGGCCCCCCACAGCACCGCACCCTCCAATCTCCCCGCCGGGCCCCCCGCTGCCCGCAGCACCACACACCCCCAATCCCCCCACTGCCTGCAGCACCGCACCCTCCAATCTCCCCACCGGGCCCCCCGCTGCCCGCAGCACCACACCCCCCCAATCCCCCCACTGCCTGAAGCACCGCACCCCCCAATCTCCCCACCGGGCCCCCTGCTGCCCGCAGCACCACACACCCCCAATCCCCCCACTGCCTGCAGCACTGCACCCCCCAATCTCCCCACCGGGCCCCCCGCTGCCCACAGCACCACACCCCCCAAACCCCCACTGCCTGCAGCACCGCACCCCCCAATCTCCCCACCGGGCCCCCCGCTGCCCACAGCAGCACACCCTCCAGTCCCCCCACTGAACCCCACACTCCCCACCCCCCAGCGCCCGGCCCTGCCTGCCAGGGGAGAGCGCCCCCTGCCCAGCCCCTGCCCCACGGCGCCCCCCGCTGACCCCCCGTCTCCCCGCCACAGGCTTCGATCAGTATTTCACCTCGCGCTCCCTGCAGAACAATCGCCGCAATATCTGGTTCGCGGAGTTCTGGGAGGACGATTTTAAATGTAAACTCACCCGCCCGGGGGCGCAGCCGGAGGAGGCCGCTCGGAAGTGCACCGGTACCGGGGGGCTGGGCCTGGGGGGCTGATCTCCCAGGGATGGACGAAGTTGGGGTTTGGGGCAGGGCCACTCCCCCGTGGGGAAGATGGAGACACTGACCCCCTGGTCTCCCCTCTCCAGCTAATCCCCCACGTGGGATGTTATCAGCCAGTCCTTAGGGGAGTCCAGCAGGTTGGGGGGCTGGGAGCTGATCCCACCACGGTGGCCGGATGCTGCCCGGACACCCCAAATCTCAGCTATCTGCCCGCTGAGAATGAGATGGGGATCGGGGCCGGCAGCCCCTAGAGGGGACAGGCCTCAGCCCCATTCCCCACCACCCCCCGAGCCAGCCAGTCCCTGCCCTGGGGCCGGGTGGGAGCCGGCGCCCCGTAGAGGGGCCAGGCCCCTGCCCCATTCCCCAACCCTGAGCCAGCCAGTCCCTGCCCTGGGGCCGGGTGGGAGCCAGCGCCCCCTAGAGGGGCCAGGCCCCTGCCCCATTCCCTGCCCCCTGAGCCCGTCTCTCCCAGGTGAGGAGCGCATCGGGCAGGACTCCACCTACGAGCAGGAGGGGAAGGTGCAGTTTGTGATCGACGCCGTCTACGCCATGGCCCACGCCCTGCATGACATGCACCGGGACCTGTGCCCCGGCGCCCCCGGGCTCTGCGAGCGCATGGACCCCGTGGACGGGCGCACCCTGCTGCACTACATCCGCGGGGTCACCTTCAACGGTGCGGGCTGCGGGGCAGCAGGGAGGGGCACTGGTGAGGGGGTCAGGGCTGGCTGCAGGGCGGGAGTGAGGGGCACCGGCAGACCTGGGGGCACAGGGCTGAGCTAGCAGGGGCTGTGGGTCAGGAGTGAGGGGCACTGGCAGAGCTAGGGGCACAGGGCCGGGCTAACAGGGGCTGTGGGTCGTGGGGGAGGGACACTGGTCGAGCTGGCTCCAGCCCCTCTTGTTCACACCCCACAGGCAGCGCTGGGACCCCTGTCATGTTCAACGAGAACGGAGATGCCCCCGGGCGCTACGACATCTTCCAGTACCAGCTCACCAACACCACAGTGCCCGGGTACAAAGCCATCGGGCAATGGACCGAATACCTGCGCCTGAACGTGAGTGCGAGGGGGCGCCGTGTGTGCGTGTGTGTTCCCCAGCCACCCTGCCCCAGAGGTGGCTGCATCCAGCGGCGGCTCCAGGCACCAGCGCTCCAAGCGCGTGCCTGGGGCAGCAAGCCGCGGGGGGCAGCCTGCTGGTCCCTGCGAGGGCGGCAGTCAGGTAGCCTTCGGCGGTTTGCCTGCAGGAGGTCCACCGGTCCTGCAGATTTGGCAGCAAGTCGGCGGTGGGTACGCCGAATCCGCGAGACCAGGGACCTCCCGCAGGCAAGCCGCCGAAGGCAGCCTGCCTGCCGTGCTTGGGGCGGCAAAAAAGCTAGAACCGCCCCTGGCTGCATCTCAGCCCTGGGCAAGCCGTCCCTCTGTGGCGTTATGTGTGGCTATTCCTCTGCAGCCCTGCCCCAGAGCTGGCTGCATCTCAGCAGCAGGGGAGTCATCCCAGTGCAATGTTATGTGCGGCTGTTCCCCAGCTGCCCCACCCCAGAACTGGCTACATCTGGGCAAGCCGTCCCTATGCAGTGTTATGTGCGGCTATTCCCCAACTGCCCTGCCACAGAGGTGGCGGCATTTCAGTCCTGGGCATAGCATGCCTATGCGGCGTTATGTGCAGCTGTTCCCCAGTGTCCCCCCAGGGCAAGGCATCCCCGGGTGGCATGACATGTGGCCGTTCCCCAGAGCCAGCTGCTGCCCGCGCTCTCCCTTGGCAGATCGAGGAGATGCAGTGGTCCGGGGGCCAGCGGGACATCCCCTCATCCGTCTGCAGCCTGCCCTGCGGGCCGGGCGAGCGGAAGAAGATGGTGAAGGGCGTGTCCTGCTGCTGGCACTGCGAGCTCTGCGACGGGTACCAGTACCAGCTGGACGAGTTCACCTGCGAGACCTGCCCCTTCGACATGCGTCCCAACCCCAACCGCACGGCCTGCCGGCCCACGCCCATCGTCAAGCTGGAGTGGAGCTCGCCCTGGGCCGTGCTGCCCGTCTGCCTGGCCATGGGCGGCATCCTGGGCACCACCTTCGTGGTGGTCACCTTCGTGCGCCACAACGACACGCCCATCGTCCGGGCCTCGGGGCGGGAGCTGAGCTACGTGCTGCTGACCGGCATCTTCCTCATCTACGCCATCACCTTCCTGATGATCGCCGAGCCGGGCGTGGTGGTGTGTGCCACCCGGCGCCTCTTCCTGGGGCTGGGCATGGCCCTCAGCTACTCGGCCCTGCTCACCAAGACCAACCGCATCTACCGCATCTTCGAGCAGGGCAAGAAGGCGGTGACGCCGCCCCGGTTCATCAGCCCCACCTCGCAGCTGGCCATCACCTTCAGCCTGAGCGCCGTGCAGCTGGTGGGGACGCTGGCCTGGCTGGGGGCCCTGCCGCCCCACAGCGTCATCGACTACGAGGAGCAGCGGGTGCCCAACCCCGAGGCGGCCCGGGGGGTGCTCAAGTGCGACATGTCCGACCTGTCACTCATCTGCTGCCTGGGCTACAGCCTGCTGCTCATGGTCACCTGCACCGTCTACGCCATCAAGGCCCGCGGCGTGCCCGAGACCTTCAACGAGGCCAAGCCCATCGGCTTCACCATGTACACCACCTGCATCGTCTGGCTGGCCTTCGTGCCCATCTTCTTCGGCACCGCCCAGTCCGCCGAGAAGGTCCGCGGGCCCCGGGGCGGGGGAGCACGGGGGCCGGAGGACTCAGGAGGCCGGGGAGTCGAGGGGCTGGAGTTGGAGAGAGAGCGAGAGAGGGGAAGGGACCCAGGTGTCCGGGAGAGCGGAGGGAGCCCAGGGGCTGGAATTGGAGACAGGGAGGGGAAAGAACCCAGGCGTCCTGGCTCCCACCCCCCCCCCGCTGGAAGGGATGAGCTCTGCGCCAGCCGTCCTGAACGCCCCGTTCTCTGCCCCTCCCCCGCAGATCTACATCCAGACGATGACGCTGACGGTGTCCATGAGCCTCAGTGCCTCAGTTTCCCTGGGGATGCTCTACGTGCCCAAGGTCTACGTCATCATCTTCCACCCCGAGCAGAACGTGGCCAAACGCAAGCGGAGCTTCAAGGCGGCGGCCACAGCCGTCAGCGCCTCCACCCGCCTCTCGCAGAAGGGCAGCGAGCGCCAGAACGGGGCTGATGCGGCCCCGGCCAGCAAATAGCGGGTACATGGGTATCGCCTCCCTCCCACGCTGCCACAGCCGGGGAGAGAACCCAGGAGTCCTGGCTCCCAGCCCCCCCGCTCTAACCACCAGCCCCCACTCCCCTCCCAGAGCTGGGGAGAGAACCCAGGAGTCCTGGCTCCCAGCCCCCCTGCTCTAACCTCTAGACCCTCCTTTGTGCAGGATCTGTGGCCCCTGGAGAAGCGGTCAGTCGTGCTGCTCGTGCGACGGGTGCAGGCGGGCTGAGGCCAGGGCGTGCTGAGTGTGCAATGAACCTGCCCTGGCCCCAGCCAGCGCCCCCAGCTCACCCCCAGTGCAGCCTGCTGCACGGCCAGGCCTCGGAGCGTGCGAGGGGGCTGGCTGGGGCACCCGGACCTCATCCATTGTGGGGCAAGCGTGCAAAGGCTCAGAGGAGCGCACACGGGTCATGAGGCTTGTGCAACAAATGTGCGAGGGTGGATGGTATCACAGGCACAAAAATGGAGTGTGACCTAATGGTTAGAGTGAGGGGGCTGGGAGCCAGGACTCCTGGGTTCTCTTCCCAGCTGTCTCCCTTCCCGCCCCCACCAGGTGGTCTCTTGTCTGTCCCCCCATCCACTAGAGCAAACCTGACCCCCCCACTTCCCCTCCCAGGGCTGGGGAGAGAACCCAGGAGTCCTGGCTCCTGCCAGCCCCCCATCCACTGTAATCACTAGACCGCCCTCCCCTCCCACAACCGGGAAGCGAACCCAGGCGTCCGGGTCTTGGCTGGCTGCCTAGTGTCCCAGTGACTCTAATGCTCTCTTCTTTGTCATTGCCAGGGCCCCCCCATGCTGAGGAACGTGGGGTACCTGGAGCCGACCCCCAGACCAACATAACGTGAGGGGGGCTGTAGTGCCATGGGGGGGCTGGGAGGGGGAACGGGGGGGGGCAGGAGCAGAATAAACCTGTTTTTCTACAGTGCTGCCTTGATTTATTTACAGGGGCTGGGAGCCAGGACTCCTGGGTTCTCTGCCCAGCTTCCCGCCCCCCACCCCCAGCACTGGCTAACGAGTCCGGCTGGTCCGTTACGGGAGCAGGCCAGGACCCCAGAGCTTTTTTACTCCACTTCCTCAGCCCCAGCTGGGCCCCTCCCGTCCTCTCCCCACAGGGTATATTCCTTCGCTCGCTTCCTTCTCCCGCTCGCTTCCTCCTCGCCCTCTTCCTATCGCTCGCTTCCTTCCTTCTCCCGCTCGCTTCCTTCCTCCTTCCTCTCCTCCCATTGCTCGCTTCCTTCCTCCTCCCGCTCGCTTCCTTCCTCCTCCTGCTTGCTTCTTCCTCCTTCCTCTCCTCCCATTGCTCGCTTCCTTCCTCCTCCCGCTCGCTTCTTCCTCGCCCTCCTCCTATCGCTCGCTTCTTCCTTCTCCCGCTCGCTTCCTTCCTCCTCCCGCTCGCTTCTTCCTCCTTCCTCTCCTCCCATTGCTCGCTTCCTTCCTCCTCCCGCTCGCTTCTTCCTCGCCCTCCTCCTATCGCTCGCTTCTTCCTTCTCCCGCTCGCTTCCTTCCTCCTCCCGCTCGCTTCTTCCTCCTTCCTCTCCTCCCATTGCTCGCTTCCTTCCTCCTCCCGCTCGCTTCTTCCTCGCCCTCCTCCTATCGCTCGCTTCTTCCTTCTCCCGCTCGCTTCCTTCCTTCTCCCGCTCGCTTCCTTCCTCCTTCCTCTCCTCCCATTGCTCGCTTCCTTCCTCCTCCCGCTCGCTTCTTCCTCGCCCTCCTCCTATCGCTCGCTTCTTCCTTCTCCCGCTCGCTTCCTTCCTCCTCCTGCTTGCTTCTTCCTCCTTCCTCTCCTCCCATTGCTCGCTTCCTTCCTCCTCCCGCTCGCTTCTTCCTCGCCCTCCTCCTATCGCTCGCTTCTTCCTTCTCCCGCTCGCTTCCTTCCTCCTCCCGCTCGCTTCTTCCTCCTTCCTCTCCTCCCATTGCTCGCTTCCTTCCTCCTCCCGCTCGCTTCTTCCTCGCCCTCCTCCTATCGCTCGCTTCTTCCTTCTCCCGCTCGCTTCCTTCCTCCTCCCGCTCGCTTCTTCCTCCTTCCTCTCCTCCCATCGCTCGCTTCTTCCTTCTCCCGCTCGCTTCCTTCCTCCTCCCGCTCGCTTCTTCCTCACTCTTCTCCTCCCATCGCTTGCTTCCTTCCTCCTCCCGCTCGCTTCTTCCTCACTCTTCTCCTCCCATCGCTTGCTTCCTTCCTCCTCCCGCTCGCTTCTTCCTCGCCCTCCTCCTATCGCTCGCTTCTTCCTTCTCCCGCTCGCTTCCTTCCTCCTCCCGCTCGCTTCTTCCTCCTTCCTCTCCTCCCATCGCTCGCTTCCTTCCTCCTCCCGCTCGCTTCTTCCTCGCCCTCCTCCTATCGCTCGCTTCTTCCTTCTCCCGCTCGCTTCCTTCCTCCTCCTGCTTGCTTCTTCCTCCTTCCTCTCCTCCCATTGCTCGCTTCCTTCCTCCTGCCGCTCGCTTCTTCCTCGCCCTCCTCCTATCGCTCGCTTCTTCCTTCTCCCGCTCGCTTCCTCCTCGCCCTCCTCCTATCACTCGCTTCCTTCCTTCTCCCGCTCGCTTCCTTCCTCCTCCCGCTTGCTTCTTCCTCCTTCCTCTCCTCCCATTGCTCGCTTGCTTCCTCCTCCCGCTCGCTTCTTCCTCGCCCTCCTCCTATCGCTCGCTTCTTCCTTCTCCCGCTCGCTTCTTCCTCGCCCTCCTCCTATCGCTCGCTTCTTCCTTCTCCCGCTCGCTTCCTTCCTCCTCCCGCTCGCTTCTTCCTCCTTCCTCTCCTCCCATTGCTCGCTTCCTTCCTCCTCCCGCTCGCTTCTTCCTCGCCCTCCTCCTATCGCTCGCTTCTTCCCTCTCCCGCTCGCTTCCTTCCTCCTCCCGCTCGCTTCCTCCTTCCTCTCCTCCCATTGCTCGCTTCCTTCCTCCTCCCGCTCGCTTCTTCCTCGCCCTCCTCCTATCGCTCGCTTCTTCCTTCTCCCGCTCGCTTCTTCCTCGCCCTCCTCCTATAGCTTACTTCTTCCTTCTCCCGCTCGCTTCTTCCTCGCCCTCCTCCTATCGCTCGCTTCTTCCTTCTCCCGCTCGCTTCTTCCTCGCCCTCCTCCTATCGCTCGCTTCTTCCCTCTCCCGCTCGCTTCCTTCCTCCTCCCGCTTGCTTCTTCCTCCTTCCTCTCCTCCCATCGCTTGCTTCCTTCCTTCTCCCGCTCGCTTCTTCCTCGCCCTCCTATCGCTCGCTTCTTCCTTCTCCCGCTCGCTTCCTTCCTCCTCCCGCTTGCTTCTTCCTCCTCCCTCTTCTCCCATTGCTCACTTCCTTCCTCCT
The DNA here is from genome assembly GCF_027887155.1 of Malaclemys terrapin pileata. Classification (NCBI taxonomy): domain Eukaryota; kingdom Metazoa; phylum Chordata; order Testudines; family Emydidae; genus Malaclemys; species Malaclemys terrapin. The sequence continues at coordinate 1,431,841 of NW_026530188.1, read as the reverse complement.
CCCGCTCACTTCTTCCTCACCCTTCTATCGCTCACTTCTTCCTTCTCCCGCTCGCTTCCTTCCTCCTCCCGCTCACTTCTTCCTCGCCCTCTTCCCATCGCTCGCTTCCTTCCTTCTCCTGTTCGCGTCTTCCTCACCCTCCTCCTATCGCCCACTTCTTCCTTTTCCCGCTCTCTTCCTTCCTCCTCCCGCTCGCTTCTTCCTCATCCCTCTCCTCCCATCGCTCGCTTCCTTCCTCCTCCTGCTCACTTCTTCCTCGTCCTCCTCCCATCGCTCGCTTCCTTCCTTCTATTGCTCGCTTCCTTCCTTCCCCCGCTCACTTCTTCCTCATCCCTCTCCTCCCATCGCTCGCTTCCTTCCTCCTCCCGCTCGCTTCTTCCTCATCCCTCTCTTCCCATCGCTCGCTTCCTTCCTCCTCCCGCTCGCTTCTTCCTCATCCCTCTCTTCCCATCGCTCACTTCCTTCCTCCTCCCGCTCGCTTCTTCCTCGTCCTCCTCCCATCGCTCGCTTCCTTCCTTCTATTGCTCGCTTCCTTCCTTCCCCCGCTCACTTCTTCCTCACCCTCCTCCTCCCAGCACTCGCTTCCTTCCTCCTCCCACTCGCTTCTTCCTCACCCTTCTCCTCCTCCCACTCGCTTCTTCCTCCTCCCATCGCTTGCTTCCTTCCTCCTCCTCCTCCCTCTCCTCCCATCGCTCGCTTCCTTCCTCCTCCCTCTCCTCCCATCACTCGCTTCCTTCCTCCTCCCGCTCGCTTCTTCCTCACCCTTCTCCTCCCATCGCTCGCTTCCTTCCTCCTCCCTCTCCTCCCATCACTCGCTTCCTTCCTCCTCCCGCTCGCTTCTTCCTCACCCTCCTCCTCCCATCATTCGCTTCCTACCTTCTGCTGCTCGCTTCTTCCTCACCCTCCTTCTCCCATCACTCACTTCCTTCCTTCCCCTGCTCACTTCTTCCTCACCCTCCTCCTCCCATCGCTTGCTTCCTACCTTCTCCCGCTCGCTTCTTCCTCACCCTCCTCCTCCCATCACTCGCTTCCTTCCTTCTCCCGCTCGCTTCTTCCTCACCCTCCTCCTCCCATCGCTCGCTTCCTTCCTCCTCCCACTCGCTTCTTCCTCCTCCCATCGCTCGCTTCCTTCCTCCTCCCACTCGCTTCTTCCTCACCCCCTTCTCCTATCGCTTGCTTCCTTCCTTTTCCCGCTCGCTTCTTCCTCACCCCCTCCTCCCATCGCTCACTTCCTTCCTCCTCCTCTCATCGCTTCTTCCTCACCCTATCGCTCGCTTCCTTCCTTCTCCCGCTCACTTCTTCCTCACCCTTCTCCTTCCATCGCTCGCTTTATTCCTCCTCCCACTCGCTTCCTTCCTCCTCCCATCGCTCGCTTCTTCCTTCTCCCGCTCGCTTCTTCCTCATCCCTCTCCTCCCATCACTCGCTTCCTTCCTCCTCCCGCTCACTTCTTTCTCACTCTTCCCCTCCCATCACTCGCTTCCTTCCTCCTCCCGCTCACTTCCTCACCCCTCTCCTCCCATTGCTCGCTTCCTTACTTCCTTTTCCTGCTGGCTTCTCCCACTCCCTTCTTCTATTACTCATGTCTTCTGTCACTCACTTCTTCTTATCTCTGTATCACTCACATCTCTTCATTTTTGTATCGCTCACTTTTTCTCCACTTCCTTCACTCACCCCTCTTCCTGCTTGACTCCCTTTTTTCATTTGTCTTGCCTTTTCTATCATTTCTTTCCTTTACCTTCCTTTCCTCCCTCCTTCTGTCCCCCTCACTTGCTTTCTTCCTTCTCTCCTTTTCCTCCCCCCAGCTCTCGTTTCCCCATCACTGGCGTCTCTGCCTGAGCCGCACAAAAGCGTCCCTGAAGCGGAAGCGAAGGCGAGTCCAGTCCCTCCCAGGCGTGGATGCACTCAACCCACCAGACACAGCGGCCAGGAGTAGATGGGCCCCGCAGGCAAACTGCATTATCTCCCCCCCCACCCCGGTCCCAATGTGGGCTCCGCGCCGGCACGGCCCAGGCTGGGAGGATGGGCTGCAGCAGGGCACGTGGGGGCAGCGTATCCATCCTCGGCCTCAGACCATCGAAACCCCACAACCCCAGCACTGCTGACGCGCTCGAGTTATAGCAACAATAGGAAAGCGTCAGCCAAGGGTTTAGTGGTGTATGCAGGGAGGGGGCTCATCAAGCGCTGAGATGCAGCCACCTCTGGGGCGGGAAAGCTGAGGAACAGCCGCACATAACGCCACAAGGAGGGCTTACCTGGGCCAGATACCCCAACTCCCGACCCGTAGATAGGGACAGACTTACCACTTGGAAATTGCAGGCAGCAACATCCCCCACACACACCAGTCCCAGCAGCCGCGGGGGCTGTGGCTTATTCAGAGGGGCAGAGAACAGAGCCCAAGCCCCTGAAATATTCATCGTGGAAGAGAAAAACCCAGGGGGAGGCTGGGAAAGGGCAGGGGGGAGCAGGGGAGGGGGCACAGGGGTGAGTCCAGCAGCAGTGGTGGGGTCCATGGGGGCTGGTCAACTTCAGCTCTAGGGCACCAATTCACAGAGACCCCCAAGTCTCCACCCCCACCCTGCCCAACTCCCCTTCGCCCTGCAGCCAGTCCTCCACCCCCCCATGCTCCCACCCATCTCCACCCCCCCCATATCCCCACCCAGCCCCCTCTCTCTCCAGCACTGCCCCCAATGTATTCCCACCCCCCACTCCTCACCCCCATCCTTCCAGCCCCCATACCTCATCCCCCCCAATCTCAAATCAACCTGCCCCACTCCTCTAGTTCCATCTGCCCCCCACCATCCCAGGCCCCACCCCCCTTGGGGTTCTCAGCCATGCCTGGTTGAGGTGGGGGGAGTGGGGGGGTGATCCCAGCTGGGGGGGCAGGTCTGGGCTCCTCCCATCTGAGAAGGGGCAGGGAGCTCACAGACACACACGCACATGCACCTCACCCCACGCCCCGTTAGCAAGTAAAACTGAATAGGGCAAGAGCCCCACCTTGTGGCCTAATGGGGAACTACATATGGACAGGCTCCCGGACAAAGCAAAGGGGGTGGGGATGGGGGCCCGGGGCCTTTCCCCTCTAGGGGATGCCAGCCCCCACACCTCAACCAGGACGGGGAACACCAGGGCTGTAGGGTGCGGGGAAGGGTCAGTATCCGTCTCCCATGGGTGGATCGTGGGCTGCTTGTGGAAACCATCTGGTGCCCGTCATCTAGGGCTCCCCCCAATGAGGGGTGATCACAACACTTTACAAAGGTGTGTTTATTACAGGGCAGCTTAACCCCCCCCAGCCTCCCCCGCACAAGGGTCTCTGGGGCCCAGAGGGGTGCTCAGATGTCCAGAGTGCTCAGGTATTCCAGCCACTCACGCAGGGATGGCGTTTCCTGGGGGGGCTGGGAGGGGAGAGAGAGAGGCAGGTTAGAGGACTTGAGGGGGGGAGGCTGGGTCAACAGATGGGGAAACTGAGGCACAGAAAGAGGAGGGGCAGCGAGCAAAGGATAGAATCCAGGAATCCTGTCCTGGGTTCCCCCCCAGCTCTGCCGGTGCCCCTCACTCCTGACCCGCAGCCCCCCCACTAGCCCAGTCGTCAGCTCCCCCGCAGCCCTGCCGGTGCCCCTCACTCCCGACCCACAGCCCCGTGCTAGCCCAGCCCTGCCCCACCCCAAGCCCTGCTGGTGCCCCTCACTCCCGACCCACAGCCCCCTGCTAGCCCAGCCCTGCCCCACCCCAAGCCCCGCCCTGCCCCTCTCACTCCCGACCCGCAGCCCCCTGCTAGCCCAGCCCTGGGCTCCCCCCCAGCTCTGTCGGTGCCCCTCACTCCTGACCCGCAGCCTCTGGTGGTCTCCCAGATCTCTCCCCATCCACTCACCTTCCAGGCCCCAGGGTCCCCAGGGCCATGCTGCCCTTGCACCGCCAGCAGTCGGATGCCCCCACTCCCCAGGTATCCCGGCTCCACCGCCAGCGTCCAGACGGCGGAGGGCTGCAGGAAGCGGAGCCGGCGCTCCTGGGGCTGCCAGTCGATAGGGAACCTGCAGGGAGGGAGGGGGAATCAGTGCTGCCCCCTACCAGGTGGGGGCTGTGGGGTGGGGGTGGGGTGGGACAGACCTGGTCTGGAGGGCCTGGATCTCAGTCAGCAGTGGGGCCAGCTGGTGGTAGCGGTGCTGCAGCTCTAGTACGGTGCCCCGGACGTCAGCGCAGGGCGCGGGGGCTGGGAAGAGGGGACTGTGGCTCTGTGGGACAGAGAGACAGACACACCGACCTCCTGGTCAGACCCAGCCAGCCTGGCCCCCCCAATCCCCTCCGGGTCCCACCCAGCCAGCCTGGCCCCCCCAATCCTCCCCAGGTCCCACCCAGCTAGCCTGCCCCCCCCCAATCCCCTCCGGGTCCCACCCAGCCAGCCCCCCCCACCCAACCCTCCCTGGGTCCCACCCAGCCAGCCTGGCCCCCCACAACCCTCCCTGGGTCCCACCCAGCCAGCCTGGCCCCCCACAACCCTCCCAGGGTCCGACCCAGCCAGCCTGGCCCCCCCGAACCCTCCCAGGGTCCCACCCAGCCAGCCTGGCCCCCCCAATCCCTTCCGGGTCCCACCCAGCCAGCCTGGCCCCCCCAATCCTCCCCGGGTCCCACCCAGCCAGCCTGCCCCCCCAATCCCCTCCGGGTCCCACCCAGCCAGCCTGCCCCCGCAAACCCTCCCTGGGTCCCACCCAGCCAGCCTGGCCCCCCCCAATCCTCCCTGGGTCCCACCCAGCCAGCCTGGCCCCCCCCAATCCTCTCCGGGTCCCACCCAGCCAGCCTGCCCTCCCACCCAACCCTCCCTGGGTCCCACCCAGCCAGCCTGGCCCCCCCAATGCCCTCCGGGTCCCACCCAGCAAGCCTGGCCCCCCCACCCAACCCTCCCTGGGTCCCACCCAGCCAGCCTGGCCCCCCCAATCCCCTCCGGGTCCCACCCAGCCAGCCTGCCCCCCCGAACCCTCCCTGGGTCCGACCCAGCCAGCCTGGCCCCCCACAACCCTCCCTGGGTGAGACCCAGCCAGCCTGGCCCCCCACAACCCTTCTTGGGTCTGACCCAGCCAGCCTGGCCCCCCCAATCCCCTCCGGGTTCCACCCAGCCAGCCTGGCCCCCCCAACCCTCCCTGGGTCAGACCCAGCCAGCCTGGCCCCCCCCAATCCTCCCTGGGTCCCACCCACCCAGCCTGGCCCCCGTAATCCCCTCCGTGTCCCACCCAGCCAGCCTGGCCCCCCCCCCCCAACCCTCCCTGGGTCCCAGCCAGACAGCCTGGCCCCCCCAACCCTTCCTGGGTCAGACCCAGCCAGCCTGGCCCCTCTGCCCCCAGGCCATTACTCACCCGCACCCTGACACTCCCATCCTCCGCCCAGCACAAGGTGAGCCTCAGCGGCTGGGGGTCGGGGGTCGCTGCCTGGAGGTCAGGGGTCGTCGGCTGGGGGCTTGGTGTCAGCTCCATGTCGATTTCATCAGCAGAGGCAGAGACCAGCCGGACCCCCTGGAGGGTCTCCAAGAGCTGGCAGAGGGCTGAGCTCCTGGGGGGAGAAAGCAGGATGCCTGGGTTCCATCCCTGACTCCATGCAGGGGGGGGAGGGGAGGAAGAGGTCTAGTGACTAAAGCAGAGGGGGCTGGGAGCCAGGACTCCTGGGTTCTCACCTCTCCACCTTCTCCCTCCAGCCGCTGGCAACACACTCCTGGCTCTGGAGCTCCCCCTGCAGCCGGTGCAGTTCCTGGCGCTGAGCCTCCAGCCGGCTCCGCAGCAAAGCCGCCTGCTCCTCCAGCTGCTGCTGCCGCTCCTCCAGCTGCTGCTGGATTGGGGGGTGGGAGGAGAACGGGACAGTGAAATGGGGCAGCTGCTGCTCTGACCAGTCCCACTGCTCCTCCCACAATCAACCCACCAGCCCTTCCTAGAATAGTCCCAACCACCCCCCACTTGTCCTCTCGCCCCACTGATTGGCTCCAAAAGGTCCCCCCACAGACCCCTGGGTCAGTACCTGCTGTTACGGAGTTTCCGGGCGATGCTTTGGAACTGCTTTTTACAAAGCCAGTTAGGACTTTGGGGAGCCTTTTTTTTTTTGGAGCAGACTGTTTTTAGGGCAAGAAGCTTACATGGCTTTACCTTTTGGGTTTTTTCTGGGAGCATTTAGCATATGCCCCTTTGTGCGCTTTTTACAGCGAGTTTGCCCAGGCGGGGTTTTGGGGAAGCCAGAGGGTTTTGCACCCCCACTTTGCAGTTAGTTGTGACTTTTAGCCAGCCAGTAAAACAGAGGTTTATTAGATGACAGGAACACGGTTTAAAACAGAGCTTGTAGGTACAGCGAACGGGATTTTTTGGCCGGGTTTATTTTGGGGTTTAGAGAACCAGACACCCATGTTTGCCCTTACTTTTAGTTTTTAGGTAGCTTTAACTTTTAAACCCCCTCCAGCCCCTCCTTTTTTGGCTTTGTTTTTTTCCTGGGCCAGGAGGTTACCTGATTGCTTTGTTTACCTTTACCAGTAGCTATTTTTTTGCAGGGGGGGGGGAAGGGGCCCTGGCCATTTGTTGCCAGGGAGACAGAGTGTTAGTGATTTATGCGCACTGGCCTTTTCCCACCACGTAGAGACTTAAGAAATGCATAGGGGAAACTGAGGCACCCACACAGTATTTAGAGGAAACATTAAGAACAGTCCCACTTCGTCACACCTGCTCCTTCTGCCGTCTCTCCCGGGCGTCCCTTGCCTTCTTCTCAGCCTCATGTCTCTGTGGGGAGAGGGGAGCTGGTGGCAACGCTGGGGTCCCTGTGACCGCCTAGGCAGCTAGTGGCAGAAGTGGGATGGAAACTGCAGGGCCCCTCCCCCCAGAGGAGTTGGTGGCAATAGTAGGATCCCTGGGGAGCTGGTGGCAGCAGTGGGATGGAAACCACAGGGCCTCTCCCCCAAGGGCCAAGGGGACCTGGTGGCAAAAGTGGAATCCCTGGAGCTCCCGGGGCAGCTGGTGGCAACAGTGGGATCCCCACATTCACACACACCCAGGACAGGACCATACCTGGGCCTCGTATTGCACCAGAGCCTCCTTCAGCCGCTGCGCCAGGTGCTGGCCCTTCTCCAGCTGGGCCAGCACACAGGGCACTGCCCCCTCGATGGCTTCCACCCGCTGCTGGTAGCCAGCCTTCAGCTCCTTCCACTGCTGCTTGGCTTGCACCATCTCGCTCCCTGGGCCGGGGAGGGTAGCAGGAGGGAAAGAGGCAGTGCATCAAACTGATGAATCCTGGCTGTGAGCCACCATGGCTCTAACCCACTCTAGCCTCCACTCCCCTCCCAGAGCTGGGGTGAAAACCCAGGAGTCCGGGCTACTCACGGACGGCTGCCTCTTTGGTCTTCTGGTCAAAGGGGGCGGAGTCCCTCTGGTCCAAGAATTCCAGCAGGAATTTGACCACATGGAGCTGGCTGCACATCCACTTCTGCTTCTTCCGTGTGTCCTAGGGAGCCGTGGTAGGGGGAAATTACAGCCGGCGCCCCCTGGAGGGGAAAGGCCCCATTACCCACCCTGAGTCGGCCAGTCCCACGCCCTGGACAGGGTGGGAGCCAGCGCCTCCTAGGGGGGACAGGCCCCGTGTTCCATTTCCCACTTGCCTGAGCCAGCCAATCCCCGCCCCTGGGGCTGGATCAGAGCTGGTGCCCCCTAAAGGCAGAGGCCCGCTGCCCCATCACTCACCACAGCATGCTCCACCAGGACTTTGGCTGGCAGCTCCGCTTCCAGCTCCTCTCGGGTCGGCCCCTCGAAAGCCAGCGCCTCATCCAAGTGGGCCAGGAGCCTGTGGGGAGGGGCAGGGAGAGGGTCACGGCCAGGGAGCGATAGGCCCAGCCTGCGAGGAGCCCCAGCCCCGAATTCGCTCACCCGATGGCAGAAGCCCAAGATCCCGGCCCTCGTGCTCCTTTCTGAGCCACCACGGATGGAAGGATTCCTGTGGCAGCTGATTCTGGGGTGGGGACAACACCCCGGAGGCTTCAATGCCTACAGCCCCACCAACCTCATCTCCTTGCTTGGACTCCCCCAGGCCCTGATCTCTGCCCTAGAGGCAACACTCTGGCCAAATCTCCCACTACAGAGCCCCAGTCCCACAGCCGAGCCCTTTCCTCCCATGAGATGAAGAACCAGGGGAGTCATCTTTGCTCTACGCCAGCTTCCACCATGGAGACACTGGCCCCCTAAAGGGCCCCCTCTCTTCTCCCGCCCCAGATCTCCTGGGTTCTCCCCCCCATCCCTGGAGGATGACTCACACGCCACAGCAAGAAAACCTCCAAAAAAGCGACCAACTCTGGCCCCAATAAGCTACCCGGGGCAATAAACTGCTCCGGCCATCCCACATATCCACTCCCTACATCGTACCCCAGCTCTGAGAGAATCATGAGCACTGAGGAAGTCTTGGACCTGCCCTGTTTATATACAGTGGCCAGTCACCCGGTGGATTCTCCTTAAGAAGTTCAGGCCACCACAAAGGAGTCCGGACTCAAGACACGGCAATCAGAACTGGCCCTGCTTCCCATTGAAATCCAGGGATGGGAGCGTGGCCTTGGATGGATTTAGAGGGCACAAGGGACTAGCCCTGCCGTCTTAACCGCGCGTAGCTGGCAAAGGAATTCAGGATGAGATCGGGAGCCAGACATCGAGATACGAGAACTTTATTGAGGATTTAAATACGGACTAGGAAAATTGCAGTTATCCAAAAAAAGATATGGACAAGCCAACCCCACGTCGTGCCTACTTCTGACGGAGACCTTCTGATGAAGAGACAAGAAGAGTTTAGTGGAGAACGCCCCATAAGCGGGTATCTGCCACCGCAATGTGCCCACTAGACGTCAGACATTCACCTTACTTTAATACCCTTTCTCCTATCCACCCATTTGTGGCTGGCAGCCACGTTTAATTTGCTCGCCGGGCCCGGTCCATGTGGGGTGTTCCAGGTAACTGTAATTGGGGGACCCCAATTGCTACCACCAGCTATTCAAGGCTGGACATTCCCCCAGCGTTTCCAACAGGTTAACATGGCAAACCTCAGGGTTATGTGCACCAAAATTGGGGGGCAATTTTGTTAATTTGTGGTGTCCTTGTTTCTCCCCCAGTACACACAACTAAGTCTTAGAACGCTAGGTCACATACTTTAACAGAGAGAAGATGGATGAGGTGACCATCTTATGGGTCTATGGTTGCCTTTGAAATGTAAGTACATTACCATGAGCAGCACATACATCCCTACCATGAGAAATGCAGATGACGTGAAAAAAAATTATAGTGACTTTGACAAACTCATTGTGTCAACGTCAGATAAGCTAATCATCATGGACTTTTAATGCAAAGGTTGGAAGTAACGGGGTAATATGGCGGAACACCATCAGACACAATGGGACTCAGAAAGAGAATAGCAATGGTCCCACTCACTAAATAGCAGAGTTCAAGGGGAAATTAGCAATTGCAAACGGCTTTTTCCACCTATCTGACAAAACAAAAATGTCACAGGCAAGCCCAAGGTCCAAACAACAGCATCTTATTAACTGCATTGTTGATTGGCAGCGAATTCGACAAGTCACTGTAGCCATGCATGGGGCAGACCACTCCAAACTGTTGTTAGTAATTCAAGTGGCACAGCATAAGTCGTCCTCTAAACCAGTCAGACAACTCAACATAAAGCGATTTGAGCAGAGATTAGTTTCAACATCAGGACAAGTTTTCCAAGATCTGGTCAAGGGTGTAAGGTCAACAGAAGTGTCTCCATCTCCTTCAGGCCTGCAATGGGATCCAGCGGGTCTAGCCAACAACTGGCCAATATTAGTCCCCCCAAAGTGCAACTCCAAGCTCATCTAGATCCATCAACATCTGGATTCAAATGTGGAACCAGAACCACTTCAGTGATGCCAATGGATGATTTATCAATGGATGAAGGAGAAATCTCCATTCTCTCATGCTCTCTGCCGTGTTCCTGTCAACTGTGGTCTCGCTGTCTCAGCCAGGAAAGGCTGCAGGGTCCAGGAGAAAGTTCTGAAATGGTTGGAGTCATTTTTAGAGTGACACTAGGATGGGCAACTTCACTTCCACCACTAGACCCCTCATGAGTGGAGTCCCATTAAAGGATCAAATCTCTGTCCACTCCTATCAAACACCTGTCAGACGACTCGGACTCAAGCCCCAACGACACGCAGTTAACTAGGCTTGGCCAAATTCATTCTTTTATGGATAGCAATGTTTATTTTTAAGCTTTATTCTGCAAGTTTTATCTAATTATGTTTTCACAGTCACACAAAGTTTGGGAGGGTTGACGCATCTAATTGGTATTTTCACCCATTTAAATTTTCGCAGCCACATGGCTTGATGGGCGTCTCAGCCAAGAACAATTTAACAATGGTCTCTAACAAGTTCTCAATGGGCATTTTTTGCCTCTCCGTAAATTTCGACACTCATCGGTGGAAATATTTAGTGTCATTTGGGTGCGTGCAGGCACAGCCAACGTTTACCGCCATTTACAGATAAATATCTAATTTTCCATGTGTAGAGATGGCACCCAACTCTACTTAGCCTCCACCACATAGGACCAAATCTCCACCGGTTAGATGGCCAAATGTTTGGGCAAGATCAGCCCACGAACGGAGAACAGCTGGACCCAAGCAGAGGTGATGCTGGAGGACCGAGCGGAGGAGTGCGAGGAGCTCCCAGACACCCCGCCGTCTCCTCCGGTGGTAGGTTCACGCCCAGAGTTGCTCAGGGCCTGGCAACGCTTCCGACGTTGACCTCGCTGCTCAACGGGGAGACTCCAGTCCGCGCCAGCAGACGACAACGCGGCCTCGGTTACACGATCGCCCCTCGGGTGGAGCACGGCAACGCCGTCGACCTGCAGCCACCGGCGCAGAACGTGGCCGGGCAGCCAACCCGGCCGCGGCGCCACACGGAGTCGCGTCCAAGACTCGAGGCTGAGCGTCGAGGGGCTCCGGGGTCAAGGATGGTCGAAATTGCCGGAGCCGGGGCAGGGTCGATGCGATCGGGATGGGACGGGCCCGGCGACGCGGTGTCCTCAGGGGCCTGCCTCGGACCCGTGTCCCGCGCCGAGCGCCCTACACAGAACCCCAACACCCCCCCCCGCGGGACACCCCCCTACTGAGGGGGACCCCAGCCCCCCCGGGACACACCCCCGCCCCGCCCCATAGAAGGGGAGCCCAGGCCCCCCAACTACTCACTCCCGGGCCTGCCCGGCCGCTGCCATCCCGCGACCGATTTGTTGTTCCAGCCGCCACCCGCGTTCGCGCCTTTTTCTCCAACGCTGTTGGCCCCGCCCCGGCCACCGAAAGAGCCAATCAGCAGACGAGTTCCCTCACGGGAGTCCCCGCCCAGACCTCCGAAGGAGCCAATCAGCAGGCGAGTTCCCTCAGGGAAGGCCCCGCCCAGACCTCCGAAGGAGCCAATCAGCAGACGCGTTCCCTCAGGGAAGGCCCCGCCCGGGACTCTGAAGGAGCCAATCACCAGACGAGTTCCCTCCGGGGAGGCCCCGCCCAGACCTCCGAAGGCGCCAATCAGCAGACGAGTTCCCTCAGGGAAGGCCCCGCCCAGACCTCCGAAGGAGCCAATCAGCAGGCGAGTTCCCTCTGGGGAGGCCCCGCCCAGACCTCCGAAGGCGCCAATCAGCAGACGAGTTCCCTCAGGGAAGGCCCCGCCCGGGACTCTGAAGGAGCCGGCGACAAGGCGGCCCCCTGGAGAGTGGCCGCCATGTTGGAGCCGGGAGAAATGGGGGCGGCCATCTTGAAACGGAGCTAGCAGGGGGCAGCCATCTAGGAACCACGCGAACGGGGGTGTTCAGGTGGGGGCGGCCATCTTGGAACCATGGGGGCCGCCATGTTGGCATAGGGCAGGATCCTGAGGCCGCCATCTTAGGAGAGGCAGGCGGCTGAGGGGGGCGGGCAGGGGAAGCAACTGGCCGGGTTGGGAGGCTCCAAATTCTCTGTGCGCAGGGGGTGGAGAGAGGGAGTCAGGACGCCTGGGTCCTAATCCCAGACCCGGCCCGGAGAGAACCCAGGAGTCCTGGCTCCCAGCCCCTCCCCTCAGCCCACGGGGCGGGGCGGGGCAGGGGCGGGATCCAGGTGAGCCGCAGGTGTTGGCCCCGCCCCCGGCTATAAAGCACCTGCCCCCAGGTGTGGGGGGGGGGGGGAGGAGCCGCCATGGCCTGGACGCCCGAGAGCCGCAAGGGCCGAGCCCTGAGCGCCAGCAGCCGGGACCCCCCCGCCTGGAGGCGATTCCAGTAAGAGGGGGACAGGCTCCCCCCCCCCCCCCCCCGAGAACCCAGGAGTCCTGGCTCCTAACCCTGCCTTGCGCTACACCCATCCCCCACTCCCCTCCCAGAGCCGGGGAGAGAACCCAGGAGTCCTGCGGCCCCCCCTCCCCCTTGAGAACCCAGGAGTCCTGGCTCCTAGCCCTGCCTTGCTCTACACCCAGCCCCCCTCCCCTCCCAGAGCTGGGGAGAGAACCCAGGAGTCCTGGCTCCCAGCCCCCTGCTCTAACCACCAGCCCCCACTCCCCTCCCAGAGCCGGGGAGAGAACCCAGGAGTCCTGGCTCCCAGCCCCCCCTGCTCTAACCACCAGCCCCCCCTCCCCTCCCAGAGCCAGGGAGAGAACCCAGGAGTCCTGGCTCCCAGCCCCCCCTGCTCTAACCCACCAGCCCCCCCTTCCCTCCCAGAGCCAGGGAGAGAACCCAGGAGTCCTGGCTCCCAGCCCCCCCTGCTCTAACCACCAGCTCCCACTCCCCTCCCAGAGCCGGGGAAAGACCCCAGGGTAAGAGCCCTACCACTGCTGCAGTGCAAGTGGATCCCCTGGAATTGTGCAGGGGATTTTTCATGCAGAACCCAAAAGCTACCAAGGTGTAATGGGGCTGTGTGGGGGGGGTGGCGATGGGGCTGTGCATTGGGGTGGGGAGATGGGGGTAGAGGATGGTATTTAAGGTGCAGTGGGGGTTGTGCATGAGATGGGGGATCATAGGCTCCTCGACCCGTGGGGTGAGAAGGGACCGCCAGGGGCACCTAGTCTGACACCCGACCACGCCGCAGGATTTAAATCATCCAAGACAGATGGCTCCGGCCTCTGCTCGAAACCTTCCTCGAAGGAGCTTCCACGACCTCCCGAGGCCTCGGTTCCATCGTCGTCCTCTTCCTGGCCGGAAGTTTTCCCTGAGATTTAATCTGTCTGCTGTGCTGTAGTTTGAACCCACGGCCTCTCGTCCTGCCCTCTGGGGCCAGCGAGAACCACCTGTCTCCATCTTTTCTATGGCAGCCTTTCGAGTAGTCGAAGAGCGCTCGCGTGTCCCCCCTTAATCTCTTTTCCAAACTGAGCGTTCTCACTTCCTGCAGCCTTTGCTCACATAGCTGGCGTCCCACCCCTTCGATCGGCTTTGTCGCTTGCCTCTGGGTCCTACCCAGTGTCTCCACATCCTTTCTGTGCAGTGGACACCCTCCTCCAACTGAGGCCTCGCCTGGGCCGAGCAGAGCCGGACTGTCACCTCCTGGGACCTGCAGCCACGCCTCTGTTCATGCAACCGAAAATTGTATGTGCTTTTTCCTTTTTGCAACAGCATCGCATTGCTGACTCATGTCGAGGTTGTGATCCACCACAACTCCCAGCTCCTTCCCAGCAGCGCTTCTGCCCAGCTAGTTCTCCCCCGCACTGTACTGGTGCACTTGGTTTTTCTTCCCAAAGCGTAGCCCGTCTTCACTGAATTTCATTTTTTTGGCTACAGCGAGTTCTCCAGTTTATCAAGATCCCTCTGAATTGTAGTTCTGTCCTCCAAAGTGTTGGCAACCCCCCCCTCGCTTTGTGGCATCTGTAAATTGGATCAGTCTGCTCTGTATACCTACCTCCAGGTAGTTAATAAAGATGTAGAACACCACTGGATCCAGAACAGATCCCTGTGGATCCTCACTTGAGCCCTCCTTCCAATCCGACATCAGTCCATGTTACGCTTTGTTTGTGGTTATTTAACCAATTCTGTATCCGCCGAATGGTAGTTCTGCCAGGCCCGCATTTCTCCAGCTTACTTATCAGACTGTCATGTGGGACATGTCAAAAGCAGAGCTGTCAATTAATTGTGGTTGATGGCAAGTGATTAACGCAAAGCAAATTAACTAGATTAAAAGAACAGTCATGATTAATCACACTGTTAATACCAGAACACCAAATTTCCATTGATGATCAATATTTGGTGATCTTTTTCCAGATTTTCAAATATATTGATTTCAATTACAATGCAGAATACAAAGTTTACAAGGTTTGCTTTGCATCAGTAGTTTTGATTACATGTAGTTGCACTGTAAAAAAGATAAACAAAGAAATACTATTTTTCAGTTCACCTCAGCCCAGTGCTGTAGGGCAATCTCTTTATCCTGCAGGTGCACCTTACAAGTGTTTAAAAAAAAAAAAAAAAAAAAAACAACAACAACAAAAAATTTGTTACATAACTACACTCAAAACCAAAGCAATCTAAAACTTTAGCGCTTGCAAGTCCACTCAGTCCTACTTCTCGTTCAGCCAATCACTTAGATGAACTAGTGTGTTTACACTTCCAGGCGATCATGCTGCCCGCTTCTTATTTACATTGGCACCTGAAAGTGAGAGAACAGGCGTTCGCCTGGCACGGTTGTAGCTGGGGTCGCAAGGTATTTCTGGGCCAGACATACAAATCACGTGTGCCCCTTCGTACTTCGACCTGAAGTGAAATTGGGATTCAATCCTTGTTTAATAGTGAAATTAAACCCGCGATGGAGTGCCACTCTTTTTTGTTTTTTTAAATCTCGCGATTCATTGCAATTTTTTTTTTCCCGTCAGTTGACAGCCCTGGTCCAAAGCCTGGCTGAATCATAGAATATCAGGGTTGGAAGGGACCTCGGGAGGTATCTAGTCCAACCCCCTGCTCAAGGCAGGACCAATCCCCAACTAAATCATCCCAGGCAGGGCTTTGTCAAGCCGGGCCTTAAAAACCTCTAAGGAAGGAGATTCCACCACCTCCCCAGGGAACCCATTCCAGTGCTTCACCACCCTCCTAGTGAAACAGTTTTTCCTAATATCCAAGTTCAGGTATAAAAATGTTTCTTCGAGCTAATGTTTAAAACGATCTTCCCAGGTTACGGAAAGTGTTTCTGAACATCTGGGTATAATGCTTCAAGCATCCTAAAGTACAAAGTGGGGTTTGCAAGTCATAAAATACATCTAGTCCATCATCTGCCCTATCCCAACGGCTGGTTAATCAGTTGAACGGTGCAGTGAAAATATTAGCACCCAACTATTGGGGTACATCATTCATCCCAAGTTCTACTGAGGTGTAGATGGTCCCTCAGTAACAGAGACTTTGGGATAGGCGGCCCCTCGGGAAATCTCATCCACCGAGCAGGATTTCAGTTGCTTTCCTGACTTCACTTCTCCGTCTCTCTTCTGGTCTCCCCGATGTGGGGTGATCTGTCCCCGTGTTCCCCCCCCTCCACCAAACCGGTTACCCCCACCCGTCAAAGGAGGAACTCAAGCTGGTGGGGCAGGCTTTGGGCCAGGACCCGGCTGCTGGCCATCAGCCCAGCTCTTCCAGGGACGGGCAGCTCTGGTAGCAGCCCAGGGCCCGGTCTGTAGCTTCCCCTGCTCCAGCCAGGTGTTTGCAAATATTGTCTTTCTCCAGGGGCTGGGAGATTTCTTCAGCGCCCTGGGGGTCTGGTGCCCGGGGTGCAGAGGGGGGCTGGGTGCATGTGGGGGCTGGTGCCTGGGGGTGGGTGGGGGCCTGGTTGCACGGGGGGAGGGCTGGTGCAGGGGGGGCTGGTTGCACGGGAGGAGGGGGGGCTGGTGCAGGGGGGGCTGGTTGCATGGGAGGAGGGGGGGGCTGGTGCACGGGGGGGCTGGTTGCATGGGAGGAGGGGGGGCTGGTGCACGGGGGGGCTGGTTGCATGGGAGGAGGGGGGGCTGGTGCACGGGGGGGCTGGTTGCATGGGAGGAGGGGGGGCTGGTGCACGGGGGGGCTGGTTGCATGGGAGGAGGGGGGGCTGGTGCACGGGGGGGCTGGTTGCATGGGAGGAGGGGGGGCTGGTGCACTATTGGTTGATAATTTCCCCCTCCCCCCCCCCCCCGGCACACACCCAGGCGCATGCGGCTGCGGGGCGGGGCGGGCTCCCTGGCCGTATCCGCCCCCAGCCGCTGCCGGCCCCGGGACTGAGGCCGGGACCCGCCCCAGGTACCGACCCCCCCCCCACCCCGCGGGTTTGCATCGCAGCGGCCCCTCCCCCGGATTGCAATGGGGGGGGCTCGCAGCAGGGCCCCCCCCGCCCTGGGGTGCGACGCGATCCGTGCGGGGGGGGGGGCTGCACCTCAATCTACCATGAGCAGCCCCCCCCCCCGCTGCTCTCCCTGCCTCGCCTCCCCCGCCCTAGCAACAACCTGAGCCAACCCATAATACTCCTGCCCCCACCCCCATCCCATAATAACCCCATCGAGGGGGGTCCCTCCTGGCCCCTGCACACCCCCCCCCGGCTGCAGGGGAAGGGGGGCAGGGATGTGGGGGGGCTGGGACCCCGAGGGGGCAGGGAGGGGGGTGAAGGGCCCCCTCTGTGCTGGGGCTAGGGGAGCCCCAGGGCTGGCTCGGTGCCCCCCTGTGCTCCCCCTGACCAGCCCCCCCCCCCACTGACTCTTTGTCCCCCCCAGGCTCCCCCTGGCCAGCTCCCCAGAGGCGCCGGCCGGGACTGGCATGGCCGCAGTGTGGCAACAAGTGCTGGCTGTCGACGCGAGGTGAGGCGGGGGCCGGGCGGGCTCTCCCCTGGGGGGCACCGGGCTGGGGGTTACAGGGGGACTCTCCCCTGGGGGGCACCGGGCTGGGGGTTACAGCGGGACTCTCCCCTGGGGGGTGCTGGGCTGGGGGTCACAGGGGGGCTCTCCCCTGGGGGGTGCCGGGCTGGGGGGGATCACGGGCTGGGCAGAGGGCTCTCCCCTGGGGGGTGCCAGCCTGGGGGTCACAGGGGGGCTGGGCCCAGGGCTGTCCCCTGGGGGGCACCGGGCTGGGGATTACAGGGGGGCTCTCTCACGCAGGTACAACGCCTACCGCACGCCCGGCTTCCCGCAGTTCCGCACCCAGTACATCCGGCGGCGCAGCCAGCTGCTGCGGGAGAACGCCAAGGCCGGGCACGACCCCGGCGCCCGCAAGCTGTACCTGCGGCTGCGCGCCCAGCTCCTGGCGCAGCGCTACGGTCCCCTCTCCGAGCAGAGCAGCTTCCGCGCCTACAGCAACAGCATCGTCCGCAGCAGCCGCACCACCCTGGACCGCATGGAGGTACGGGGGTGGCTCACCCAGCGCTAAGATGCAGCCACCTCTGGGGTGGGGCAGCTGGGGAACAGCTGCATATAACACCACACGGGGGTGGCTCGCCCATGCTGAGATGCAGCCACTTCTGAGGCATGTCATCCGGGTGACCTGTCCATCTTCCCCTAGGACTTTGAGGATGATGCCCGGGCGTTGGGGGCCCGTGGCCATCGCCGCTCAGTCAGCCGCGGCTCCTACCAGCTGCAGGCGCAGATGAACCGTGCGGCGTACGACGAGCGGTGAGTGAGGGGGCACCAGGGATGGGGGTACTCTGGGGGTGGTGCTCACGCCTGCACTCCCATGTCTCTCCGGGGCTCTGGCGTGACGCTGCCCAGCTTCTGCAAACCCCGGCAGCACTGCCCAGCCAGGTGGCACCGCGGCCCTGGGCCTGGGCTCTGCTCCCAGCCGGTGGCAGAGCCCCCTGGCTGCCCCTACGCATAGGAGCCGGAGGAGGGACGTGCCGCTGCTTCCAGGAGCTGCACGGACCAGCCCCGGACCCCGCTCCCTGGCCGGGGCGCCCGAGCAGGGCGAGCCCCGGACCCCGCTCCCCGGAGAGAGCTCGCGGGCCGGATTAAAACATCTGGGGGGCAGGATGTGTCCCCCGGGCTGTAGTTTGCCCACCCCTGGTGTAGTGGTTAGAGCATGGGGTTGGGGGGGCGGGAGCCAGGACTCCTGGGTTCTCAGTGGTCGGTTCTGACCCTCCCCAGATCCCCCGGCAGCGTAGTGCCCACGTCGGTGGCGGAGGCCAGCCGGGCCATGGCCGGGGACACGACGCTGAGCGAGAACTATGCCTTCGCCGGCATGTACCACGTCTTCGACCAGCACGTCGACGAGGCCGGTGAGGGGGGGGCTTCTACCCACACCCCCTTCAGGGCAGGAGTCCCCCCAGCGCGAGACGGGGACCAGCCCATGGAGTGGGAGGGGACTGGAAGTGGGGGACATTGGGTGCCTGATTTGGGGGCCGCTGTGGTGTGGAGAGCGGGGCCTAGAGGGCAGCCTGTGTGGGGCAGAGGGGGTGGAGACACCGGAAGGGGGGGGCATGCTCCCTGGGGGGGGCAGGTGTTAAATTAAAAGGGGGGCAGGGCCCGGTGGGAGGGGCAGGTGTTAAATTAAAAGGGGGGCAGGGCCCGGTGGGAGGGGGCGATGGCCCCCCGCTCCCCCTCACGCCTCCTGCCCCCCAGTACCCAAGGTGCAGTTCGCCAATGACGACAAGCACCTGCTGGCCTGCTGCTCGCTGGATGGCACCATCTCAGTGTGCCAGCTGGCGCCCGCCCCGCCCGCCGTGCTGCGGGTGCTGCGGGGGCCACAGTCGCGGCGTCTCTGACTTCGCCTGGTCCCTGTCCAACGACGTGCTGGTCTCCACCTCGCTGGACGCCACCATGCGCATCTGGGCCGCCGGCGAGGGCAAGTGCATCCGCCAGATCCCCGACCCCGACGGCGCCGAGCTGCTCTGCTGCGTCTTCCAGCCCATGAACAACAACCTCACCGTGGTGAGCGCCCGCCCGCCTGCCCCCCAACCCGCCCCCCAGCCCTCTGCCCCGGCCCCCAACCCGACCCCGACGGCGCCGAGCTGCTCTGCTGCGTCTTCCAGCCCATGAACAACAACCTCACCGTGGTGAGCGCCCGCCCGCCTGCCCCCCAACCCGCCCCCCAGCCCTCTGCCCCGGCCCCCAACCCGACCCCGATGGCGCCGAGCTGCTCTGCTGCGTCTTGTGGCCCATCAGCCCCTCCCTGTGGGATGGGACCGGGGGGTCCCTGCGGGGGGGGCAGGGGGCTGACGGCTCGAGGCTCCCCCCGCAGGTGGGGAACGGGAAGCACAACCTGCACGTGGTGAACATCTCCACGGGGAAGAAGGTGAAGGGCGGGTCGAGCAAGCTGACAGGCCGGGTTCTGGCGCTCTCCTTCGACGCCCCCGGCCGCCTGCTCTGGGCCGGCGACGACCGCGGCAGCGTCTTCTCCTTCCTCTTCGACATGGCCACGGGTGAGCCGCCCCCGGGGCGGGCGGGGGGCTGGGCTCCCCCCACCCCCCCCGCCCTAACCGCCGCCTCTGCCCCCGCCCCACAGGGAAGCTGACCAAGGCCAAGCGGCTGGTGGTGCAGGAGGGCAGCTCCATCACCAGCATCTCGGCCCGGTCCTGGGTCAGCCGGGAGGCCCGCGACCCCTCGCTGCTCATCAACGCCTGTCTCAACAAGCTGCTCCTCTACCGGTGAGGGGCTCTGGGGGTGCCGTGGGGCAGGGCCGGGCGGTCCCCGGGGACAGGGTGGGGGTGCTCTCTCCTGGCAGGCCGAGCTGGGTGCCATGGGGAGGGCAGGGGGTGCTTTCCCTGGCAGTCAGGGCTGGGCACCCGTGGGTGGGGCAAGGAGGCTCAGTTGGGGGGCCCACCCCCGCTCACGCCCGCTTTGCCCACAGGGTGGTGGACAACGAGGGGACCCTGCAGCTGAAGAGGAGTTTCCAGATCCAGCAGGACTCCCATCCCGTGCGCAGCATCTTCTGCCCCCTCATGTCCTTCCGCCAGGGGGCCTGCGTGGGTAAGAGCCGCCCCCCGGGGGGAAGTCCATGGGGCAACCCCTTCTGCTGGGTCCCCGTCCCCTCAGCCCCCACAATCCTCTGGGGCATGGGAGTCAGCCCATGGTTTCTCACGCTTGCCGCTCAGCTCCCTCCCAGAATCCTCTGGAGGAAATCAATCCCCTCGGTTCCGACCCCCAGAACCCCCGGCTCTGCTCCTCCAGGGGGCTTCTGGGGCAGGCTCCACCCCCCAGGGGGCTTTGTGCCCCTGGCTCCACCCTGAGAGGGTGTGGTGGCACAGGCCCCACCCTTGACTCCACCCCTAAAGAGATCTACCTGCCAAGGCCCTGCCCCACCCTGGGGTTCTCAGGGCTGGGGCCCCCCCAACTCTGCCCCTCGGGTTCCAAGCCCCGCCCCTGACTCCACCCCCTTGCAGTGACGGGCAGCGAGGACATGTGCGTCTACTTCTTCGACGTGGAGCGCGCCAGCCGGGCCATCGTGAACAAGCTGCAGGGGCACAGCGCCGCCGTGCTGGGCGTCAGCTTCAACTGCGACGAGAGCCTGCTGGCCTCCAGCGACGCCAAGGGCATGGTCATCGTCTGGCGCCGCGAGCAGAAATAGGGGCCCCGGACCCACCACCCCGCTCCCCCCAGAGCCGGGCGCCCTCTGGGGGGAGCCCTCTGACCCCATGTAACCCTTTGTGGTCCTTCGTGTCTTCTCCCTTGGGGTGGGGCCCCCCTGTGCTTCGCCCGCTTCCTCCCTCCTCCTGCCAGCCAGGACGCCTGGGTTCTCTTGCTGGCTCTGGCCGGGGAGGCCTCAGGCTGCTGGTTTGACTGGGGCAGGTCCCAGAGCTGCTGGCCCCCCTGCTGGTAAGGGGTTACATTATTTCCGTGGGGGGGGGCAGGCCGCCATTGCTGCCATGTGTGGGCAGGTTGACCTACAGCCCTGCTTGATGCTGCTGGCTCTGACCAGATCCCCGGGGGGGGGGTTCTCTGCGCGCCCCCCACCCCGCCGTAGTACATGCAGGCAGAGGCAGCCTCACAGAGTCTGTTCCCTCGGGCTGCCCGCGCTCCCCAGGGGTACACTGCTGGCATGTCCCTTTGGGTCACAGCGGCCACAGAGCCTCCAGCCTAGACAGCAGGATGCCTGGGTTCCATGGCTGGGCCAAAGTCCCCGTGCCTCAGTTTCCCCATCAGTATAAGAGGGTGAACGGTACTGACAGGACCTGAGAGCTGCTGCTGGAAAGCGCTAGCAGAGGCCAAGGTTACTAGGGGCTCCCTCCTCTGCCTTGGTGCCTGCTGCCTTCTGCTGGCCCCAGCCCCCGACTCGATACCTGGTTCTCACAGGTGGATTCAGGCAGCTGAGGTCCCTGCCCTGTGCCAGCGGCGCTGGAGAAGGGCTGCCGTGCTGATGCCAGCATGGGAGGGAGGGCCAGGGCCAGGGCTGGGCATATCTGGGGCCTGTGGAACTAGGGCCAACGGGCCCGTTTAACCCTCACCTTCCATACAAATAACATCTGGGGTCTGGACCAATCCCAAACATGAGAGTATAAAAGGACAGTTTTCCCAGCACTGAGATGCAACCACCTATGGGGCGGGGCAGCTAGGGAACAGCTGTGTATAATGCATCATGGGGCAGCTTGCCCAGCACTGAAAATGCAACAACCTCTGGGATGGGACACCTGGGGAACAGCCACACAGCAAAACTGTCAGTCAGTGAAGCAAACTCCTCCATCTGAGTTAGTTAAATCTAAATAATCTTTTCTTTGCACTAGCACCCCCAATGCCGGGGAAGAGCGGCCCCCCTGGACCCCGTTCTCCAGCCATTATAACCACGGGCACTGTTCCCACGAGCCAAAAGAACCAGATACCACCATCAGGTGCAGAATCAAACCATCTAATTGCCTTGATCGCAGACATCAGCCCCGCTGCCCCCCAGCCCAGCTCCCTCCCCTTCCCCCCCCCCCCAATCAAAAATACCTGGTAGAAAAAGTCCTTTTACAAAATGCCCCAAATCAGTTTAAAAACACCCCACCCCACCCCCGCCCAGCTGCTTTGCTGGTTGCATAGGGACGCAGGGTCAAGTGCGGTTTCAAGTTGAAAATTCCTGGATCCCCCCCAACCGGCAGCTTCCCACAGGAGGCCGTGGCGCTCGGTACACAGTAGACAGGGTCTTTACAGGGCCGTGGCAGAGCCAGAACGGCTCCGGCCTGGGAACCAACTGATTAAAATCCATGACAGCTGTTCCTATAAAACCCCCCTTGACAGGAGGGGGAAGCGGGCAGGTGAGGTAAGTCCAATGGGGGAAGGGTGGGCATGGGCCCCCCAGAGCCCTGCGCGGTGGCGGCCGTGGGTCCCAGACCCCCGGCAGGGCACGCAGGGGCTAGAAGAGGTACTTCCGGCAGGACTCAGCCCCGCACTTACACTCGATCCGCACCCGCTTCTTGGGGGAGCCGGCCAGGCCACCGGCCCGGCCCAGGTTGGAGTCCATCCGTGTGCTCTCTGCATCCACCGGGTCCACTGCGGGGGAGGAGAGAAGGCATCAGGGGGAGGATCCCACCCCAGGGCTCCCCCAAGCAGTGGGGCCAGGCCCCCCTGGCAGGCACTCACCCTGCATGTTGTAGTCAAAGGTGAGCTCCTCCCCGGCCCGGATGTGCCGCGTGGCGAAGAGGGCGATGCGCGGCAGCCGTTCATCCAGGTTGTCTATGAACACGTTGTACACCTGCAGGTTGGGGTCGCACTGCGCCAGGGAGGGGGCAGGTGAGTGGGGCCAGACAAAGCTGCCATAGCCCTGCACCCCTCACCCACATGCCCCCCCCACCTATCTCCCCAAATACCCCTTCCCTCGCCAGGTGCCACCAGCTCCCTCCCCTTGCCCAGCCCTTCTCCAGGGACCCACCCCCCAGGGTGGAGCCACTGAAACTGAAGCGATTTAAATCACCACTTTGAATTGGCAAGTGGAGACCCCGGATTTTCAACCCCCTTTTGCGTCGGTCCTTTTCAATTCTCTCCCTAGGGAAAAGCCGAGCTCGTTGGTTGGTAACCGTTAAAACATGGTAATTGGCAACTAAATGTCGCCTTTGCCCCAAACCTGGCCCTTCTTTTCACTAACCCGCAGGACACGCTACATTTACACACATTTATTTAAGCAATTACCTTATTATTTATTAATGAATGATCCGATTCAAATAGAATTGATATTAATACATTATGTTGTCATTTAGAAATACCCATAGGTAGGATAATATGATGTATTAATATTAACGAATTATATTATCATATTAACATACAGCCTAGATCTCCACTTGGAAGGATTTGATTTTTGTTGGTCAGTGTCGGTAAAGGTCAGTTTCATCGCACACCCACAAACGTGATCGAAATTGAGGGCTAGGCAAAGTAAGAAAAATGCGGCTTGAAGGATATTGACTTTGACTATCTTGATATGTGGTGTTTGTTCTAACAGCTATAAAATTTTAACTTTTTGAATCTCAGCATCTACTGTCATTATATAATGATCGCCTGACCTACCCTATTGTCTAACCCCCCATCTCTCTCTCACACACAACGTCCAACAACTGTGAATATTTAAATCAGGAAAAATTATTAAAAATAAACATCAATTTTGTCCACCGAAATTATAAAAAATGAATTCTGCCAAGCCTACTTATATCATCATTCATTAATCTTAATACATTATATTAGTGTAATTTGTGAATGTTAATATTACACTAATGCAATGTATTAAGATGAATTATATATTATATGTTGTCTATTTGGATTCTTAAATTTTACTTTTTTATGATGTTAGAATTTGGTGAATGACATTTCTTATTCAGGTTTTTTGGGGGGGATGGGGTTTCAGCTCATGGTTTGTTGAAGTTTAATTTGGATGGAAACTAATGAAAAATGCACAAAAAGATTTTAAATTGTTTTGCTTTAATTCGTTCAATAAAACGACCATAAAATGTGCAGGATGCGTATGGAAAAACAAAAGTAGAGATTATCAAAACAGGGTTTGCATTTAAAACTGAGCTACTGTTAATTCCATGACAACTACCTTCAAATGTGCTTGATGCGTAAGAACAAAAATGAGTTTATAAAAACATGGTTTTGCATTGAAAACTGAGTTATTTTTCATTCATTAAATAAAACCTCCCTTCAACGTGCGGGGTGTAGAAGAAGAAAAAAGTAGTTTATCTACAAATGTTTGCGTTTAGAACTAAGTTGTTTTAGTTGGACAAGGTGGGTGAGGTAAATATCTTTTACTGGACCAACTTCTGTTGGTGGGAGGGACAAGTTTTCAAGCTCCACAGAGAGCTTCTTCAGGTCTGGAGAAGGTAACCAGAGTGTTATTTTTAGTGAATTCTTTATTTATTTAATTATTTCTAATCAGTTCAATAAAATGCCCTTAAAATGCACTGGAGGCAGAAGAAGAAAAAAGTAGTTTATCAAACCATGTTTTGCACTGAAAACGAAACAGGTATTTTTAATCAGTTTAATAAAACTACCTTGAACGTGCTGGATACAGAAGAAAATAGGAGGAATATCAAAACGTGGTTTGCATTTAAAATGGATTTAGTAAACAAAGGGAGCGTTCAGGGTAATTAGTGAATTTAAACTGATTGTTTCTAGTCTCCATATCCTTCAGGCTTTTAGATCTAGTAGCTCTCGTCCTCTCCCACCGAGTTTTTCTTTAGAGACTGGAAGAGGAAACCAAGCATTCCTGCTTTGCCAGCTCCTGACCGGTTTCTTAACTTGCAATGGACTGGCCATTGAACTGAGCTCGGTGAATAAACTGAACTGAAGCAAATATTCTCCCTACAAAATACGTGAGCCAAGCCAGCGATTTCCACCAGTTCACTGCTTCAGCTTTCTTCCACCCCTCCACAGCACACATGCCCGGCTGTCTAGTGAATGTGATTTAAATGATGTCCATAGATTCTCAAAGTGGGGGGGCCTTTACATACGTTGTCAACGTTTCAAACTTTGTTTTAAATCATTTTTTTCTTCTAAGAAAAAAACCCGCCTATTTAATTTACATTAAAAAAAAATCGGGGGGAGAGGTATGTTTTTTGTTTGTTTTTCAATCACTGATTTTTGTCCACACCCAGGCTTCCTCCAGCCCCACCCTTCCCCGTGGGCTCCCCCATGCGCCCCCACTCACGCTGTGATTTACGAAGTGTGAGATGTTGCCGTAGTAGGCAGCGTCCACTGTGTAAACATCCTCCACGTAGTCCAGATCAAAGAGGTAGGTAGCACCCTGGCGGTCGTAGATCTGCCCTCGTCGCTCCGCCTCTTCTGATGTGATGATCTGGGAGGGACGGGATGGGATGGGCTCATGCCGGGAGCACAGCACTGGGGGACTCTGTGTGGCTGTTGCCCAGCCGCCCCGCCCCAGAGGTGGCTGTATCTCAGCACTAGGGAAGCATCCCCATGCGGCAGACATGTGGCTGCTGTCCCCCAGCTGTCCCGCCCTAGCAGTGGCTGCATTTCCATGCCAGGTGAGCCCCCCGCCCGTGACATTATGTGCAGCTGTTCCCCAGCTGCTCCGCCCCAGAGGTGGCTGCATCTCAGCGCCAGGCGAGCCATCCCCATATGACACTGTGTGTGGCTGTTCCCCAGCTGCCCCACCCTAGAGGTGGCCGCCTGGCGCTCCGTACCTCTCCCACATACTCCATGACGAAGCTGTTCTTGCGGATCTTCTCCAGGGTGCGCACGCCCCAGCCGCGCCCGTTGGCGGTCCGGAAGATGCACAGATCGTAGCGGATGCCCCGCTGCACCACGCGGTTGGAGCACTCGGCCCCGCAGCGGCAGCGGGCGTTGCACTCGTAGATGGGCAGCCCTGCCCGGATGCGCACCTGGCCCAGCTCGTTGTAGGCGAACTTGTGACGGGAGGCACCGGGGCAGCAGCAGCCGCCGGCCGCCTCCGCCAGGCAGTCACGGCACTCGCAGCCCACCGCCACCTGGGTGAGGGAGATGCCCTCGCCCACCTTGTACTCGTTGATGTAGACGAAGTCCCGGGGCGGCCCATCGAGATCCACCTCGTTCTCCACCATGATGCGCCCCTTGTGGTTGCGCTTGGCATTCAGCTGGCGCTCCCAGCGCCACAGGGCCCGCCGCTGCTTGGCTTTCTGCACCACGTAGTTCGCCACGCCCTGGTCCAGCCAGCGGGCGTTTTTCTTGGGCTTGCCGTCCCGCCGGATCCAGGCCTGCTCCAGGTCCTTGTGGAACTGCTTCAGCAGGCCCACGCAGCGCAGGTTCTTCCGCGGCTCCCAGGTGTTCTCTGACTCCGGGTAGCCGCGCCACTTCACCAGGTAGAACTCCTCCTCCTGCCACCAGAACCTGCCCGTCAGCGGGCGTAGCCACGCCCCCTCCCAGAGATGGGACCCAGGAGTCCGGGCTCCCAGACAGCTCCCCGCCCCATCCCCTCTGTGACCCACTAGACCTCCTCTCAGAGCCAGGAAGAGAACCAAGGAGTCCTGGCTCCCAGCCCCCCCTGCTCTAACCACTAGAGCCAGGGATAGAACCCAGGAGTCCTGGATGGCTTTCACTGGGCTTTTCCCTACTCCTTTACCAACCACACTCCTCTGCCCGGTTGTTTATGCCCCAGGCCCCATTTCTGAGCCCACCCGGGGGAGGCAGGTGTGGAGCAGGGTATCCCTACACAGGCAGAATCAGTCTTGGGCGGAGTCATGTGTTTGGGGGTGCCAGGCAGAGGGGATCAGGATGGGGGGCACCAGGGAGAAGAGATTGGGGCTGTATGAGAAATTGGGGGCGGGGGCAGGGGGGATCCTGGCTGGGGGGGAGAAATTGGAGGCCACAGGGGGAGATCTGGACTACAGATGGTGGGGGGGGGAGGGATCTGGGCTGCAGGTGGGGAATTGGAGGCAGGGGGATCTGGACTACAGGTGGGGGGAATCTGAGCTGCAAGGGCGAATGGGATCCGGGCTGTGGAGGAAATTGGAGGCAGGGGGCTGCAGGCTGTGGGGGGGAATTGGAAGTGGGAGGATCCAGGCTGCGGGGGGGGAATTGGAGGCAGGGGTTTCTGGGCTGCAGGGGGGAATTGGAGGTGGGGGAGGTCCGGGCTGTGGGGGGGAATTGGAGGCAGGGGTTTCTGGGCTGCAGGGGGGAAATTGAAGGTGGGGGGTTTTGGGCTGCGGGGGGGAAATGGAGGCAGGGGTTTCTGGGCTGCGGGGGGGAAATGGAGGCAGGGGTTTCTGGGCTGCAGGGGGGGAATTGGAGGTGGGGGGGTCCGGGCTGCGGGGGGGAATTGGAGGTGTGGGGGGGTCCGGGCTGCGGGGGGGAATGGGAGGTGGGGGGGAATGGGAGGCAGGGGTTTCTGGGCTGCAGGGGGGAATTGGAGGTGGGGGGGAATTGGAGGCAGGGGGGTTTGGGCTGCAGGGGGGGGGGAATTGGAGGCGGGGGAGGTCCGGGCTGTGGGGGGGAATTGGAGGCGGGGGTTTCTGGGCTGCGGGAGGGGGGGAATTGGAGGCGGGGGGGGGGGTCCGGGCTGCGGGGGGGAATTGGAGGTGGGGGGGAATTGGAGGCAGGGGTTTCTGGGCTGCAGGGGGGGAATTGGAGGTGGGGGGGTCCAGGCTGCGGGGGGGAATTGGAGGCAGGGGTTTTTGGGCTGCGGGGGGGGAAATTGGAGGTGAGGGGGTCCGGGCTGCGGGGGGGAATTGGAGGTGGGGGGGAATGGGAGGCAGGGGTTTTTGGGCTGCAGGGGGGACCCGGGCCGAAGGGGTACTGGACGTGGGGGTTTCCCAGCTGTGGGGGGGGGGGAATCCCGGGAGGGATCGCAGGCTGGCACACTCACCCGCACTCTCTTGTAATCGCACAGGAACTCCACCTCGAAGTGGCTGAGGTTCCTGCGGGTGATGCCTAGCGAGGGGCAGCGAACCCTCTCCAGCCGGCACAGGTCCTGCAGCTGGGACCATGAGGACTTGCAGCACACGGCACAGCCTGCGGGCACACGGGGCAGCGTTAGGGGGCTGGCACCAGCCGGGCAGGGAGGGGAGGGACCCCAGGGAAGGGGGGGAATCACTGTGTGTGGGGGGAGCCCAGGGCTTGGCCAGTGGGGGCTGCAGGTCCGGAGTGAGGGGCACCAGCAGACCTGTGACATCGGAAAGGGCCAAAGTGCAAGGGGGCGACCAGGGGTCACAGCTGGGGGGGGGTCACCATGTCAGGGCATCAACAGGAGGATAGCAGGAACTGTTGGGGGGCTGCGTGACTTAGAGGGAGTCCCCTTGCATCGGGGAGATTGGCCTGAGTGTCTGGGGGGGCTCACACTGTATTGAGGGTTTCACCAAAGGGTACTGGGGGGAGGAGGGGGAAGTCACCACATCGGGGGACTGGTAAGCCTACCAGGGGAGGGGAGGTCAGCCCGAGCACGCGCATGGGGAGTGGCTCACCCCTTTTCCGAGGGTTGCCCCTCATCCGGAGGTTGTCATGAGCACGTGGTTAGCATGAGCGTACAGGGAGAGGTCACCATGTCTAGGGAGGATTGCCGTGAGTGTCCAGGAAGGGGTCACCCTGCATCGAGGGCTTGGTGTGAGCGTCCGGGGGGGGAGTCACCCCACATCAGGGGCTTGGTGTGAGCTTACAGAGAGGGTCACCCCGTGTCAGGGGGTTGGCGTGAGCGTACGGGGGAGGTCACCCCACGTCCGGGGGGTTGGCGTGAATGTCCAGGGGGTTGGTGCGAGAATCCGGGGAGTCACCCTGCGTTGGGGGGTTGGCATGAGCATATAGGGGGTTCACCCTGTGTCAGGGGGTTGGCATGAGCATACAGAGGCTTCACCCCACATACAGGGGGTTGGTGTGAGCGTATGGGGGGGGTCACTCAGCATCGGGCGCTTGGCTTGGGCATACGGGGGGGTCACCCCCATGTCACGGGGATCATTGTGGGCATACAGGGGGTCACCCCATGTCAGGGGGTTGGCGTGAGCGTCCAGGGCAGGTCACCCCACGTCGGGTGGGTTGGCGTGAGCGTCCGGGGGGGGTCACCCTGCATCGGGGGGCTGGCATGAGCATATGGGGGGGTCACCCTGTGTCAGGGAGTTGGCGTGAGCGTCCGGGGGGGGGTCACCCTGCATCGGGGGGCTGGCATGAGCATATGGGGGGGTCACCCTGTGTCAGGGAGTTGGCGTGAGTGTCCGGGGGGGGTCACCCTGCATCGGGGGGCTGGCATGAGCATATGGGGGGGTCACCCTGTGTCAGGGAGTTGGCGTGAGCGTCCGGGGGGGTCACCCTGCATCGGGGGGCTGGCATGAGCATATGGGGGGGTCACCCTGTGTCAGGGAGTTGGCGTGAGCATCCGGGGGGGTCACCCTGCATCGGGGGGCTGGCATGAGCATATGGGGGCGTCACCCTGTGTCAGGGAGTTGGCGTGAGCGTCCGAGGGGGGGTCACCCTGCATCGGGGGGGGTTGGTATGAGCATATGGGGGGGTCACCCTGTGTCAGGAGGTTGGCGTGGGCGTACGCGGGGGGGGGGTCAATGCCAGCCTACAAAGGGGAGGTGCTCTGTGTTAGTGGGGTGGGGGCACCCTTAGGGTCACGTGCGCCCCTCCCCCCCACTCCGCCCAGCCCCGTCTCCCGCCCTGCGCGCGAGGGCAGCCCCCTGAACGTTCCACTCGCGCGCTCTCAACCGGCCCCCTCCTTCCTTAACGGTCGCTTCTGCTGCCGCCTCGCGCGCCGGGAAAGAAGGAGAGCGGGGGGGGGAGGGGGGAACTAGCTCCGCGCTCGCGCCGCTCCTCATAGAAACCGCCCCCTCCCCCCGCGGCCGCCTCTCCCGCCGCGCGCCCAGCCCGGCCTCGCGCCACGCTCCGCGCGCGGCGGCTTCCCTCGCTCACCTTTTAAATTTTCCGCCATCTTTTTTTTTTTTTTTTTTTTTTTTTTTTCCCCTCCAGCCACTGGGGCCGCCCGAAACTTTTCCTCCCAAGGGGCGTGGCCAGAGGGGGGGGGGGGGAGAGCGACGTGCCCCGCCACTCCCCGCCGCGGCCGTTCCCATTGGGCGCCCCGGCCTGATTGACGCGCCCCGCCAGCCAATTGGCGCCAGAGGCGCCGGCCACGGGCGTCATTTGCATCTCCCAGAGTGCTGCGCGCCGCCGTGCGACCGCAAGAGTCGCGGAAATGGCTCACAAGGCACCAAATTAACCCGTTTCAGCCCAGTCTGCCCCACAGGCCGCCTGGTGGCTTAGTTGAGGGGCCTTTCTGGCGCCATACTGGGTGGAGGGGACTGCAAAGGATCCTCACCCTATCCGAGAAATGACACCTCAGCCTAAAACAATATGTAGCCCCTCTCCCCGCCCCCATGATTCTGCCCTCCCATCACTGAGCACCCCTGGTTTGCCCTGGTCCCCTTGCCCTGGCACCAGAGTCACTGCCTGGCACTAACGGCAAGGCCACGAGGCAGGATGGCGTCACCCAGGCGCCAATGTCAAGGCCAGGAGGGTTGGCGTCACCCAGGCGCCAATGTCAATGCTGCAGGGAGGGGGGTGGTGTCACCCAGGCGCCAATGTCAATGCTGGGTGGGGCAGGTTGGCATCACCCAGGTGCCAACGTCAAGGCCTGTAGGGTTGGTGTCACCTAGGTACCAATGACAAGGCCAGGGGAAGGGGTGTGAAATTCAGACACCAATGACAAAACACAAAAGCCCCCTTGGAAACTGGGGGTCCAAGGGTTTGGATCCTGGGTTGGCACTCTGAGTTGTTTTACTGACGCGGGAAAGGCGAGGTCTGATTGCGGGGGGGGTCACGCTCCCTGGCCTCCCAGCTGGTTTTATTGGGGTGGGATGCAAAGCCTGGTACACCTAGAGAGGAAAGGCCCCATTCCCCAATTCTGTGCCCCAGAGCAAATCCCCCGTGTGCTGGGATCGCTGCCATGAAAGCGACTGGAGAAACAGTTGATAAAGTTGTTTAATAAAGATCAAAGGAGTAACAATCGCTTTGACTGGCTACTTGAGACCATGTCTGAGTTTGAGCTGAGGCTCTTGACTTCGTCCATCTTCAAGAGACTTTGTGTTTTAAAGCTTTCGCTTTTTGAACTCAACCTCATGAAATAATTATTCCCTGACCCCCCCCCGCACCCGCATCATTTCCCACCTTCGAAATAAACAGTGATACGAGCCATCAAAATGATTGAAAAATAAAAGTCAAACTCTGCTCCGTCGAAATGATCAAAAAACAAATAAAAATCAGTTTCTGCCAAGCCTTGAGATGAATAAGCCATAACTCACGAGCAAGTTCTATATTGCGGGTGACGCCGACGCCATTATAACAAGACATTAGTCTAGAGTGGCTGCTCCGGTCTATGCTCAAAATTGAGAGCAACCTAGCTATGGCGCTCGGGGTGTGCAAAATTCACCCCCCAGAGCACCATCGTCAAGCCGACCTAACACACAGGTATAGACACAACTAAGAATTCTTCCTCCGACTTAGCTACCGGCAAGATGGATCAACTACAGACCCCTTCCATTGCCGTTGAAAGTGTCTACACTAAATCTTCTCTAACTGTGCCACCAGAACACATGGGGCGTAGACACGGCCTCAGATCAAGCGCTCTGGCTTCCAGTCCTGTCACTCAGACACTGACCCAAACCAATGGGTTTTAATCCACCCCAAAATCTGCGCTGATGAGCCGTGCTGGGCTTGATTCCAACTTGGCTTGTTTTTTCAATCGGGCTGAGATCAAAGCAAGGAGCCAAGTTGGAAGGAGATCGGTTTCTTTCTGATGCCAAAGAGGTCAGTGGAGACCAGGGTATTGCCAAGCCCTGGGTTTTGAGGGGGTGATGGGGGCAGATAGGGGAAGCTGGGGGATTGGGGAGGGGAATTCTGGGTAAAAGATGGGGCAGCATGTCAAGCGGAGAGCTGTCTTTATTGCTAAGGGACCAGGTGGGCTGGGGGATCACCCAGGGGAGTGGGGCACAGCGCCCAGTGCACAAGGGGGGGAGCTTTTCTTGCTGGGGACGGAGCTCAGTCGTCCCATTCGTCATCGTCCTCCTCGTCCCCGCCGTTGTCCTCGCCTTCGTCTGCAGGAGGAAGAGGAGGGTGAGTGGTGGAGGGGGCAGGGGGTGGGGGAGGAGGGGCACGGCACCCACTCCCCGCCGCCGAGGCGGGATGGGGCCACTCACCTGAGGAGTGGATCACTTTGCTCCGCTTCTGCATGACATGCATGAGCGCCCCCACCAGGCCCTCCGAGCTCTGAGCAGGCGGCGGGGAGTCCAGCATCTCGGGGGTCTGCAATGCAGGGAGGGGTCAGGGCCTGCAGCACCCATCCCCTGCACCCACCTACCCCCTGGCACCACCAGGGCCCCCATCACAGACCTCCTGCACCCAGCCACCCCCCTGGCACCGCCAGGCCCCCATCACAGACCCCCCTGCACCCACCCAGCTCCCTGGTACTGCCAGGGCCCCCAGCCCAGACCCCCCTGCATCCACCCACCACCCTGGCACCGCCAGGGCCCCCATCACAGACCCCCCTGCACCCACCCACCCCCTGGCACCGCTAGGGCCCCCATCACAGACCCCCTGCACCCACTCACCTACCCCCCTGGTACCACCAAAGCCCATTTCCCCCACCCTCACATCCAAACCCAGCTCTAACTCCCCTTTCGCACCCCCACCCAGCCAGCCGCCCCCTCCCCATCCCTGCTCCCCTCTCTCACCCCCTCCATATCCCACACCTGCCCACAACTCCCCTAGCCCTCCATCGCCCCTTTCCCCACCCACCCCAGCCACCCTGTCCCCCTCCCTTCCCCCCACCTCCTCCATCCCTGCCCCCCCACTCAGCCCTCCTCTCTCTTCCTCCCTTCCCCCCATCTCCCTCATCCTCACCTCCCTCCCTGCCCCCTATCTGCCCCACAGCTCACCTTGTTGAGCTGTATGCCTTGGCGGATCTGGTCCAGCAGGGCCCCACGACCCTTTGCGGGGGGAGCAGGCTGGCCCCCTGGGGAGCTGACCCCCCCTGAAGGAAGTGGGGGAGGGGGACAAGGCCCTGAAGAGACTGGGGGTGGAGGGGGCGGTGGGGGAGGAGGGGGTGGGGGGGCTGCCCCAGAAGCAGGCGGAGGGGGGGGCGGACCAGACCGGGAGGTTTGGGGAGGGGGCCCACAAGGGGGGGGCAGATGCCCCCTGGGAGGCTGGGAGGGAACGGGCCCCCTATTTGGCATAGATGAGGGGGGTGGGGGGCCGCCTGGGATGGGGGGCAACGGGCCAGACCTGCCCCTCGCTGAGGCAGGGGGTGGGGGAGGGAGGGGCCCAGATCGGGTCATGGGGGGCGGAGGAGGTGCTGGACCTGTGGGGAGAAACGAACTGCAATTAAAGCCCAGCCTATAACGAGTCTCTTCCCCCACCCCGTTCCCTGCGGATCCCAAAGCGCCACATGGGGCGGCTTGCCCGGGACTGAGATGCAGCTGCTTCTGGGGCAGGGCAGCTGGAGAACAGCCGCACATAACGCCGCACAGGGATGGCTCGCCCAGCGCTGAGATGCAGCCACCTCTGGGGATGGGCGGCTGGGGAACAGCCGCACATAACGCCGCCCAGGGACGGCTTGCCCAGCGCTGAGATGCAGCCACCTCTGGGGATGGGGAGCTGGGGAACAGCCGCACATAACGCCACACAGGGAGAGCTCACCCTGGCGTCTCAGCTCCTCCTTCACAGCCTCCAGCCCGCCCTGGCCTTCGATGAAATCGTAGATGAGTTTGGAGGTCTCGGCGTCAGTCAGCTGCGCCTCGCTGATCCCGGCCTGGGAGAAGAGCGTCTTCAGGTCGGGGTCCAGGTTATTCACCTAGGAGAGAGACGGATGGAGGAAGGCGGCTCAATCCCCGGGCGAACACCCCCCAAGTTCACACCCCCCACTCCCCACCCCCAGCTGCAGGTACCCAGATGGACAGAGCACAAAGCTTCAACCCCTGAAATCCGGGGATGGGGGTTTTATGGATCATGCCTTAAACTAGCCCCCCCCCCAGCAGCCTCGGGGGACCCCCTAATACTGACCCCCTCAAAGCCTAACCCACTGGACAGAGCAAGCGGCTGGGAGATGTTCCTGGAGGGATCCGACTGGGAGGTGACGTCAGCTGCCCCACCCCAGAGCTGGCTGCATCTCAGCACCAGGCATGCCTTCTCCATGTGGCGTTATATGGGGCTGTTCCCAGCCACCCCGCTCCAGAGCTGGCTGCATCTCAGCGCCAGGCGAGCCTTCCCCATGTGGCGTTATATGGGGCTGTTCCCAGCCGTTCCGCCCCAGAAGTGGCTGCATTCAGAAGTGGCTGAGATCAGTGTCATACAACGCATCCTCTTGCAGGGTCTCATGACCAGATTATTGGGCCGCTGCCTTTGAGGGCCAGGGGAAAACCCCATGCCGTCCAGAGCCCGTGACACTGGCTGCCTCGGCCAGACTTCCCGACAAGCTGCAGCAAAAAAGGGACAGTCCCGAGAGAACCTGGCAATCGATTTTGCAGGCCAGATCACCTAGCCGCCAACTGCGGCATGCCACAGGCCCGGTGTTAATTCCCAGTTGAGCCCCAAGGAGAAAACACATTGTCTGGAGTCCGAAAAACATCCTGGGGCTAGGACCGCGCCCTGCCCCTTGTGCCATCCAGACGCCCGCTAGCTCCGGCAGCGCCTCTGGCTGGCTGTGACTTGCCCCTTTCCTGTGGGCACGCACCAACCTCACCGCCAATAACGGCCACGCTGCCAACTCCCCGAGCAGCTTGGGCGGGCAGGGCGGGGGGAGCTCGGAGCCAGGATCTGACCCCAGTTGAGGGCAAATGTGCGTTGGGAGAACAAAACGAGTTTGGAAAAAGCTGGGGGGACGGAGGGCCACAGGGAGGCGGTATCTTGGGCAGTCCTGGCTCAAGCAAACCCTAAATTTGCCCCCATAATGCTCCATGGGGCACTGAGATGCAGCTACTTCTGGTGCGGGGCAGCTGGGGAACAGCTGCACATGACACCCCATGGAGATAGCTCGCCTGGCACTGAGAGTCAGCTACCTCTAGAGCGGGGCAGCTGGGGAACCGCCGCACATAACGCTGCATAGGGATGGCTCACCGGATGCTAAGATGCAGCCACCTCTGGGGCGGGGCAGCCGGGAAACAGCCACACACAGCAACTGAAGCCCAGTCACACCCCACATCACACCTGGTAGCCACAAGCAGAGTGAAACCCGCCCTCCCCACTGTACACAGACATTGTTAACGCCGAAGCTTTACCCCACGTCCCGTCCTTGGCCCCCTTCCCAGCCCCTCTGATCCCTGGGACCCCAGGGTCAGACCCCCACCATGCCCCGTCTCTGAAGCTACATACGTCAAAGCCGGTGTTGGGGTCCCATCCGACGTGGGTGACATGCCTGGAAGGAGAACAAAGATTAGCCAGTTCTAGAGGGGGCTAGGTCCCGTGTCCCATTCCCGGCCCCCCTGAGCCAGCCAGCCCCCCGCCCTGGGGCCAGACAGGAGCCAGCACCCCCTAGAGGGGCCAGGCCCCGCACACCATTCCCGGCCCCCCTGAGCCAGCCAGCCCCCCGCCCTGGGGCCAGACAGGAGCCAGCACCCCCTAGAGGGGCCAGGCCCCGCGCCCCATTCCCGGCCCCCCTGATGCCAGCTCTCACTTGAATCCGCTTGGGGCGCCGATGTCGGCCTTGGAGATCTTTTTCTTGCCCTTCTTCTTCTCGGTGGCTGTGGGCACCGGCAGCCCCCGGTACCGAGACGAGGTGATGTCCGGGTTCTGGATGTCCATTGTCATCAGGTTCAAGGAGCCGGAGGGGGAATTCGGCTGTTTGCTGGGACCTGCGGGAGAGAGAAATGGGGCTGTGGGGAGCAGGTTGGGGGGCTGGGCAGGGGGTGCTCTGCCCTGGCAGTCAGGGCTATGCGCTAGGGGGCGCCGTGGGGCAGGGAGCTGGGCGGGGGGGCGCTCTACCCTGGCAGTCAGGGCCGGGCGCTGGGGGGCGTCGTGGGGCAGGGAGTGAGGCAGGGGGCGCTCTCCCCTGTTAGTCAGGGCCGGGCGCTGGGGGGGCATCGTGGGGCGGAGGGGTGGGGGGCTGAATTAACCTTTTCAAGCCCCCCACCTCCAAAGCACTTACCATTCATGTCTCCCCCGTGCATTGGGGATCGGGGCAGCGTCGTCGCCCGTCGCTCTAAAGGAGACAAAAAGAGCCGGGGTTAGACCCATGTCACCAGCCCCCCCACCCCCAGTGAGAGAGTTTGGTGGGGGGTCTACCCCTAACCTGCCCCTCCCCCCCATTGCAAAGGACTATGGGATAGAGGGGGACTCACCTTCATTGACCGGGGGAGGTGGCGGGGGGAGCTGCCGTTTCTCTGAGGAAAGAGGAGAACAAGCACTGTGACCCTGGCACGGGCTGGCTCAGGGGGGCGGGGAATGGGGCACGGGGCCTGTCCCCTCTAGGGGGCACTGGCCGGCTCCCAACCCCTCCACGTACCCATCCGCTGCTGTCGCTTCTGGATCTTCTCCTCCACCAGCGCATAGAAGTCGCGGGCCTCAGCCTCGTCCGCAAAGTTCAGCCCGGCCTGGCATTCCTGAAAGCAAAAGGCACCTCGCTGGTCCTGGGGGGGCCCAGGGCCGGGAGAGAACCCAGGAGTCCTGGCTCCCAGCCCCCTGCTCTAACCACTAGCCCCCACTCCCCTCCCAGAGCTGGGGAGAGAACCCAGGAGTCCTGGTTCCCAGCCCCCCCTGCTCTAACTACTAGACCCCACTCCCCTCCCAGAGCCAGGAGAGAACCCAGGCATACGGGTTTCCAGCCTCACTTCTTATTGGTAGCCCTCAATTTTCTCCTTCTTTTCACTCCCCTGTCTCTGAACTGTTGTCTCCGGGGGCAGGGCTATGTCTGGAAGCCCCGCCCCACTGATCAACCCCCCACCCCGGCCCCCCGGCCCCCTCTGGGGCAGATACTCACGTCCCCGGGGAAGGTATGGAAGTAGGGGGTGACGGCAGAATAGACCAGCTGGCTGGAGAGCTCCAGCTCCCATGTGAGCCTCCTGTCCTGCAAGAGAAAGGGGAACCCCGGTTAGCACCCCGCCAGCAGGGGGCGCTGGGAGCCAGGATGCCTGGGTTCTTTGCCCGACTCTGGGAGGGGAGTGGGGTCTAGTGGTTAGAGCAGGGGGCTGGGAGCCTGAATTCCTGGGTTCTCTCCCCGCCTCTGGGAGGGGGGTGGGGTCTGGTGGTTAGAGCAGGGGGTTGGGGGCTGGGAGCCAGGACTCCTGGGTTCTCTCACCAGTGCTGGGAAGGGATGGGGAGCTGCCGGGGGGAGGACAGGGACTCACCTTGAGATCGAAGAGGCGGATGAAGTAGGAGCGCCGGGGGTTGTCCTTGACCAGGCACAGGACCCCGCAGCCCTGCTTACCCCACACCTGGCTGTTGGGGGGCATGGCCTGGTACAGCTGGGCCACCGACGTGGCCAGGGTCTGGCACAGAGACAATCGAGTTACAGAGAGAGCGCGCCTGAGATGCAGCCAGCTCTGGGGCGGCTGGGGAACAGCCGCACAGAACGCCATGGGGGAAGGGCTCGTCTGGCCCTAAGCGTGGCCCCCCGGGGCTGCCAGTTCCTATCTTGGTTTCCGATGTTGGCCGAGGCTCCGGGCTCCCCAACGTCACCGCGCCGGGCCCCTCACAGCCCCCGACAGCACCGCTCACCCCACTTCCTCCTGAGCGGAGGGGGAGGGATGCAGCAATGAAGGTGCCCCTCACTCCTGACCCGCAGCCCGCTTCTAACCCAGCTCTGCTGGTGCCCCCCCTCCACTGCAGGACCCTGCTAGCCCAGTGCTCCCCCCCACCTCTTCCAGTGCCCCCCACTTCCAATCCACATCTTGCTATCCCAGCCCTGGGCTCCCCCAAGCTCTGCTGGTGCCCCTGCTCCACTGCAGCCCCCTGCTAGCCCAGTGCTCCCCTGTGCCCAGCCCGGCTGGTGCCCCCCACTCCCGACCTGCCAGTCCCTCTCATTCCTGACCTGCAGCCCCCTGCTAGCCCAGTCCTAGTCTGCTCCCCAACTCTGCCGGTGCCCCTCACTCCTGACCTGCAGCCCCCTGCCAGCCCAGCCCTGGGGTACCCCCAGCTCTGCCGGTGCCCCCAACTCCCGACCTGCAGCCCTGGGTTCCCCCGCAGCTCTGCCGGTGCCCCCCACTCCCAACCCCCAGCCCCTGGTGTCAGCACCCTCTGGGCCTCACGCCTCACCGTGCATTTCCGGCCCAGGAGCTCAAACACCTGCTGGTTTTCATGATCCCGGAGGAGCTGGGAGGGGACGTTCTCCTGCTGCCCTCGCGCCCCTGACCTGGACCCCCGACTCATGCTGGCTCCTGGCTCCAGCCCCCAGTGGGTTCTCGGGGTCTCTCCCCACCCTGAGCTCGCCCCAGGGAACTTCCGCGTTGCGGGGACTTTTTTCAACAGGAAGCGCAGAAAAAACCACCGACTAACGCTGAGCGCCCGGGGCCTGGGGAAGTTGGGCTCTGCGAATGGCCCCAGCCAGGGCTGGGAGTGAGGGGCACCGGGAGAGCTGGGGGACAGGGGGGAAACCTGGCGATGGTTGGGGCCGGCCTGCCTCGCCGAGCAATGGGCGCAGGCTCTCGGCAAACTCAGGCAACGTTGCGTCCGCCTGGCGCCTGGTCTGTGGTTCCTATGCAGCCATTTGGGGGGGTGGGGGCATTTTCTGAGTCCGACGCACCTTCGGGGGTGTGGGGACCCCCCCCAAGTCAGAGGAGGGCAGCCTAGCTGTGCTGTGGGGGAGGGGCTGTTCCGGGAACTGGCTCAAGCTGCCTCTCTATGGTGGGTAATGTACCGCTAGGGCCCTGCCCCCAACCCCATGCCCCGTTCCTCCCCCCTTCCCCTCCCTGCAACACCCTCCTCCTTAACCCCCCCTCCTCCACACTCACCCCCCAACTTCCCTCCGCTGCCTCCTCCATCTCCCCCTCCCCTCCCCCCACCTTCCCCTCCTCCACACTCACCCCCTAACTTCCCTCCCCTGCCTCCTCCATCTCCCCCCATAACCCCCAGCCTTCCCCTCCCCTCATAGACCCCCCTTCCCTCTGACCCACACACACAGACAACTCAGGCAGGGGGAAAAAGTCCGGTTGTTATTTATTGAAACCCAGAGCGACCGTACAAAAGCCACCGGCTCCATGCATCTCTTTCACCTTGCGCTGCCCCTCCCCACAGCATTGCCCCCCCCAGTCATGGGGGGGAACCCCTGCTGAAATGGGGGGGGGGGTCTTTTGGCTTTGTCCGTAGCATTGGGGACGACGTGCTGACCAAAATAGTACTTTGAGGGGCCCTTTTATCCCCGCTCCCCCCCCCCCGGTAAAGCCTCATGCATCTGGAGTCACGTGAATCCAGGCAGGATCAATGGACCAAGACGCGGACTTTAGGGGCTGGCGGGACAAGGGTTTTCAGTTCGGGGAGCTGTCCCCGGTGCGATTATTCCATCCAGGCCAGCCCTGAATTAACCAGGCCTAGAACCCACCCACCCCAGAATCTGAACCCGGGCCCCTTCTACCAGCGTCCCCGAGCCCCAGGCAACGCCAGGCCCTGAAAAGGAAACGAGACGGTTTGGCAAACGTCCTGAGAGTTAGTAAGGGGGAAAGCTGAGTTTTGAGATCCTCCCATGAAGGCAAAAATCCCGCTTTCCAAAATGGTCTTTTTCTTGTTTCTCCTTCCGGGAAAGGACATTTGGGGGGGGACACAAGAGGGGGTTGGCAGCGTTGGCTGGACAGGACACGTCTCTTTTCCCAGCCCGACTGCCAGGGGAAGAACATGAGCTCTGCACAAGTTCGGAAACGTGTCTCTTTCCCCAGCTGTCGGCCCAAGAAAAGAGATCAGTCGCTCTGAGTCGGTTGCGTGATCGCCCAATTTTGGGAAGGGGGGTGTTCCCCCGGGTGGCTCGCAAAACGTCATTGTTTTCTTCGGCTCCGGGCCAGACCCGGAACCAGAGGATTCTGACAGATCTGTTGCGGCGCGGTAGCTTTAGTTGGACCGAGCCTTGATTTGTTTATCATGGCAGCCAATTTCCCCCACTGGCAAAACAAAAGTCATTTTGGGGGCCTCCCCACACACACTTTTCCGAAAAAATCAGAACATGGGGCGGGGGGGAGCAGATTTTTGTTTGAAACAGCGAGAATTTCCCATTTGAGGGTTTCGTATTTTGGGCAGGGGGTGGAGGGAAGCCTGAAAATGTTTGTTTCTCAAATGCTTCCTTCCAAAATGAAAACCCAAATTACGCCAGTAGAAAGGGAGAAACCAGTTTCTGGAGAGGGCGAAGATGGGAGCACTGGTGGTAGAACCCAGGAGTCCTGGCTCCCAGCTCTAACCACTGGGCCCCACTCCCCTCCCAGAGCCAGGGAGAGAACCCAGGAGTCCTGGCTCCCAGCTCTAACCACTAGGCCCCACTCCCCTCCCAGAGCCGGGGAGAGAACCCAGGAGTCCTGAGTCTCTGTAGGGCCCCTTTCTGCCAATATAACTGCTGTGTCAGGGCGGGGGCAGACTCACCAGGGTTGCGGTTGAATTTGGGGGGCAGGAGATGGCTACTGTGAAGCCAGGGGGCTGCACTGGGGGGGAGTGGGAGTTTAAGGCACTGGCTGAAGAGGCATTGAGTGCTAAGGCCACAGTGGTGGGGGAGCTGTGCAGATGTGGCTGGGGGTGTTGGGACTTTTCTGGGGGGGATAGTTCAGTGGTTTGAGCATTGGCCTGCTAAACCCAGGGTTGTGAGTTCAATCCTTGAGGGGGCCATTTAGGGATCTGGGGCAAAATCTGTCAGGGACGGTACTTGGTCCTGCTGTGAAGGCAGAGGACTGGACTTGATGACCTTTCAAGGTCCCTTCCAGCTCTATGAGATAGATAGGGAAATGGAGCCATCAGGGTGGGATGTAGAGGTTTCTGGAGGAAAAAATGTAGGCATAAGGATCCTTCTAGAAGGGAGATGGTGGCGTCGGGGCAAGATCTAGAGATCTCTGGAGGAGGAAGTGGTGGCGCTGGGATTTTTCTAGAGGAGAGAGAGGCACCACCGGGGTGAGATCTAGAGATAGCTGGAGGCAGAAGCAGAGGTGTCGGGATTTTTCTAGAGGAGGTGCCGGAGTGGGAACTATTCGTTTCTGGATGAAAAAACATAGGCACGAGGATTTTTCTGGAGGGGAGAAAGAGCCATTGGGACGAGATCTAGACGTTTCTGGAGGAGGAAGCAGAGGCTCCAGGATTTCTCGACAGGGCGGACAGAGCGTTCTCCGGCTCCGAGGGGGCACCTAACCTGGATTGTCTCCCACTCCGCGCTCAGGGAGGTGCCCCCCCCCCCCGACAGCCCTGTCCTTAACCTCTTGCTCTCTGAAGGGGCTGGGGCGAGCAGCATTAGTGACCCTCGGCTGTCTCTGGGTGGTGAGGTAGTTTGAAAAGAGAACCGAGACCCAGGGTTCGATAAACGCCCGCCCCGACACCCAGATGAAAGGGGGGCATTCAACTGGCTCGACCAGCGGCACCCCCGTGTGGTGGGGGGAGGGTGCTGACTTGGGGCGAATTCTGCACCGTGGTTGGGGCCTGTCCCAGGCGGCAAACAGGCCTGTAGGCGCACGGCTTCCCCTCCCGCCCCCAGCCCCGCTCAGGAAGCCAGGCGTCCCGGGTAGAACCCAGGTGTCCTAAGGCTCCATGGGACGCTCACCCCCTGCCTCCCCCATTACTGTAACAGTAACAGCGTCTCCTCCGGTCCCAGAGAATTCAGACACTCGAGGGTTAATCCTCAGCAGGATGGGAACACGCCCCTATCTCCCAGTGGGGAAACTGAGGCACAAAAAAGTGGACAGCCCATGGCCCCGTCGCTGGGGATGGGACCCAGGAGTCCTGGGGGGGTGTCACGATCCTGGCCCCAGCAGTGAGCCCGGCATCGCTCTTTGGTCTGGCTGCCGGCTCCGAATTAAATAAGAGCAATAAATAAGAGTGCCATGGATCCACCTGGCCCCCGCCCTGGCACAGTCAGATTCACAGTCCCTCTTCGACTGATGCCAGGGAATGAGTACAAGCGGGGGAGAGGGGGTGTTCCTGTCTCCATGGGAACCAAAGAGGTGGGAGGCATTGTCTGGAGGGAACTGTTGCTATGGGACCCCCCACCCACCCACTCCAGCAGTGGCCCAAGCGTTGTCACAGCAACAAAGGCCTGGTGTTGTTCCCCTGGGGACCTGCCATGTTGCCACGGCGACAGGGAGCTAAGGAGAACCCAGTTGCACTGTAGTCAGGCGACTCAGTAGTCGTGGGGAACCTGCCGTTGCCATGGCACCGATGGGCCAATCAGGACCTTTGTCCCATGGAAATGGGAGGCTGCCATGACTACAGGGCACACATAGGAGGGCCTTAGCGCCATTCCCATGGAAACCAGTCACTGCCAGGAGCTGTAGCGTTGCCACGGTAACAGTCAACCGATGGAAGGACCTTGGCACCGTTCCCATGGACACCAGTCGCTGCCAGGAGCTGTAGCATTGCCGTGGTAACAGGTGGCCCATAGAAGGGCCTTCGCACCATTTCCATGGAAACCAGTCGCTGTAGCATTGCCACAGTAACAGTCGATGGAAGGGCCTTGGCACCGTTCCCATGGACACCAGTCGCTGCCAGGGTCTGTAGCGTTGCCATGGTAACAGTCGGCAATGGGCGGCCCTAGCGTTGGTCTCAGCGTTGCCATGGCTGCAGCGGAGCAAGGGCCAATGGGAGGTGGCGGTGCCCTTGCCCCAGCGACGGCTGGGCCCCCCGAGCCGGCCCAGTGGGGTCCATGTGTCTGTGCCGGGGGTCGGCGGGGGGGCGGGTCAGTGCCCCCCGCTGCTGCTCCGTCCAGTCGTCACCCAGTCAGCCACGATGAAGCTGAGACTCATCACCATGAAAATG
Source organism: Malaclemys terrapin pileata (assembly GCF_027887155.1). NCBI lineage: Eukaryota > Metazoa > Chordata > Testudines > Emydidae > Malaclemys > Malaclemys terrapin. The sequence continues at coordinate 1,389,148 of NW_026530188.1, read as the reverse complement.
AAGCCGAGGGCAGCGAAACAAGCAGCCTGGGGGGCGGGAGGGGGAGGACAAGGTGAGCCCCAAAGTACAGCACAGAACCCTCCGCTGAGCTCCCCGCCCCCACCCCACAGCATGGCACCCCCCACCGAGCCCCCTACTCGCCACAGAATGGTGCCCCCGCACCGAGCCCCCCGCTCCCCAGGGCACTGCACCCACCCCCTCCCAGCGGTGGGTACCTGGATTTTTGGCCTGGATCTCAGCGGTTCTTTTTCATTGGGAACGATGCGGAGGTAGAAGATGCTGGGGAGGATAAAAATGAGACTGGGTGCGGAGGTGGCGCCTGGGAAGAGAGAGGAGAAAGGTCAAAGATGCAACTACCTCTGGGGTGGGGTGAGGCAGATGTGGAGCAGCCACACATAACGCCGCACAGGGATGGCTTGCCTGGCGCTGAAATGCAGCCACCTCCGGGGCGGGGCAACTGGAGAACAGCCACATATAATGCTGCATGGAGACACTTCGCCTTGGAGGGCCAACCCCCAGCCCATTTGAAGCCAGGGACTTACCAATGACTCCAAAGATATCCCGGATGTTAGGGACAAAGATGACCAGGAGATTGACCAAGAACAGAAGGCAGATAGCGATGCTCACATGCCGAACCCAGCTGAAATCCTTCCCGTGGAAGAGTAGCTGCTGGATGGCTCTGCGGATCTGGGAGGAGACAAGGAAAGAAGTAAGGGATATGGCGGTGGCTCACCCAGCACCGAGATGCAGCTGCCTCTGGGGTGCAGCAGCGAGGGAACAGCCACACATAACACCACACCAAGACAGCTCGCCCGGCGCCGAGATGCAGCCGCCTCTGGGGCAGAGCAGCCGGGACACATACCGGGAAGAGCACCACGGGCACTGTCAGTGTGACGGCCATCAACACGGCCAGGCGGACGCAGAGGATGAGCCGGTCCAGGGGATCCACCTCGCTGTACGTGTGCAGCATTTCTGGTTCGACGTTCCCTGTGGGACACGGAAGGGCCGGAGGGCCGGCCGTTAGCCGGGAGCCCAGCTGGGCCTGGTGAGGGGTGGAGGAACCGGGAGGGACGCACAGCCATAGCGTTGGGGTTGTAGGTGGGGGTGGAGGGCGGGGCTGGTCAGAGAGGGTGCTGGGGGCGCTGATGGGGTCAGTGCGGAGAGCGAGGGGGGAGCCGAGCCCTGGGAAGGGGACCCTGCGCCCCCTGCTGGAGGGGCCCAGCCCCGCACTGCCTTACCGTAGAAGGTGAGGTAGCCGAAGATGGCCGTCAGCAGGTACATGATGAACATGGCCAGGATGGAGACGTTCGCCACGCTCTGCATGCGCCGCCTCGAGGCTCTGGCGGGGGACAGAGGGGTCAAACGCCGCCCTGCCCCGGGGGCTGGCAGGGAGAACCCAGGAGTCCAGGTTCCCAGCCCCCCTACTGGACCCCACTCTCTTCCCACTGACTTGATGTCCCTGAACCCACCCAGCCCTTCCCTCTCCCCGCCCCTCACCTGCGCAGCTCTGTGTAGATGGGCAGCACCTCCGGGTGACAGACGAATGCGAAAGCCAAGATGGGGATGGTGTATGCGGTCTGCGGGGGGAAGGGAAGGGCTAACTGCTAGAGCCAGGAGAGAACCCAGGAGTCCTGACTCCCAGCCCCCCAGCTCTAACCACTAGACCCCACTCCCCTCCCAGAGCCAGGGAGAGAACCCAGGCATCCTGACTCCCAGCCCCCCAGCTCTAACCACTAGACCCCACTCCCCTCCCAGAACCAGGGAGAGAAGCCAGGAGTCCTGACTCCCAGCCCCCACAGCTCTAACCACTAGACCCCACTCCCCTCCCAGAGCCAGGGAGAAAACCCAGGAGTCCTGACTCCCAGGCCCCCTGCTCTAACCACTGGCCCCCACCCCCGCTCTCACCTGGGAGTTGACGGTGAAGGTCTGGGGCGTGCACTCGTCCCCAGTGGTGCTGGCGGCGCTGGTGCTGGCGTTGTGCCCGTTGTAGTAGACGAGGGGGGTCACGGGCTCGGTCCCGTTCAGCGGGCAGGAGATCTGGAACTTCTTGTAGATCACCTGGGGGGAGCCACGGGGGGGATGGGGCGGTGAGAGACATCCCTTCCCCAGCAGGGGTTACCCCCCCACCAGCCAGCCAGCCAGGGAGCTGGGAGCCAGGATGCCTGGGTTCTCTCCCTGGCGGGCAGGTGGGGGAGGGACAGCGGGTTGGGGGGCAGGGCGGACTCACCGAGATGAGGAAGAAGACCATGCAGGTCAGCGAGAGCCCGCTGGTGTACCCCAGATAGCCTGTGGGGGAGGGGAGAGAGGGTGAGACACGCAGGGCTGATCCTTACCAGCAGGGGGCGCCACCCCCACCCCCCCCATACACACACCCAACCCCACACTCACCGAGATGTTTCATGAGCGCCAGGGGAAGGATGACGCAGACACTGACGATGACAATTAGCACGTTGCCGTTCATGTACCAGCTCCTGGGAGACACGGGGGGGGGGGGTCAGCACCCCGCAAAGCCTCCTGCTGGGGGAGGCGGGGACGGAGCAGCTGGGAGCAGCCCTCCTCCCCCCCCCCGTGGCCAGCACCCCACAGCACCCCCTGCTGGGAGAGGCGGGGCCGAGGAGAAACACTCCTGCCTTGGGCCAGCCGATTCCTCGTGATTCCTCGGGAGCGGGACATGGGGGGGAGGGGGCAGGAACGGCCCCAGGTGACACGGGGGGGGGTGGGAATTAGAACCTTCTACGGGACCCACCAGGAGCCCTATGGAATTAGAGAGCTTCTTCTCCATGGCTCGATGCAATCCGTGGGGCCGAGAGTCCGGACTCCTGGGTTCTCTCCCTGGCTCTGGGAGGGGAGTGGGGGCTAGTGGTTAGAGCGGGGGGGACCGAGAGTCCGGACTCCTGGGTTCTCTCCCCGGCTCTGGGAGGTGAGTGGGGTCTGGTAGGATGGTGTGAGGGCAGGGCTGACTGTAGGGGATGAGGGCACCATGCCCAGGCAGGGAAGGCACGTGAACAGGAGAGCCAGATGTCCCCATTTATACAGGAATGTGGCCCGGGGCCTTTCCCCTCTAGTGGGTGGCGGCTCCCATCTGCCCACAGGGCAGGGGCTGGCTGGCAGTATGGCGGGAAAGGGGCCCGGGGCTAGTGCCCCACGTGATCTCACTCACCCGGTGTTCTCCGTCAGGCCCAGGAACGTCTGTATCACTAGAGGCAACTCATATTTCACAATGTACAGGTAACTGGACATGGCTGCAAAACAAACACCAGCGTCAGGACTCCTGGGTTCTCTCCCTGGCTCTGGGAGGGGAGTGGGGGCTAGTGGTTAGAGCAGGGGGGGCTGGGAGCCCGGATGCCTGGGTTCCCTGCCCGGCTCTGGGCAGGGAGTGGGGGCTAATGGGTTAGAGCAGGGGGGGCTGGGAGCCAGGACGCCTGGGTTCTCTTCCCGGCTCTGGGAGAGGAGTGGGGGCTAGTGGTTAGAGCAGGGGGGGCTGGGAGCCAGAACGCCTGGGTTCCCTGCCCAGCTCTGGGCGGGGAGTGGGGCCTAGTGGCTAGATCAGACTCTCACCTCCCGTGTTGTGCACACAGATGACCACCGCTGCCACCACCTTGCCGCCCGGGCCGAATGCTCGGTAACCCAGCTGTTCGTAGGCGCGGATCCCTGCACGGGAGGGAAAAGACAGGAGTTAGAGAGCGTCGGCGCCCCCGGCTGGGCGAGCCAGGGCTGGAGGAGCCGGGAGCTTCCCCTCCCCCCCACTCACCTACGACGCCGGCACATTTCAGCAGCAGGTGGATGGAGTAAGCGGAGAGCATGGCGATGCAGATCAGTAGCACGCTGCAAAGAGAAAGGTGGGCAGCTGGAAGTTCCCCTCCCGGAGCTAGAGAGAGAACCCAGGAGTCCTGGCTACCAGCCCCCTGCCCCTCCGACCATTAGATCCCACTCCCCTCCTAGAGCTAGGGAGAGAACCCAGGAGTCCTGGCTCCGTTTGCTATAGCTCCCACCCATCGGCGCTGCCTGGTGGAGGAGGAGTATATCTCACTGATCCCAGCACTGCGATCTTCCCTGGGCAGTGCCCTGTGGGGGCAGCAGTGACCCCAGCATGGCGATCTTCCCCTGGGCAGTGCCCTGTGGGGGCAGCAGTGACCCCAGCATGGCGACCTTCCCCTGGGCAGTGCCCTGTGGGGGCAGCAGTGACCCCAGCATGGCGACCTTCCCCCGGGCAGTGCCCTGTGGGGGCAGCAGTGACCCCAGCATGGCGACCTTCCCCCGGGCAGTGCCCTGTGGGGGCAGCACTCACATGAAGAGCGCAATGCCCGTGTTGCTCATGGCGTAGGCGAGGCCCAGGATGCCGCTGCCCATGATGGCGTTGCTGAGGTTAAAGACCGACATCCCAAACGACGTCTTCCCCTCGAACTGCGGGTAAGAGAGAGAGACGGGGCGGGGTGAGAGCCTGGGGGAGGGCAGAGGTCAAAGGGCAGGGGAGGAAAGGGCAAGGGTCAGAGGACAAAGAACAAAGCAATTAACGGAGCGGACAACGGCCAAAGAACACATTGCATGAATAGGAGGGCAAGGGTCATACACCAAAGATCAAAGGTCAGCGAGGAGAGGGCAAAAATCGGAGGTCAAAGATCAAACCACTTCAAGGCGAGGACAAGCGTCAGAGGTCAAAGGACAACGGGGCGGCCAAAGAGGAAGGGCAACGAGAAAGTGCAAAGAGCTGAAGGCAAGGGTCAGAGGTCAAAGAGCAAAAGAGGAGGGGCAAGCTCCGAGGTCAAAGGGCAAAGGACAGTGAGGGTCAGAGGTTAAAAGCGCCATGGGGTGTGGCATCAATGAAAGGTCAAAGAGCAGGGGTCAAAGGGGACATCGGGCGAGGGTCCAATGAAATGTCAAAGGGCAGGGGTCAAAGAGGCGAGGGACTACTCAAAGGACTGGCTGCCGGGGGTTGGGATCAGCTCTGCGTCGGGGCCCGGACGCCTGGGTCCCACTTACGTCGGTGAACTGGCTCAGCTTCTTGCTGGTGGTGTGGGGCAGGAAGCCCTCCTGCTCGGCCGCCGTCACCTCCGCTGCGGGGTCCCTGCAAGGGGAAGGGCCGCAGGGTGAGCGGGCTGCGAGCTCGGATGCCTGGGTCCCTTCCCCAGAGCCTCCCCCTCCCCGATGCAGGGGTTGCCCGCCCAGATGCCCCCGGTAGCCCTGGTTACTCACCCAGATACCTCCATTACTCCCTCCACTAGCCCCCCGATACCCTCGTCCGTTCCCGCCCCCCCGGCCCCCTGATACTCACCCATCTTCCAGGCCGCTGGCTTTGTCACACTCTGGGACAGACCCGTTTAACATCTCCAGCCCCTCCTGCTCCTCCATCTTCTGCAGCTCCATGGCGGACGCGGGCCGGTTCAGGGTGTGGACGGGGTGTGTGTGTCAGAGATCACACCTGGGGCACAGCGCATGGGTCACCTTCCCACCTAGAAACCCAGAGAAAAGGGTCAGCCAGGAATGCCCCCACCCAAACGAAGGAGAAGCTCATTCCCAGCGTGGGCTGGGGGGACTGGGAGCCAGGACTCCTGGGTTCTTTCCCTGGCTCTGGGAGGGGAGTGGGTGCTGGTGGTTAGAGCAGGGGGGGCTGGGAGCCAGGACTCCTGAGTTCTCTTCCCGGCTCTGGGAGGGAAGTGGGGGCTGGTGGTTAGAGCAGGGTGGGCTGGGAGCCAGGACTCCTGGGTTCTCTCCCGGTCTCTGGGAGGGGAGTGGGGTCTAGTGGTTAGAGCAGGGGGGGCTGGGAGTCAGGACTCCTGGGTTCTCTCCCAGGCTCTGGGAGGGGAGTGGGGTCTAGTGATTAGAGCAGGGCGGGCAGCAGGGGACTGTCTCCTAGGATGGCCAATGGCATGAACACAAGATTCGCCGCTGCCCGTCAGCCGGGCTCCCGCGAACGAAATCTGAACGCAAAGAGGCAATGGCCCTGACGGATCCACCCCCAAGACGGCATCTTCCAATCATCCCCGGTCAAGAATTCACAGATCTCAAGCTCAGTTGGGACTTCCGGGATCACCGAATCCGAGCTCCGATACAACCCCTGGGCAGATCTTTTAGCAAAACACCCCATCTTGACCGCAAACTGGCCCGTGATGGCAGTACAGCTGAGACGCGTGTTTATCCCGCAGGAAATCAAGAACTTTACATCCAAAAGTTGTTGGTTTTTTCCCCATCAAAGACTGGCCTTTTTGCTCAGTCTGAGACTTTCACCCAAAACGTCTCGGGGAACTTTTGGGTCGTTGGTCGTTAAGCCTCCAATTTTCTGAATTCTGCAACGTCGCGTCGTCTAACCAAGCTGATTTTCTCCTTTGAAAGTTGCATTTTGCCACGTGAGCTAATTTCCGAAATGGTCCCTTTTCCCCTCTACGTTCGAAATGCCACTTTTTCAAATGCAGCCACCGTTTCTATTTTTAGAAACGCCAAAATTTCTACTGGACGTTTTCTCATTTCAAAGCCTCAGTTTGTCCAATGAATCCATTCTTTCTAATTCTGACATTTCAGTGTTCCTAACAAAAACACGTGTTACATTTGGAACTGTTGGTTTACCTAAACCATCCAAATTATCTCACACTGACATAGCTGAGTTTCTAATAAGGCAAATATTCCCAAGTTCAAACTGTTTTCATTGAATCACAGTTTCTATTTTTGACATTGAAAATGTCCTGAATAAACTTTTGCTCTATTTCTGAAATGTCAACATTTCCAATTAATCCATTTTCCTCATTTTGAAACGTCAGATTTGCTAATGAAACTACTTGAAAAACACCGGGACGTCCATTCATCTCGTTAAGCCAAGTTCTTTATTTTGGAAGTGTCCAACTTTGTAGCGTTGGACATTCAAAATGTCCTTTTCACTTTTGAAAACTTTTGAAATATCAAATGTTTCTAATCAGAGTCATCACATCTTTCCAGTTTTTACATTTCAAAAGTTCTAATTACTACAATTTGCTTCAATTTCCAATTTCACAAACAATCCTCTTTTGAAAATGGATTTTTTTTTAAATTTCCAATTTTTAAACGTCTTGATTCAGCCAATCCTCCTCATTTTGAATTTGCCGCCCAATCCAATTTCCAAATCTTCACTTTTCAAAGTTCCTAATTAGCCTCTTTCTTGAAACTGCTCCCTTTTCGATGATTAAATTCCGATTTCTGTACATTTCAAACGTCCTAAGTAACCCAGTTTCCTACAGGTGAAATGTCCCATTTTCGAATCAGTCAGGCCCGGCTCGTCAAACGCATTTCGGTGCCTAATTCCCTTTGACTGATGAAATCTGAGCACGTTGAGTGCCGTGAAATGGACAATTTCTCCTCTCCCAATCCTTAACACGCGGGAGCAGAATTAGACACGGGATTACAAGCGAGGCTTTGTCCACAGGCATTAACACTTCCCGATCTCGGCTGGAAAAACCTCGCCTGATCCATCCTGTCACACCAACCACCTGGGGGGGGCGGGGTTTCATGTGACTCATCCCTTCCTCCCCCCATACCGAGAGCAAAGCAATAGTTGAACCGATTGCCTGGTGGTGGGGAGGGGGGTGCCCACTGGTGGATGCAATAAGCTGATCACAAAGAAGCCTCCCCCCTGCCCACAATTTTTCAGGTGGGGAAACTGAGGCACAGCTAGTCATCCCAGGTCCTGGGAGGCCTAGAATAGCTTCCCAATCACTCAACAACACTTCCCCTCCGTGATGGGACAGAGAGAATGTCACCAACAAACTCACGGCACTGGGAGGGGAGTGGGGTCTAGTGGTGAGAGCAGGGGGGGCTGGAGCCAGGATTTCTGGGTTCTCTCCCGGGCTCTGGGAGGGGAGTGGGGGCTGGTGGTTAGAGCAGGGGGGCTGGGAGCCAGGACTCCTGGGTTCTCTCCCCGGCTCTGGGAGTGGAGCGGGGGCTAGTGGTTAGAGCAGGGGGCGCTGGGAGCCAGGACTTCTGGGTTCTCTCTCTGGCTCTGGGAGGGGAGTGGGATCTAGTGGTTAGAGCAGGGGGGGCTGGGAGTCAGGACTCCTGGGTTCTCTCCCCGGCTCTGGGAGGGGAGTGGGGGCTAGTGGTGAGAGCAGGGGGCACTGGGAGCCCAGACTCCTGGGTTCTCTCCCCGGCTCTGGGAGGGGAGTGGGGGCTAGTGGTGAGAGCAGGGTGTGGCAGAGTCAGCGGGTTGGCTAATGTCTTCAGTAACGGAGCGGCAGGGAACGCGCGGGAACAGCGGCCGCCCGCAGGTTGTGCACCCGTCTTGGCTGGGTGGGGTGGGAAGGCGCCTGGCTCCCCCTAAGGGCAGGAGCTGGCGCTGCGCCCGTTCCTGCATTTCCCACATGCTGGGGCTTAACTTTGATGCCTGATCCCTCAGGACAGGACGGACACGCCCGGTCTCCTGGGTTCTATTCTCGGCTCTAGGAGAGGAGTGGGGTCCGATGGTTAGAGCACAGGGGGCTGGGAGCCAGGACTCCTGGGTTCTCTCCCTGGCTCTGGGAGGGGAGTGGGGGCTGGTGATTAGAGCGGGGGGCTGGGAGCCAGGACTCCTGGGTTCTCTCCCCGGCTCTGGGAGGGGAGTGGGAGCTGGTGGTTAGAGTGGGGGGCGGGGGGGGGGAGGCTGGGAGCCAGGACTCCTGGGTTCTCTCCCTGGCTCGGGGAGGGGAAGGGAGTCTAGTGGTTAGAGCAGGTGCATGGGGTGGGTGGGTGGGACTGGGATCCCGGACACCTGGGTTCTACTTCCTTGCTCAGATCAGTCCCAGTCTGAGGCTCCCTGCCTCGCCTTCCTGTTCCTGCCCCGAGGTGGCAGCGGCCCACCCTGCTCGGGCCCCAACCTCTAGCTTCCCCCTCCCCCCCCCCCCAGCAAAGCTGGGCCCTGGCATCGGAAACTGAGACTGGGGGAAAGGTCAGGAAGGGCCAGGTGCTGATGTGGCACAAGGCCTTGAGGAGCTGCCCAGGGCACCCCACTACCAGAGACCGGGAGAGAACCCAGGAGTCCGGCTCCCAGCCTCCCCTGCTCTAACCACCAGCCCCCACTCCCCTCCCAGAGCCGGGGAGAGAACCCAGGAGTCCTGGGGTCCCTTCAGGTGACCCTCACACAGAGGTGGTCTCGCCTCGAGGCTTTGGAGTTGTTGGGAGATGTTTGATTTTTCACCTCCCAGCACCCTGGAACCTACACTGGGGTCGGGGCAGCGAGGGGTTAACCCCGGCCCATACCTCAGAAAGGTCTTTGGGAGGGTGTGTGTGTGTGTGGGGGGGATGTGCAGCTCCAGAGCAGGGGGAGGCTGGAAGCCCGGACTCCTGGGTTCCCTCCCCAGGGCACCCCACAACCAGAGCTGGGTTAGAACCCAGGGTCCGGCTCCCAGCCCCCCTGCTCTAACCATCAGACCGCACTCCCCTCCCAGAGCCGGGCAGAGAACCAAGGAGTCCTGGCTCCCAGCCCCCCCTGCTCTAACCACTAGTCCCCACTCCCCCCCAGGGCCGGGCAGGGCCCCTAGCTCCCAGGCAGCCGCAGCGGCTGTGGGATGAGAACACAACACGTGCTGCCGCTGGCTGGGGGGGGGGGGACGACACAGAAATGGTGGGGGTGGGGGAGGGGAGGATATGGGGGGGACGTTGGGGGGGGGCGCTGGGATTTAACCACTCATGTGCTGGAGAGAAAATAGCCAACACCAGAGCACCCCCCAACTTGCTGACCCCCCCCCAGAAAGGTGTGGGAAAGGCCCCCCCCTGCAGACCCTCCCAATGAGATAGGGGCCATGGGTGGGTACAATGCTCCCCCCCCATCTGTCTGCCCCCCCCATCCGCGGCCCCCCGCCCCGGCCTCTGCCGCCGCCCCCCCCCCCCCCACCAGGGCGGCTGATGCAACCGCCTCATGGCCTTGCACCAGGAGTTGTGTCTCCCCCCGCGCACACCCACAGCCGGCATTTCACACTCACCCGTGCGAGGAGGGAAGGGGGGAGCAGGCCGGCCGGGGAGATCCGGGGTCGGGCCGGTGTGTGTGTGTGTGTGTGTGTGTGTGTGTGTGTGTGTTGGGGGGCGTCTCACGCCGAGCCACACGCTCCCCCAGCCGCACGCCCGCGCCAAGAGACGTCCCCGGCCAATCACACCCTGCGCAGGCGGGCAGGCGTGAGGCAGGCGCACAACGTGCAGATGGGCACAGGACACGACAGCCCCGCAACACAACACAGATCCACACACACAAAGAGCCCGCTGGCCCTGCACAACCACACCCCCCGCAACACAACACAGATCAACACACACACACAGCCCGCTGGCCCTGCACAGTGACACCCCCTGCAACACAACACAGATCAACACACACACACAGCCCGCTGGCCCTGCACAGTGACACCCCCTGCAACACAACACAGATCAACACACATACACAGCCTGCTGGCCCCGCACAACCACACTCCCTGCAACACAATACAGATGAACACACAGACATACACAGCCCACTGGCTCTGCACAATCCCTCCTGCAACACAACACAGAGATTAACACACACTCACACAACCTACTGGCCTTGCACAACAACACCCACTGCCATGCAACACACAGATCAACACACACACAAACAGCCTGCTGGCCCTGGACACCAACACCCACTGCAGCACGACACCCCCCTCCTTCTGCCAACACACACAGATCAACACACAAACATACAGTTCAACACACACACTCTAAAGTGTTCCCAACACACAGCCTCTTGGGTCTACACCACAACATCTCCTCCAGCACGACACACATACATGTCACCTCCTGTGCCCCCTCCCACACACACAACACCCAGAATTGGCTGTGCCCAGTACAACCGCACACCTGCCAACACACAACACGCACCTCCTATCCCAAAACTGATCAATTCACCCCTGCCTACCCCCCAACACACACACACACACACACAGCCAGCTGTCCCCAATGCAATCACACACCTGCCAGTCCCACGGCACACACAATCCACACATGCATGCCTCTGCTTCCTCCCAACACAACGGGTACGCATGGACCAACATCCACACACACACAGAGCTGGGTTTGTTCCCTCCAGCAGGGGGACACACCCACAAACACACCGCCACTCCCACTAAAGAAACATACACACCTAGTGGTTGGGGGGGGGAGGTGAGGAGGGCTGGGAGCCAGGACTCCTGGGTTCTCTCCCCGGCTCCAGGAGGGCAATGGGGGCTAGTGGTTAGAGCGGGGGGCTGGGAGCCAGGACTCCGAGTGCTTTACCCCACTGGACCCAGCTACTCCAGCCCTGGCCTCTCCTAGCAGGGGGCGCTGTGGGGACTGTGGGGCAGGGCGCTGGCTGTGGGGGGAGCGCCGGGTCCAGCTGGCAGCTGTGGGAGTTTCCACCACGCACTGTGATGTGTGTACACAATCCGCTGGGATTCATGTCTCTATAAGGGCCAGTGGCGGGTGCGTCTCGGGGCCGCGTTCTGCCTTCGCCTTCCCCTTCGGGCCCTGACGCTAACGGCTTTGCATCTGACAGAAGTTTTAATTAGGCCTCATGGCTAATTGGCTGTAATTATTCTGGTGTTCGTTAAAATATCCCGGGGGGAGCACTAACATAATTATAGTTAGCAGCCGTTGAGGGTGTGTCAGAGTCAGGAACAGCTAATTACCAGGCAGAGAGGAACCCAGGAGTCCTGGCTCCCAGACCCCCCTGCTCTAACCACCAGACCCCACTGCCCTCCCAGAGCTGGGGAGAGAACCCAGGAGTCCTGGTTCCCAGCCCCCCCGCTTTAACCACTAGACCCCACTCCCCGAGCCAGGGACAGGACCCAGCCTGGGCTGGTCAGAGCCGGGGAAGCAGATGGGAGTCAGGAGGGGGGAACCCCAGTGGCCTTGCATTGCTGTCCCCCCATACGCCCCCCCCACCCAACTAGCGTCCTGCCCCGCTGCCCACAGCACCCCCTGCTGGGCAAGGTCAGGGACTGCACCAAGAAGGGACAGGAGAGGTGGGGGGTAAACTCAGACCCCTTGCAAACCCCAGGGCTCCCACCCCCACCCCATGCTCCTGCGCCCTTGCCAGCCGCGGCCTGGGAAGCTGGATAAACTAATCGCTGGACCACAACGCGCGCCACACCCATCAGCGACGCCCCCCCATGTGCTTCCCCGCCCTTCCCTCCCCTCCCCCATTACAGAGCGTCCCATTCACCTGCACCCAGCGGGGGTGTTGCCTGAGATGCGGCCTTCAGCATTTGTCCCAGTGTAGAGAGGGTGGGGTCAGGTGGAACGGTGTAGAAACACCTTTACCCTCAGCAGTGCAACAGACATTGTTACTGCTAGTGCAACACACAGTGTTAGCAACGCCGTTACCTTCAACAACACTACAAACGCTGTTCCTGCTAATGCTACAGATGGTGTTAGCAACACCGTTACCCACAGCTGCACTACAAACACTGTTCCTATTAGTGCTGCACAGGGTGTTAGCAACACCGTTACCCTCAACAGCGCTACAAACGCTGTTCTCGCTAGTGCTGCAGGCGGTGTTAGCAACACTGTTACCCTCAACAGTGCGCAGACACAGTTACTACTCATGCTACAACCATTAGCAACATCAATACCCTCCACAATGCTACAGACCCCATTACTGCTAGCGCTACAGTGTTAACAACACCGTTACCCTCAACAATGCTACAGACATCATTCCTGCTCATGCCACACACAGTGTTAGCTACACTGTTACTGCTCACACTGTTGCCAGAAATACTCCAAACCGTTATCACTCACGTTGTTGCTACTGCTACAACAAATAGTATCATTAACATCACCACAAACACAGTGATAGTGAACTTTGTCACTCATACTCCAAGACTGTTACCCCAATGCTGGGAACACCATAATCCCCTGATTTATGCTACTGACACTATCACTAGTTGTAGGAACGTGGTAACCACTGATGTTATAACCACTAATCCTACAAGTAACATCACCATAACCCCGTCACTGCTCCCAATAATACAGCCATCCCTGCCACTCCAGTTGTTACCTCTGATTCTCCAGTCACGACCCACATTGTAAGCACCATTACTACTTACAGTTATTACTCCAATTGTTACCACTGTTACTCCAAAGAGTTACTAGCCAGATGGTACCACCAATACACCAGAGAGTTATTAGTGAAATCAATGCCACTAATACTGCAAGTAGTTACTACTAAAATTGTTACAAGTAATACTCCAAAAAGTTACTAATGGTCCAAAGGGTCACTACTCACACTGATACCACTAATACTGCAAAGAGTTACTAATACTCTAAATGGCTACTAGTCAAATGGACACAGCCAGTATTCCCAAGTTAATACTCAAATGGACATCACTAATACTCCAAAGAGTTACTAGTCACATCAATAACATTATTGTGCCAGTTATTAATACTCCAACTAGCTACTACTTGAATCAATACCACTAATACTCCAACGAGTTACTAGTCAAATCGATATCACTAATACTCCAAAGAATTACTAATGCTCCAAATGGTTACTACTCAAATCAATACCACTAATACACTATGGAGTTACTACACAAATTGCTAACATCAATACTCCAAAGAGTCACTACTCAAATAGATCCCACTAATACTCCAGCTAGTTACTACTCAAGTTGATATCACTCATATGCCAGAGTTACTCACATCAATTCCATTAATACTACAGACAACCTGAGTACTTACAATCGTTACCACTAATTCCAGGATCAATGTTACTCCTCAAATCCTCCCCAATAGTAGGCACCGCAGCTGCTATTCGCCTTGTTCCTGAGATTTCTGTCCCTGTTAACAGCTCCGACTCGCGCTGCTCTGTCCAGTGGCCAATTTCTCTCCAAAAAGAAAGAGATCGTTCACATTTCCAGAGCAACTTTTCAACACTTAAGAGGAGGAGGAGCCTCCCAGCTACTCAGACAAGGAATAGCCACTGGAAGACAGTCACCTCTGGCTTTGAAGTCGGAAAATTGCAGTCAGGATTCCTGGGTTCCCTCCCCGGCTCTGGGAGGGAAGTGGGGTCTAGTGGTCAGAGCACGGGGGGGGGGGGCGCTGGGAGCCCGGACTCCTGGGTTCTCTCCCCAACTCTGGGAGGGGAGTGGGGGCTGGTGGTTAGAGCGGGGGGGCTGGGAGCCAGGACTCCTGGGTTCTCTCCCTAGCTCTGGGAGAGGAGTGGGGGCTGGTGGGGGAAGGGGAGGGCTGGGAGCCAGGACTCCTGGGTTCTCTCCCCAGCTCCGGAAGGGGAGGGGTGGGCTGGGAGCCAGGACTCCTGGGTTCTCTCCCCAGCTCCGGGAGGGGAGTGGGGGCTGGTGGGTTAGAACAGGGGGGGCTGGGAGCCAGGACTCCTGGGTTCTCTCCCCAGCTCCGGGAGGGGAGTGGGGGCTGGTGGGTTAGAACAGGGGGGGCTGGGAGCCAGGACTCCTGGGTTCTCTCCCCGGCTCCTGGAGCGGAGTGGGGTCTGGTGGGTTAGAGCAGGGGGGGCTGGGAGCCAGGACTCCTGGGTTCTCTCCCCAGCTCCGGGAGGGGAGTGGGGGCTGGTGGGGGAAGGGGAGGGCTGGGAGGCAGGACTCCTGGGTTCTCTGCCCGGCCCTGGGAGGGAACAGCTGGCCAGCTGGCACCGGGAGGGAGGCCACAGGTTCAGGCTGGGACACGCCAAGTTCTGGCAGGTCAGGACGCCCCAGGCTGAGTCCCGCACGTGGCGGGCCCCACATCACTCACCCTGGGAGCGGCGCGGAGGGTCCCGGCGCGGGCGGCGGAGCGGGCGGACTGGGGGAGCCGGGCGGGGCGCAGGCTGGGAAGGGATCAGGTTACCATTGCATCAGATCCCCGGGCCACGCTGCTGGGGCACATCCGGCTGTGGGAGGGGACCGGACCCGCTGGGGGCCCGGACTCCTGGGTTCTATTCCCCGGGGAGGGGAGTGGGGGCTGGTGGGCTACAGCAGGGAGGGGCTGGGAACCGGACTCCTGGGTTCTCTACCAGCTCTGGGAGGGGAGTGGGGTCCAGTGGTTACAGCAGGAGGGTGTCCTTTTAATCCAGTTCCCCTTTAGGACCCTGCCTCGGTTTACCCTGAATCACCCTAGTCCGTTTTTGTTAAAAAATCCCACTGTGGCCATTGATTCCCCGGGCTTAACTCCCCCCCCCCCCCATCTCCCGGAAACACGCGGCAACCCTCAGCCCTGGCCGGGTTAGAAACTGACAGAGCCGGAGCCGCCCAGGCCAGCAGGGACCCTGGGGAGCCCCTGGAAACATCCAGGCCAGGAGGGGCCCCTGGAGATGTCAGGCCAGGAGGGACCCTAGGGAGCCCCTGGAGACGCCCAGGCCAGGAGGGGCCCCTGGAGATGTCAGGCCAGGAGGGACCCTAGGGAGCCCCTGGAGACGCCCAGGCCAGGAGGGGCCCCTGGAGATGTCAGGCCAGGAGGGACCCTAGGGAGCCCCTGGAGACGCCCAGGCCAGGAGGGGCCCCTGGAGATGTCAGGCCAGGAGGGACCCTAGGGAGCCCCTGGAGACGCCCAGGCCAGGAGGGGCCCCTGGAGATGTCAGGCCAGGAGGGACCCTAGGGAGCCCCTGGAGACGCCCAGGCCAGGAGGGGCCCCTGGAGATGTCAGGCCAGGAGGGACCCTAGGGAGCCCCTGGAGACGCCCAGGCCAGGAGGGGCCCCTGGAGATGTCAGGCCAGGAGGGACCCTAGGGAGCCCCTGGAGACGCCCAGGCCAGGAGGGGCCCCTGGAGATGTCAGGCCAGGAGGGACCCTAGGGAGCCCCTGGAAACGCCCAGGCCAGGAGGGGCCCCTGGAGATGTCAGGCCAGGAGGGACCCTAGGGAGCCCCTGGAGACGCCCAGGCCAGGAGGGGCCCCTGCTCTGAGCTCCCGCGTAGCTCTGGCCGCAGGGCTGCGCTGGGAGAGGAAGTGACCGGGTCACACAGGGAAATTCAGGGGACAGTGTGGTTTAAAGAAAACCTCCATGGCCGGAGCATGGGACCCAAGCAGATAAACTCCCTTATTAAGCTGCTCTGGGACCCAGGCTACACAGACACCGGATGGGGCCGGGGGTGGATCTGATAAATGGGCCCGGGAAAGGGGTGTTAAGGCAAATAGAAGCACATTCTCCCCCGTCGCTTGGGCAGGTGCCAGGTTGCATCTGGAGGAAGGAGATGTGCCAGTCTGCCTCAAAGCGAGAGAGGACTGGGAGGGGAATCACCCATCATGTCACTGCAGTACAGGGAACATGACACACACGGCCACAGTCCTGAGTGCATCCATTGCAAGGTAGTGGTTATATAGACAACCCAGCCCCCCTGCTCAAACCCACTAGACCCCCCCTCCCATCCTGGCACCAGGGAGAGAACCCCGGAGTCCTGGCACCCAGCCCCCCTGCTCTAACCATTAGCCCCCCCTCCCCTCCCCAGTTCATAGGGATGGTGCCAGACTGGAGCGAAGGGTTCTGGCTCTAACTGGAGTAACATGATGCTCCAGGCTCCTCTCCCAGGCTCTTGGAGTGGGGGCTAGAGGTGAGAGCTAGGACTCCTGGGTTCTCCCCCGAGCTCGGGGAGGGGAGCCTGGTAGGTTACAGCAATGGAAGGAGGGGGCTGGAAGCCAGGACTCCTGGATACTTCCTGGGGCCTCTTTTCCCTGCCCATGAACAAACCCGGACACAACCATCCACTTTTTCCTCCTTTTATTTCCACTTTCATTCCTGTAGCACATTCACTCAAAGGCCCGAGCGGGACCCCCTTCGCCAAGCCCGGCTTCGGGCGCGGGGGTTTAGGAACATACTGGGGTCTCCAGCTGTACAGAGGATATATACAGGGGATGGAACAGCTGCGCTGACCCAGAGGCCATACACCCAGCGTGATCAGGGATAGGTCCCCTTGTCACGACACCCACGCCCCGGCCGCTCTCCGCCACGGCTTTAGGTAGATTTGGTTCCTTGGCTCTTTTGGTCGGTTAGAGACTTCTGCCGCCCACGCAGCTGAAACAGATCAAATCGCTGGCAGCCTGAAGGAGGAGAGATCCAGGTGCTGGGCCATTAATCCAACTCCTGGGTCTTTCCCCCAGAGGAATCCAGAATCGCCACTGTTGGCTGGGGGGGGAGCGCCCAATCCACCTTGAAAGTGACGCCTTGATCCACCCAAGGCAGTGTTATTAACTGGCTGCCCCCCAGCCTTCCTCCCAGAATCCACTGCAATTTTTAGAGAGTCCATCGCCAGGAAAAGTTGCTCGGTCAATGTCTGGTACGAGGGCCGCTTTTCCTTTTCAAAGGGGTCCCGGATCCGGGCCTGAAATAAGCAAAGCCTGTGAGAAGACTCCAGCTGGTTGATTTCTGCACCAGCCGTGTGAGTTTCACCTTTGTTTCAAAACCTTTGTCCTGTTTAAACAGCCCAGCCGGGTAAATAAACTTAACAGCGCCGAAGGTTGGCAAAATAAATAGAGCAGCACAAAATAAGGAAAGGCTGAATACCAAAAACAATATTCACAACTCAGCACCATTGGCTTCTGCTTCTCATCTACAAAGTCCCTTCTCTCGCGGTCAGCGAGAGATCAAACAGGCCACTGATTTCAGCAGCAGAGCGGGAGTTTGGACAGGGCCCCCATCACAAAGCCAGGAAGCGGAAAGACTTTGATTACCTCCCAAAGATACATTAGGCCCTACAATAACAACACTATCCCAGCACAGCGGGGCAATTGGGTAGCAGCCCAGGGCACCCAGCCCCCCAATCCCTGGCTCTAACCACTAGCCTCTGCTCCCCTCCCAGAGCTGGGGAACGAACCCAGGAGTCCTGGCTCCCATTCTCCTGTAGTTAATGACAACTGAGATTTCCAACTGCTAATTTAGCGCCCACTGCAAAATACCCAGCGATCTGATTTCCCAGCGCCCGGGGCGCTAGGATCTGTCTCCAATTTTAAATATCGAGATCCCCAGGGACTTTTAAAGAAAGAAAAAAATCATCGGTTCCTTGGATTGATTTTTAAAATTGGGATTTTTGCCCAGGAGTTTGCCAGCTCAGCAGGTGACACTGACTAGGCAAAGGAGTGAGATTACCCACGAGCTGTTGCCCCGAAGAGAAATACACCTCCTGGAAATTGGATCAATTCAAAATGCCTTCACCTTTAACGATCTCAAGTGTCAGCAACCTAAGCGAGGGGAGTAGAAAAGGAGATTGGGCCCGATCCCCGCTCTGGCCGTCTCTGAGCCAACCCTCAGAGCACAAACTGTCCTAACTCTATTGACTTTGGTGGCGCAAAGACTTTATAGCAGCTGTGTTTCCTACCAAACACAGGGTGTTTTCAAACCCAACCTCCATTTCTCTCGAAGATGAATTTGGCTCAGTTTCCAAAGGAGAAGTACCAGGCTCTTAGGAAAGGTGAATCCAATGTGTGAGAAGGAACAAGACTTGGGGGGAAAGTTGGCACCTGGAGACCCACAAACCAACAGATCTCAGCCTGGGTTTGGAATATGTCTCAGGATAAAACGATCCCAGGTGCCAGAGAATATAGTCATCACCAGTTACAACCCAACGGATTTGGGGGAGACAGGAGCGGGTGTCAGGGTGTCTTTCAGTCCCCCACCGCTCCCAAGAAACCCAGAGCCTTGGCAGTCTCCCAGCCTGACTGTGCCAGAAACAGCTTCGTAGCTTTCACCCGAGCCCAGTTGATCTAGATTGAAAAGCCGCCCTGGGGCTCTAAAAGAACCAGCTTTCAGGCAAAGCGCGGCTGGAGCCGGATTCGAAAATTCCCACCCCCCAGTCCTTTGTGTCATTTCAATCCAGGCAACAGACAAGGACGATTCTGAGCGGAATGGAACGGCGTGCCAAGCCTGCCCCTGGAGCCTTGGCCGCTGGCGGAGACTCAAAGGCAGCCAACTTCCATGGAGCAAATCGGCGCTTGAAAGACTCTTTTTCTTTTGATGCATCAAAGGGAAACTTTAAAGAGCTGCAATTTCTCCAGCGAGCTGAGCACGTCGGGGGTTGATCTCTGGGGAAAATCTAGCTCTTATTTAGACTTGGAGACCTCTAGAGACGCTGGCTTGGATTTTGGTATTGAGCTAAGCACCTGAATACCTTCCAGGGCCTGGGCCTGAGACGGTAGCAACCTGCCCCTCCTGACTTCGTTGGCACAAATCGTCCTCCAAGAGCAAGTACCTCGTCTGGGCGTAGCTGAGATTAATCCCCTTTGATTGGAGGTAAATCAGAATCGGGTCACTTCCAATCAAGTCCAAAGCACTTTCCTCTTTTCTGGACCTCAGCGTCAGTCCCATGATAATTCTTTGCAGTTTCACAACCCCAATTCCCCTCTGTTTACACAAACCCCCCACCCCAAAACTAGCCTCTTGTGCGGCAAATAAATGCTGGATCTGAGAGCCTAGCCTAGAGCGATTTGAGCCCTGAGGGACGGGGTGGAACTTCTCCCACGGTCTAACTGTATTTCGGTCTGAGGCTGAAACTGATTAGATGCAAAAATGCAATGGACTAGACGCAAGAACAGGCCCCAGATCAGCAGCGGCTCCAGGCACCAACGCTCCAAGCACGTGCCTGGGGCGGCAAGCCGCGGGGGGCACCCTGCCAGTCCCTGCCAGGGCGGCAGTCAGGCAGCCTTCGGCGGCATGCCTGCGGGAGGTCTGCCAGCGGGTATGCTGAAGCCGCGGGACCGGCGGACCTCCTGCAGGCATGCCGCCAAATCTGCGGGACTGGGGAACTTCCGCAGGCGCGCCATGCTTGGGGCGGCAAAAAAGCTCGAGTCGCCCCTGCCCCGGATCCCCAGCTGGTGGAAATCAGCGTCGCACTGTTGACTTCCCCACTTGGGGATATGGTCTTTGAGCACTTACTAACTCACAGAGGAAAACATTTTTCCTCCCTGCACCTTTCAGATTGGGTGGGATCACTAGCAGGTCCATGGGCAAGTCAGATAGTAACCTTGGATCCCCTACCGGGGCGTTTAAATCCAGAGCAAGGAGAGAGTGGGGAAAGACAAAATGGAAGGCGACGAGCGATCCCGCCATGTCCTGCTCGCTTTTGCCGGGAACAGATGCCGAGGGTTTGTTCGAGGGCCTGGTTTCTGGCCAGCTTTGGAAAAGAGACTCCCCGTTTCTTGGCCACGATCAGAAGATCCGAACCTTGGCAATAAGGATGGAGGTGTTTTAAGGACGCGAGTGTCCATGAGATTCAAGTTTGACCCTCCTCCGGCGGTGAGATCCAAGAACCCCCTGCCCGTTCAGAGGAAGCGGCACAAATAACCGGAGCTGTCCGAGACACACCGGCGGCTTCCTTGTTTCCTCACGCTGGGAGCTCTGGAGGAAACAGCCCGCTAAGACGGGTCTGATCTAGCCCCAAAGTAACAGGGCAGGGCTTGGTGTGTGTTTGTTCAGAGCTAAGCTATTGTGGGGCCGCCCGGGGGGGCACGGGAAGGGCGGAGGAGAGTGATCGCTACCACCCCCCATGGGCTATCAAGGAGCACGCCACCCGCTGGGGTCAGCCCATCGCACTCCCCCGCAATGGGCT
The DNA here is from genome assembly GCF_027887155.1 of Malaclemys terrapin pileata. Lineage (NCBI taxonomy): Eukaryota > Metazoa > Chordata > Testudines > Emydidae > Malaclemys > Malaclemys terrapin. The sequence continues at coordinate 1,368,684 of NW_026530188.1, read as the reverse complement.
GTAGGGGGAGCGTGCGCTGCGTCCATTCTGCTGGACGCCGGACTCAGGCGCCTTCCCGGCATTGGCAAGACGCTGGAGCCAACAACAGACGGGGAGGCAAACGCCCCTGGATCTAAGGGGTGACCCCCTGGGCACCCTGTTCCCACAGAGCCTCACTGCTGCCTAGCAGCCCTATAACTGCCCACCCCTGCCCTAGCTCCCGCTGGGAAGATCTGGAACCCGATTTTAAGATTTGGCCCATGCGCGATCCAGGTTAGAGCCCAGCTGGCGCCCGACTCCCTGCCGGGACGAGGGAAGGGGCCGCGGAGCACGGAAGAATGTGGGGTTTTAAAGCCGTTGCTTTTCGGAGGAAGCCAAAGGCGAGAAGATACCGACGCGGGTCAAATTTGACAAATGGAAAGCGCCTGGGATTCAAGCCAGCCCACCTTGCTCTCAAGGAGACAAGCGACCCAGAACCGAATGGCCTTTAGCAGGGGCCACGGAAGTCTCGATCGGGCTCGGGGCCAGTTGGACCTAATGGGACGCCGGTGAGCCCAGGGTCGCAAGCCTGCTCCTGCGGCTAGTCAGTTACAGCTGGGCCAGCCAAGGGGTGTGAAACTGACTAGGGCAGGACTGCTACAGTTGACTAGCTGTGGGTTGTAACTGAGGTGGAAGTTAATCTGGTGGGAGGGGCCAGTCCCCTCTGTCTGTGCCCCATGGCCCACAGCCCCGGTGCATCAGCCGAGTCCAGCAGCCCAGATAAGCATCAACTGCTGCCACAGAGGGTCAATTACAACACCAAGTCCTAATCAATTTCTCTCCCCCGCCATGGCAAGTTGGCGTGGAGGAGCTCTGGGTGGGGGACGGGGCCCCACCAGTGCAGGCTCTGGGCAGGCCAATCTCCGTCCACACCCAAGATCGGGACCTCCCACACGCCAGATACAACCCCCAAGAGACGCCTGCCAATCTGGGCTCTGCCTGCCGGTCCCTCCGGTAACAGGGCTACGTACCAACTCTGGCGATCCCACAGATCACCAGAAAGATCCCCCCCGAACTGACACCGTGGGGACGTCCGGTTTCTCTCCCCATCCCTACCTAGATCCTGGGGGGATCTCACAACCCAGAACCTTCCTGAGGTAGAGAACTCAGATCTGCAAAGCCCAACGGTGACCTCTAGTGGCCAGACTGCGTCCCTACAGGGACTTGTTGTTTGTTTTTCCAATAGGACCTAGAGTAAATCCCCTTCTCTGCTACAACACAGCCAGCTCTCTGCTTCGTCTGCCTTAGAGACGCTAAACCCCACGTGGCTGCAATAAGCAATTCATATCAGACTTCGTACAAAGAGCCCGGATCTGGGACGATAGGATGGGCAGATATCTGGAGGGGGGAAATATCCGTAGCGGTCTTGAGCCAGACAATCCAACACAGATGCTGATGTAGGAGGTGGGTCTCTGAGCTAAGATAAGGCCAACGCAGAAGGATGCCACGGAAACAAAAAGGCATCAGGGGCTAGATCCCAGCGATGAAGCCCTGCTCTCCTCCGGGCGGACGCGAAGGGGAAAGAGGATGTTCGGAAGACGTCTTCGTCTGCAGAAATTCCCAGATCGGCGCGGCTGACGCAGGCCAGGCACCGCTTCCGATCCCGTGTCATAGAAACGAGCGAGGCGCCGATCTCGGCAGCATCCAGAGAAGCTCCAGACTGATGCTGGCTCAGCCGAGATCAGGACCTGCTTCTGGACAGGCCATCAGCAGATCGCACGCCATGGCCAACCCGCCGCAGGGACGCTAATGCAGCGCGATGAGGCGCGATCAACGGAAATGGTTTTGTTTACGATCCCTCTGCCCCGCCCCTCTCCCCACCGATACGGATCCTGCCCCAGAAGTCAATCCACAGGCGGGCAGGTCTTGCCTCCATCCTGTCAACAGCTGATCTCTCGTTAAAACTAGGAACAGAAAGGCTCCGCTGATCGAAGATCTCTGGTTAGTTTTACAGCCAAGCAAATCCAGGGAGCCACTGGGGTCTGTTTGCCCAGGGAAACGGCTAACGAATGAAAGTGGCAAGCCAGCAGAGATCATATGTTGTTTGATCCCCTAGTATCCCGGATTCCCGTCCCTTTGCATCATGCAGCTGATGTCTGGTCTTCCTCCAAAGCGCGGAATAAATTCCACTTGATCTCTTCATTGGAGGAGGAACTATACCACGACTGGGCAACCTGGTTTAAAAGGCAACCAGCCAAGTTCTGGGTCAGTGAAAAGCGGATCCAAAACGGAACAGAAAAGAGCACCTACATCCCAGCGGTCAAGAGTCTGAAGATCTGGGGAGGGGTGTTGGGCGTGCTCCCCAGCTTTGGCAGTGATGCCGTCAGAGGCTGCGGCCGCAGCGGGGAAGGAAACCAAAAACCGGATCCGCTAATGCACATAAAAGAAAAAGGCACCGGAGTCCGAGTGGCCGATCCTGGTTGGGTCTCTGAAGGATCTTCCGAGGGTCTGGATCTTCCAAAAGGATCACTGGAGTCAGAAGGGGATGGCTGGCGGGGATCCCACTGGGAAGGCCAGATCCTGGTAGGTCCATGAAGGATCTTCCAAGGAGAAGATTAAATCCAAGGGGGAGGGGGGGTCAGAAGGGGATTTAACAGGGAGGGAGATATTCTAGTTGGTCTCTGACGGATCGTCCAAGGAGATAATTGAAATTAGAGAGGATGCCAGTGGAAAGGGCAGATCCCAGTTGGTTCATGAAGAATATTCCAGGGAGATCATTAGATCTGCAGGGGGATGGATAGAGGGAATCCCACAGGGAGAAGATCCCGATTGGTCCATGAAGGCTCTTCCAAGGAGATCATTAGATCCAGGGGGAAATAGAGAGGATTGACCTGTGATGAGTCTCAAGGAGGTTGCCGGAAGGGGGAGTGGCAGGAGAGTTGGGGGGGATCAGATCCCCAGGGGAGGGGGGGGGTCACGAGACGGCTGGGGACTCTGCGGCCGCCTCGTCCCCCTCCTCGGAGTCCCAGACCTCGGACTGCAGGTAGTCGGCGAAGAGGGCTTTGGCCCGGTGCAGCACCTTGGCCAGATTGTGCCGGCGCACCAGGCGGTCGAAGTGCATGGCCAGCTCGTTGTAGTCCATGTTGTTCTTCATGATGTGGTCCCGGTGCTCCAGCAGGATGGCCAGGCAGAGGAAGAGCATGAAGGGGTTGCCTTTGCCGAACTCCTGCGGCGGAGGCAAGCTCACCGTGGCTGGGGACGGGGCGGCGGGGAGGGGGCTGCTGGGTGGGGAGGATGGCGTGTCACCTGCCAAATCTCCCTTCTCCTCCGGCAGGCTCTCGTTCTTCTCGCTGCCAGAGAGGGGTGAGGGTGAGGAGGGGGAGTCTCCGGAAGGCGTGGGCGGGGTCAGGGGACGGAGGGATGGGGCGGAGAAAGACTTGGTCATGGCCGGGAGCTGGAGCAAGGGGTCCTGCTCGCTGCAGAAGTCCTCCTCTTCCTCCATGGAGCGCTGGGATCTCAGTGAAGGCTCTTCCTCGGAGCTGTCCTCACGAGCGCTATAGTACTTGAATTCCCCAAAGCTGGATTGCTTCAATAAGGTCTTCTGCTCCAGGCAAGGCCGGGCTCCGGGCTCCTCCAAGGAGGGCCGGGCTCCGGACTCCTCCAAGCAAGGACGGTCCCCAGTCGCATCGAAGCTACAGGTGGGCCGCAACATGTGGCGTTGGCGGACAGGCTGGCCACTCTCACTAAGCCTGGCCGGCGGCCCCACTAGCTCCACCTCCTTCTCCGGAGGATCCGGTGGCAAGGAGCTCCAGGTTATCTCCAGCATCCGCAAGGCATCCTCAAAGGCAAACTCCCGTTTCAGCTCCAGCAGCAGCCAGCGGTAGCAGAAGAAGAAGTCGTCGGCGCCCCGGGAGAGGAGGTAGGCGTAGAACTCAGGATCCGAGTACTGGAGGAGGAGCTTGAGGTGGGAGAACTTGAGGGACATCACCTCGCCGTCCACCTGGAAGTTGCCTTCCAGGCGCTTCATGATGCCGCAGAAGCAGATGAAGGCGTGGGCCTCGTTGTCCATGACGGCCAGGATGGGCGAGGCGATGTCGCTCATGCCCTGGCAGTAGGAGATCTGCGGGTGGGTGACGGCGTAGGTGGTCAGCAGGTCGTGAAGGGCGGTCAGGTGCGGATTGTCCTCCGAGCCGGCGTAGTAGGGGTGGGTGCGGTCCGTGCGGAGAACATCCTTGAGGACGTTGCTGCGGATGAAGTCCAGGTCTTCAGGGCTGGCCCGCTCCGCCCACTGGCCCTTTAGCTGGTCGTACTCCCGCGTCTTGCGCTTCATGTAGTTCATGCGCTCCTGGCCCGTCAGCCCGTCTGGGTAGACGTTCAGCAGGTAGCGCCACACCACCTGGGAGGTAGAGAGAGGAGCTTCAACGCCCAGCATCTTCCCGCCACCTCTCAGCGTCCCACCACCGTCCCACCACACTGCCTCTCACCTGCCTGGCCTCTCCCAGGATCCCACCGCGACTTGGGGGGCAGAGAGGGGCCTCAGCGCTAGGCATCGTCCCACATAGCCTGCCATGCTACATGCCCCTTTGTGCCAGGCACCCCGACATCACTCCCCCATGGCTAAGCACCCCCTGACATCCCATCTCCACTACCCCCGAGATCCCATTTCCCAGAGCCAGGGAGAGAACCCAGGAGTCCTGGCTCCAGCATCCCCGCTCTAACCAGCAGACCCCACTCCCCTCCCAGAGCCAGGGAGAGAACCCAGGAGTCCGGGCTCCCAGCCCCACTCCCCAGAGACTCACTTTCCGCAGCGAGGGCTCCACGCCGCCGTGGTAGATGCGCAGCCGCAGCTCCTCGGGCCGGTTCAGCTGCCCCTCGTGGTTCAGGTAGGTGTGGAACTCGGAGTCGCTCAGCGGCGGTTTGAACGGCTTCACGTCCTCCCCGTAGGACCAGCTCAGAGCCTGCTGGACCTTCGACAGCGTCCGGCCCACCTAGGCAGAGAGACAGGGTCACTGACCCAGTCCTGTTCAGAGCAAGGCATGGCGGACGCCAGGGGTGGGCAGGATCCTCCCCACTGTATGGGGGGGAACTGAGGCACGGGAGCAGGCAGGGGAGGTCCAGGCAATAGGAGACTTCATTGGACCATGATCATCCTAGCACTGGAACAACAGAGCTGTGGCCAGCTACCAGGAAGAGATGCAGGAGAGCGGGAGTCAGGACTCCTGGGTTCTACCTCCGGCTCTGGGAGGGGAGTGGGGTCTAGTGTGTTAAAACAGGGGTGGGTGGGTGCGTGGGAACCAGGACTCCTGAGTTCTCTTCTGAACCCTGTTCCACCCACGTAGCTTGGGGTGCTTCCTACCTGAACGACCCTCCTCCTCTTCCCCTCTCGACTCACCTGGGAGATGATGGACTGGGTAAAAGGCAGGGCGGCCGCCGCCAGGGACCTCTTCTCCACCAGGAGCAGATCAGTGCTGATGACATCTTTGGGGCTGATGATGTCCCAGTCCTCCAGCAGGGGGCCTGAGAGAGCAGCACATGACAGTTAGCAGGTTCTGTTCCCGGCTCTGGGAGGGCAGTGGGGTCTGGCGGTTAGAGCACAAGGAGGGGGTGACAGCCAGGACTCCTGGGTCCCTAGCCCTGCCACAATGACTCACTGTCTTCCGAAGGCTTGATGTCTACGAGGAGCTGCAGGTAAGGCTTGGAGGCGCTGGCGAAGGCCGTGGCCAGGTCCCAGTCCGACAGCAGCGACAGGTACGTCTCCTGGCCCTGCTTCTCCTGGCCCAGGTAGCTGATCCCAAAGTTTTTCTTCCTGGGTGAGGGGGAGGTGATTGGCTCCAATGCACACAGGACAACATCACCCCATCCGCAGCGTTCCGCCTCCCAGCACCTCCCGGGGTCCCCCGTCAGTACAGAACCCCACACTGTCACCGTCAGCCATACGGAACCTCCCACTGCTCCCTTGGGGTCTCCCATTGGCCATAAGGACACACACCCCTTTGAGGTCCTCCATCAGTTATACAGAACCTCCCCCGCCTCTTTAGGGTTTGCTGTCAGCCATACGGATGCCTCCCGTTGGGGTCCTTCATCAACCATACAGAACCCCCCACTACTCTCTAGAGGTCGTTCACCAGCCGTTCCAGCCTCCCTGCCTTCCATCCTTTCTCGGGGTCCCCCATTAGCTCTTCAGACTGAATGAGCTCATCTGTCCCCCAAATCTCCTCTTTGCCCCCTGGCTCCCAACAGCCTCAAATTCTTCACTAGCTCCTTCCTCAGCCAGGATCTAACTCCCAGGCAACCCCAGAAATAGCAGCACTGGGGAGAGAACCCAGGAGTCCTGGCTCCCAGCCCCACCTGCTCTAACCACTAGACCCCACTCCCCTCCCAGAGCTGGGGAGAGAACCCAGGAATCCTGACTCCCACCTCCCCTCCGCTCTAACCCTCCCACGCTGGGCACAGGTCCCTGGCGACTGGGACGGGACTCACCCGTTGAGGTCAAAGGCGCGGATGAGGATGTGCTGTAGGACATCCAGCGAGGTGATCTGGGGGTCGACGGCAAAGGTGCGGAACTCGGGCTGCAGGAACCCCTCGCGCTTCTGGGGGGACAGGACTGGAGTGAGCGCCCTCTACAGGGGACAGGCCCTGTGCCCCATTCCCCACCCCCCGAGCCAGCCAGTCCCCACCCTGGTGCCGGAGGGGGAGCCGCGCCCCCTAGAGGGGAAAGGCCCTGGCTCATTCCCCCCACGCTGCACAGATCCGCCCGCGTTTCGGACAGACGGAGACCGCCGCGGACACAAGGGAAGGGCAGTTTCGCTGCGCTCTTTCACACCGAAATCCTTTCTCCTCGCTGGCCGTGGGAGGTCTGAGTTCCTGGGCGTTTCTTCCCCCGCCTTGGCACGTGCCTTGCCCCAGATCTCCTGGCCGCCACGCAGCCACCCAGGAGGGAGGCCGGGGGACGAGACGCAGGCGACACTGGGTCGCGTCCCCGGTTCTGTTCTGGCTCTGACCCGCTCAGCGAAGGCAAGGAGGGTTTGTCTGGGGCAGTAAGGGAGAGGCGTAGAGGGCACAAGGACAAGCAGGACTCCTGGGTTCTCTCCCCGGCTCTGGGAGGAGAGTGGGGGCTGGTGGTTAGAGCAGGGGGGGCTGGGAGCCAGGACGCCTGGGTTCTCTCCCCGGCTCTGGGAGGAGAATGGGGGCTGGTGGTTAGAGCAGGGGGGCTGGGAGCCAGGACTCCTGGGTTCTCTCCCTGGCTCTGGGAGGGGGGGGGGCTGGTGGTCACACGCCCCGTTGGGGGGTCCCGCTCTGCGCCCCACTGATCTGGGGGTGCCCCTCCCCCCGCCCCGTGACCCCTGACCCCGCCGTGACCCCTGACCTCTCACCTTGACCCGGACCCGCACCACCTCCCGCTCCTCCTCCTCCTCCCGGGCCCCGCCCCCCGCCGCCGCCGCCGCCATCCCGGCCCCCGGCCGGCTCCGCGGGGGGGGCGGGGGCGGAGGGGGGGAGGAGCCTCGCGCCGGACGGGACCGTTACGGCCCCGCCCCTGGGGGGAGGCGGGGGAGGCCTCGCGCCGCGACGGGTAGAACCGGCTCGCGCCGGGCGGGCGGTTGACGTCAGGTGGGGATGGAGGGGGAGGGGGGGGGAGCCTCACGTGACCCCGCCGCTACTTCCGCTTCCGGCTTGGAGGCCTCGGCTGAGGCGCTGACGTCATCGCCCTCTTAAAAAAACGGGTGGGGGAGGGGGAGAGACGGGAGCAGCCGGGCCCCTCCCCGCCACGGGACGGGGACTCACATCCGGGGTCAACCGGAAATAACCGCCCAACCACGGGAAACAACATCCGGGTTAACTGGAAATAGCGCGTAACCAAGGCAATAACTGCCCGGACAAGCCCCGCACTGGGGAAACAACGGCCCAGCCAACCGGAAATAGCCCCCAACCGGCGCCACCGGAAATAGACATACCAGCAGGGACAGCAATATCCGGGTCAACCGGAAATGACCGCCCTAGCAGGGACAGCAACATCCGGGTCAACCGGATATAACCGCCCTAGCAGGGAAAACAACATCCGGGTTAACCGGAAGTAACCCCCAACTGGTGAAAACAACCACATCCGCCCGCAGCTCCAGGGACCCGGATGTTCCCCGCCAGGGGGCAGCTGGGCACCGGGCAGGGGCTGGCTCGGGCGGACACACGGGCTGAAGCCGGAGGCCCCTGCGGCGGGGGCTGTAGTGACCCTCTGGGCTTCCCTGCTCCCCATGTTACAGCTCTGACCCCTGCTCCCTTCCCCGCCTTTTCCTTCGCGCCCCCAGAATCAGGGTTTATGGGCTCCCTGGCCCCGCCCCTCCATTGAGGGGGCGGAGCTTTCCTACAGGCGGGCGGAAACCCCCCGTGCCCAGCCCAGTGCACACGGCATTGGAAATGGGGCCTGTCCCCTCTAGGGGGCGCCAGCTCCCTCCGGCCCCAGGGCAGGAGACTGAGGTATGGGGCCTGTCCCCTCTAGGGGGCGCCAGCTCCCTCCGGCCCCAGGGCAGGAGATTGAGGTATGGGGCCTGTCCCCTCTAGGGGTGCCAGCTCCCTCCGGCCCCAGGGCAGGAGACTGAGGTATGGGGCCTGTCCCCTCTAGGGGTGCCAGCTCCCCTCCGGCCCCAGGGCAGCAGACTGAGGTATGGGGCCTGTCCCCTCTAGGGGTGCCAGCTCCCCTCCGGCCCCAGGGCAGCAGACTGACGTATGGGGCCTGTCCCCTCTAGGGGGCGCCAGCTCCCCTCCGGCCCCAGGGCAGCAGACTGAGGTATGGGGCCTTTCCCCTCTAGGGGGCGCCAGCTCCCCTCCGGCCCCAGGGCAGCAGACTGAGGTATGGGGCCTGTCCCCTCTAGGGGGCGCCAGCTCCCCTCCGGCCCCAGGGCAGGGGACTGGGAATGGGACACAGGTTACTGAGATGCAGAGTGCAGGGAAAAGGTATTTGGAATTTGCCCCTCTCAGAGAAGGTCCCACTCTCCCTTGTTCCCGGTCATGATGTTAATCAGGGCCTCGCCATCTTCTCTCTAAAGCATCCCAGCCCAGGAGGGACCCTCGGGATCAGCTGGTATGACCTCCTGTATAACCCCTTTTGTCCTGGCAGCACGGCGCCACTCCGAGGGCGACAGCGGCAGACAAGGACAGCTGCTGGAAGGCAAAGGAGTACACACATGTGTTTATTAAAACAAGCTGATTGGCCCTGTCCACCGGAGGCGCTTGAGGTCCCAGCATCCCCCACCCTACAGCCAGTCAGGAGGCAAAGGGGGTCGTTGTCGGGGGCACACAGAGACGGGGTCGGAGCTTTGGTTATGGGAACAGGGAGGGTTCGGCGGAGGAGGGGGTGCTAGCATAACAAGTCATAGGGAGGCAGACATCTCCCCCACCCTTGCTAGCGATTTCCTCACCTGTCCCTCCCCACCAGGTCGGCAGATAAAGCCAGCCTGGAGAAACAGGAACATCTCCCACAGATGCTGGGAAAAGAGCCAAGACGTCCTGGCTCCCAGCCCCCCACCTCTAGCCCACTGGACCCCACTCCCCTCCCAGAGCCAGGTAGAGAGTCCTGCATACTCCAATCCCTGAGCATCATTCATCCTGCAGCCCCCGGGGCAGTTTTGTGCCAGATACCCCCACCCCGGGTGGCGGGGGGGGGGGGGGAGTGAGGCATCAGTGTCTCTTGGGCTTGACAGAGTCCAGCGCCCTCTGGGCAGCGCTCAGGTGCCCCCAGGCGTTGAGGAGGAGGATGGAGGGGATGATGATCCACAGGGCGTTCATGAAGACGAAGTAGAACCAGAAGTAAAGCGGGTGCCACATCTCGCTGTGGGCGAAGCCTTCTCGGTACTCGGTGTAGAAGTACAGGACGTCGCCATACAGCTGGCCTGGGGGTGGGGGGTGGGGAGGAAAGGTCAAGGGGTCAGATCGAGGAGAATCCAAGGGTCATGGAAAGATCAGGTGGCATCTGGGGTCCAGGCTAGGTCAAGATGAAGCTGATCTGGGACCTTTGACCATCAGCCCCTGGGCCATTCTACAGCCAGGGAGAGAACCCAGGAGTCCTGCCTCCCAACCCCTCCGGTTCTAACCACTAGACCCCCCCCTCCCCAAGCCAGGGAGGGGACCCAGGCATCCGGCTGCCCTTACCCAGCGACACCACCAGCTGCAGGACGTAGCGGTGGGGCTGGTGCTGGAGGAAGGCCAGCACAGTCAAGAGGCTCAGCGGGCCCCATGCCCAGGCAGTGATGGTCTCCATGCACACGGTGAAATTGTCCTCTCTGCAGACAGAGGAGAGAGGCACCCAAGGGTTAACCCAACTTCTAAGGCCCCCCCGTTCCCATCCCTCCCAAACAACCACGCGTCTCAGCTTGCACCTCATTGGCCTCAGTTTCCCCAGCCGTACCATGAGGAGTATGGTCCTGCCTGGGTGTGTTTAGACTGGAAGCTCTTTGGGGTCTCAGGGGGGGGGGTCTGTGTAGCGCCAGGCACAATGGGGGGCTTCATGCACCCAGCAATGCAAGGGCTATGATCTCCCTCTGGCAGGGGCTGTGCGGGGACAGGGGCCCCGATCTAGCGGCTGGTGGGGTGGGGGGTTATGCAGCACCCAACAGAGGCCCTGCTCTCAGGGGTGGGTCCGTGCAGCGCCTGGCACGACAGGGCAGGTTCTCTGGTCTCGGTTGGCCGGGAAGTCGGCCGTGCTGATCACAACAGCCCCTTCTGTCCCCAGAACCTACCAACCCACGAGCGGCGTGGCTGTGAAAAGGCCATGGCACGACGCAGCAAACCCGGCTGATCTTTTGGGACCTGGCAAGCTACATTCCCAGGACGTGTGGGGGAGAAGCGGGTGGCGCCAGCGCCCCCGCCCCACAGACTCAGCCTTCCGAACTTCGCCCGGAGATCGGGGAGGGAATTGGGGGGCCAATCTTTAGACTGACACCGCCCCTGGTCGATTTACATGTCGCTTCTTTGGCTGTTTTCCCCGCAGCGCTCCTGCCTTACGGCTAAAAGGGGCTTCCTCCGAAGGGCTGCGTGTTATTGATAGCCCGTCGTTTGCTGGGAATAACGCAATGAAGGCAAGGGGCAGTCACCCAGAATTGGTCTAGCTTCGACTTCGAGCCGTCGGATCGGGTTTGACCTTCCTCTGCTCGATCAAACGCCCGTTCTCAAATGTTTGTTCCCTGCGTAGATACGACCGGGATCCAATCACCCTTCAGCCATCTCTTCGTTCAGCTCCATAGCTGGAGCTCAGCGAGTCTCTCAGGCCAAGGCTGGGTTTCTGATCCTTGAATCATTCTCATGGCACTTCTCTGACGCCCCCGCGACTGATCAACGGCCTTCTAGAGTTGTGGCCACCAGAACAGGACGCCGGATCCCAGCAGCAGTGGCACCAGGGCCAAATCCAGAGGGGAAAATCCCCTCTGCGTTCCGCCTCGTGATCCCCGTTTTGGCCCCAGCGTCGCACCGGGAGCCCCCATTCAGCTGATTGTCCCCCATGACCCCCAAATCTTTGTCAAGACAGAGTCCCCACCATCCTGTACGCATTGCCTGTGTGCTTTGTTCCTGGAGGGATGCATGTGCATTAAGTGATATTAAACCACATATTGTTTGCTTGCGCTGAGCTAGCAGGCACGTGTGAAACCTGACGGGTTTTTTGAAGGCTGCATCCGATCTATTCCAAATTTCCAGGTGGATTTTGGGCAGACGCCAGTGGATTGTGGTGGGTGGGTGGGTAGGAATCAGAAAAGGGGAAGAGGGGAATGGGACACACAAAGGCTAAAACTCACATGACATATCGGCTGTCTCCTTTGGCGTACTCCTTCCCTGGAGGCGGAAACAAGATTCAGCTGAAACAGTCGCTCGTCGGGTCACACAGAACGAATCAAATTCATCATTTTATGGGAGGGGAGGGAGGAACATGGAGAGGTTTTGAAACACGGGAGGAAATATTCTACAACCCATTTGGTTTTCCCAAATTTTAGGGCTGGGAATTTCCATAGTTTCTTCTCCCAGCTAGGAGCAGTGGAACCTCTGGAGCTGTTTCTACAAGGATCCGTAGTTCTCCCCGGCCTCCCGGCCCGTCTCTCCGGAAGAGGATTCACCTGGAGGGCAGGTAACCTGTCTAGCAGATTTCCTTTCCTCACGTCACGGTAGCAAACAGCTCCCGTCAGGGCTCCCCTCAGCTGGGCTAGAACCCAGGCATCCTGGCTCCCAGCCTCCCCTGCTCTAACCACTAGACCCCACTCCCCTCCCAGAGCTAGAGATCGAACCCAGGAGTCCTGGCTCCCAGCCACCCCAGTCTAACCCACCAGACTCCATCCCCCACCCAAAGAACCCAGGAGTCCTGGTTCCCATGCCTTACACAGCTGGGAGAGGAAGGACTGGTCCCCTGGTATATCCATGTAGTAGAGGCTGAACCAGCCCTCAATCACGCCATGGATGAAGCCGCAGAGGGCGAACCAACAGAGGGCCAGGCGGCGCCCGGTCCTCATGGGCGCCCCCGTCCACCCCCGCCAGCCGGCGGCCAGCCAGGTGAGCATCAGCAGGGCCGCCGAGACAGAGAAGAGGAAAGCCAGGCTGTGCCAGGTGGGACGGTCGTTGGGGATGTAGCGCCGGATCTCCAGGTCCCGGGGCCAGTAAGGGTGGGGGGCGGCGAGGGGCTCGGCCTCCAGCCCCATGGCAGGCAAGACAGCGACTCCCGCTGCAAAGGAAAAAAGAGATGGTGTCAGGAAGGGGATCCAGGGAGTTTCCAGCTCTGATCCGGATTGGCGGGTGTGGGGGGGGCAGATCCACCCCCAGCTGGGCTGGGAACGGGGACCCCCGGGGGGGGGTGTACGTCCCTGCGTGCAGCCCCCTGCGTGCCCGCCCCGGCAGCCCCTCACCCGCTCAGCGCCTCCGGCCCGAGTCCCGACGCTGCTGGCAGCTGACCGCAGACTGAGGCCGGCGCCCGGCCGGGCGGCCACCTGCAGCCCTAAGCCCCGCCCCCGCGACCAATGAGCGCGCGCCTTGGCCGCGGCAGGCGGGCGGGGCCGCCTCCTCCGCTCGATCCGCCCGCCCGTTGGGCCGCTGGCCTTTTCTTCGCGGCCAATGGGAGGCCGGGGCGCTGGTGGGCGGGGCCGCGAGAGGCCCTCCCGAGGAGCGGATTGGCCCAGAGGCCGGCTGAGGCGATGTGGGCTCAGCAGGGGCGGGGGGGGCGGAGTAGCCATGGTAACAGGTGTCGTCAGAGCGGGAGATTTAAAAGGAGGAGAGACGGGGCCGTATTTGGGCGGGGCCTGAGCCCAGGGGAGGGGCCTGAGCCCAAGGGGAGGGGCTAATATCCAGGAGGAGGAGATTGTGCCCAGCAGGGGGAGGAGCCTTTGTCTAGCAGGGGGAGGGGCCATATCCAAGGGGAGGGGTCTGTGCCCAGGTGGAGGGTCCGGTATCTAGGGGGGTGGGGCCTGTTCCCAGGGGGTGCTCATCAGGGGAGGAGCCTGTGGCTGGAGGGTGGGGCTTATCTTCAAAGGCAAGGGTGAGGCAGATGGGGGGCCCACTCACAGGTGTCCTGGGTCCATGGGAGGGGCTTATATTCAGTGGGGGGAGGGGCTTATAGTCAGTGCGGGGGAGGGGCTTCTCCCAAGGTGCAAGGTCTTAACCCAGCTGGTAGAGGGATTGCAGGTATTCCCCGGCTGCCCTGCCCCAGAGGTGGCTGCATCTCAGCATCGGATGAGCCAGCCCTGTGTTGCGTTATGTGTGGCCATTCCCCGGCTGCCCTGCCCCAGAGGTGGCTGCATCTCAGCATCGGATGAGCCAGCCCTGTGTTGCGTTATGTGTGGCCGTTCCCCGGCTGCCCTGCCCCAGAGGTGGCTGTATCTCAGTGCCAGGTGAGCCCTCCCCATGCAGTGTTATATGCAGCTGTTCCCCAGCTGTCCCAAAACTTGTTTAATGCTAGCTAAGGTGAGATTAGCGCAAACCACACGGGGCAGGTCGCCTGGGTTCCCTGCCACCTTTCGCAGGGTGGGCCCTCCTTTCTCTGCGCTTCCTCACCAGCAGAGCGGACATAGGGCACTGTCCTGCCTCCCGGGGTTAAGGTGTCAAGTGACTGTGAGGTGCTGAGATACTGTAGCAATAGGGGACAGAGAAGTACCTAAAATATAGACCCCTCCACAGCTCTAACCTTCTAGCCCTCACTCCCCTCCCAGAGCCAGGGGGAGAACCCAGGCGTCCTGGCTCCCAGCCCCCCCTGCTCTAACCCAGCAGCCCCCACTCCCCTCCCAGAGCCAGGGGGAGAACCCAGGAGTCCTGGCTCCCAGCCCCTCCCTGCTCTAACCACTAGACCCCACTTCCCTCCAAGAGCCAGGGGGAGAACCCAGGAGTCCTGGCTCCCAACCCCCCTGCTCCAATCCACTAGACCCCTCCCCTTCCCGAGTTGCGGAGACGAGAGAACCCAGGAGTCCTGGCCCCCACTCCCCTCCCAAAACCAGGGAGAGAACCCAGACGTCCTGGCTCCCAGCGCTGGAGATAGAGGGCATCCATTGGCTGTCTTGATCGCCCGCCCCGTCCCATCCCATCCGGCTCCCGATTGGCCGAGCCGAGCCGTCTCCTTTTCCCATAGGAGGGTACGCCGATCCTTTCCGCCCCCAAATTTAAAGGGGATTAGCTCCCCCTCCCCCCGGGAGAGCCGGACCGCAGGACTGGCCGCGCGGGGACAGACAGACCTAGAGGGAGAGGCTCGCTGCAAAGGTACCCGGGCCCCGCGCGAGCCACAGCTGGACGGGGGGGAGAGCAGGGAACGCCCCCTTCTCCCCCCTCCCACAACAAAAATGATTAGGGGTCTGGAGCACATGACTTATGAGGAGAGGCTGAGAGAACTGGGATTGTTTAGTCTCCAGAAGAGAAGAATGAGGGGGGATTTGATAGCAGCCTTCAACTACCTGAAGGGGGGTTCCAAAGAGGATGGAGCTCGGCTGTTCTCAGTGGTGGCAGATGACAGAACAAGGAGCAATGGTCTCAAGTTGCAGTGGGGGAGGTCCAGGTTGGATATCAGGAAAAACTATTTCACTAGGAGGGTGGTGAAACACTGGAATGCGTTACCTAGGGAGGTGGTGGAGTCTCCTTCCTTGGAGGTTTTTAAGGCCCGGCTTGACAAAGCCCTGGCTGGGATGATTTAGCTGGGAATTGGTCCTGCTTTGAGCAGGGGGTTGGACTAGATGACCTCTTGAGGTCCCTTCCAACTCTGATATTCTATGATTCTATGATCTGGATCCAGCCACCAGTGCAGCTGGTTAGGGGAACCCCCTCCCCTCCATTCCCGCCACATCTGGATGCAGGGCCCAGTGTGGCTGCAGAGGGGGAATCCCACCCCCACCCCTGTCCGCCTCTGGCCACATCTGGATGTCAGTGCCGGTCTCCCAGGCTTCTCACTTGGGGAGAGAGGCGGGTTATCAAGACATGTTGCCTTGGGGGGGTTGGGGCGGGGGGAGCCCCCCCCCAGCGTTCCTAGTTCTCAAATTGGGGTGATGCACATTTCACTCATTCAATACTACCTCCCTTCCACCCTCACCCCACCACCCCCCTGTGGCCCAGCGGTGTCCCAGACTCTGGGGGTCCCAGGCTGGATCAGGCCCTGGTTGAGCTATGTGAATCCTGGAGAATAGATAGATCAGTGTGTTAGGGTTTGGGAAGATAGATAGATAGGTGTATGGAGATGGATGGATAGATCGAAGGGTGTGCATGGGGCGGATGGAGAGATAGGTTGGTACGTATGGGGAGGGATGGACGGATGCATGGAACGACAGATGGGTGTTTATGGAGCTGGGTGGATCGATAGAGGGGTGTGTAGGGGGATGGATGGATCTATAGAGGGGTGTATGGGGGATGGGTGGATCGATAGAGGGGCGTGCAGGGGGATGGGTGGATAGGTACATAGGTAGGGGGTGGTGCAGGGTGAATGGATGGATAGAATAATTGTAACGTCAGGCTGGAAGGGATCTTGTGAAGTCACCAAGTCCAGCCCCCTGCGCTGAGATGGGACCATTCATCTAACCATCCACACATCCATCCATTCATCAACCAGCTAACCATCCATTCATCTAACCATCTAACCCAGTGGGTCTCAAACTTTTTTACGGGTGACCCCTTTCACATCGTAAGCTTCTGAGTGCGACCCCCCCCCCATAAATTCAACACATTTTAAAATATATTTAACAGCATTATAAATGCTGGAGGCAAGTGAAGGTTGGGGTGAAGGTTGACCGTTCGTGACCCCCTGAGGGGTCCCGCCCCCCAGTTTGAGAACCCCTGATCTAACCATCCATTCATCAACCACCCACACATCCATCCCTCTAACCATCCATTCATCAACCACCCACACATCCATCCCTCTAACCATCCATGAAGCCAGCCAATCAAACATCCCAGTATGTCTGTCCCTCGGCCCCCATCTCCATAGGCTCTTTCTGCTCTATGTCCTCTCCAGCAGCTCCTGCCCATCCTGGTTCTCCTTGACTCTCCCCCCCCCCCCTGTCTCTTTCAGGCCCTGGCAATGGCCACTTTCACCCGCCAGGAGTTCTACCAGCAGCTGCTGCAGGGCTGCGTGATCCCCACTGCCCGGCAGGGGCTGGAGCAGATCTGGGTCCTGCTGCTCATCTGCCTGGCGTGCCGGCTGCTCTGGAGGCTGCGTAAGCAGGTGGCAGGGATGGACAGAGGCTTGGGGGGGGGGGGGGATGGAGAGAAGGAGGGATGCAGGGAGAGTTAGTTGGAGGGAGGGATTGATGGACATATGGGACGGTGGGTTGGATGGAGGGTTGGTTGGGGGATTCGTTGGATGCATGGAGGGCTGGTTGGAGGGATGGATGGAAGATGGGTTGGTGGATTGGACGCATGGAGGGATGGTTGGAGGGATGGATGGAAGATGGGTTGGTGGATTGGATGCATGGAGGGATGGATGGATGGAAGGTGGGTTGGTGGGTTGGACGCATGGAGGGCTGGTTGGAGGGATGGATGGATGGAAGATGGGTTGGTGGATTGGACGCATGGAAGGCTGGTTGGAGGGATGGATGGAAGGTGGGTTGGTGGATTGGATGCATGGAGGGATGGATGGATGGAAGGTGGGTTGGATGCATGGAGGGCTGGTTGGAGGGATGGATGGATGGAAGGTGGGTTGGTGGGTTGTATGCATGGAGGGCTGGTTGGAGGGATGGATGGAAGATGGGTTGGTGGATTGGACGCTTGGAGGGATGGATGGAAGGTGGGTTGGTGGATTGGACGCATGGAGGGCTGGTTGGAGGGATGGATGGATGGAAGGTGGGTTGGTGGATTGGACGCATGGAGGGATGGATGGATGGAAGGTGGGTTGGTGGATTGGACGCATGGAGGGCTGGTTGGAGGGATGGATGGATGGATGGAAGGTGGGTTGGTGGGTTGGACGCATGGAGGGCTGGTTGGAGGGATGGATGGATGGAAGGTGGGTTGGTGGATTGGACGCATGGAGGGCTGGTTGGAGGGATGGATGGATGGAAGGTGGGTTGGTGGGTTGTATGCATGGAGGGCTGGTTGGAGGGATGGATGGAAGGTGGGTTGGACGCATGGAGGGCTGGTTGGAGGGATGGATGGATGGTTGGTGGGTTGGACGCATGGAGGGCTGGTTGGAGGGAGGGATGGATGGAAGGTGGGTTGGTGGATTGGACGCATGGAGGGCTGGTTGGAGGGATGGATGGATGGAAGGTGGGTTGGTGGATTGGACGCATGGAGGGCTGGTTGGAGGGATGGATGGATGGAAGGTGGGTTGGTGGGTTGTATGCATGGAGGGCTGGTTGGAGGGATGGATGGAAGGTGGGTTGGACGCATGGAGGGCTGGTTGGAAGATGGATGGATGGAAGGTGGGTTGGTGGGTTGCATGCATGGAGGGCTGGCTGGATGGATGGTTGGTGGGTTGAACGCATGGAGGGCTGGTTGGAGGGATGGATGGATGGAAGGTGGGTTGGTGGGTTGCATGCATGGAGGGATGGATGGATGGTTGGTGGGTTGGACGCATGGAGGGCTGGTTGGAGGGATGGATAGATGGAAGGTGGGTTGGACGCATGGAGGGCTGGTTGGAGGGATGGATGGATGGAAGGTGGGTTGGTGGGTTGGACGCACTGAGGGCTGGTTAGAGGGATGGATGGATGGTTGGTTGGAGGGTTGGACGCATAGAGGGCTGGTTGGAGGGAGGGATGGATGGAAGGGTCCCCACCACAACTCCATGTCCCCCCTCCCCCAGCTCTTCCCGGCTATGCGAAGCACCTCAGCACGGTGGTGGGGGGGTTCTACGCCCTCCACCACTTCTTCCAGCTGCAGATGGTCTGGGTGGTGTTGCTCAGCCTGCTGTGCTACCTGGTTCTCTTCCTGTGCCGGCACTCGGCCCACCGTGGGGTCTTCCTCTCCATCACCATCCTCATCTACCTCCTCATGGGGTGAGGCCCGGCAGGGTCGGGGGAGGGGGCTGGGCCTGGGAAGGGGCACAGAGGGATTCTGGTCTGCAAAGACCTTCTGGGTGGAGTTGGGTCCGTGGCGGGGGGAGGAGGGGATGCATGATCCATGGAGATGGGAAGGCCGGACCCATGGAGGGGAGGGGGCCCTGAAGCCAGGTGAGACCCCGCAGCCCCCCATAGGGACCCCAGCCATGTCTAGCAGGTGGGAGGAGAAGTTGGAAGACTGGGTGGGAGGCAGCTCTGGGGGAGGGGGGGTGCAGCGATGTCTGGGGAGGAGAGCCAGGCATTGTCTGGGGAGCTGGAGATCAGCTGATCTCACAGGGAGACCCCCACCCACCCCATTAGTTCCTCTCTCTGAAACAGTCTCCGTCCTTCTCTCTGGCAGGGAGATGCACATGGTGGATACCGTGACCTGGCATAAAATGAGAGGTGAGACTCTGACCTGCCCTCACTGGGACTGGACACAGGGCCTTTCCCCTCTAGGGGGCGCTGGCTCCCATCCACCCCCAGGGCAAGGCGGGCTGGCTGGTGGGCTGGCTGGCAGAGGGGTGGGGAGCCAGGACACCTGGGTTCTATCTCCAGCTCTGGGAGGGGAGGGGGGTCTAGTGGTTAGAGCGGGGGGGGCGGGGGGGGGGCTGGGAGCCAGGACTCCTGGGTTCTCTCCCCTGTAGTCCCGGCGTACCCCACCCCCGCCTGTCTCTCTCTCCATGGCAGGGGCCCAGATGATTGTGGCGATGAAGGCCGTGTCCCTGGGCTTCGACCTGGACCGCGGGGAGCTCCCGGCCGTCCCCTCCCCCGTGGAGTTCATGGGCTACATCTACTTTGTGGGCACGGCCATCTTCGGGCCCTGGAGCCGCTTCCGCAGCTACCTCCAGGCGGTGGAGAGCCGGGCCCTGGTGAGAGTCGGGGTGTGGGGAGGGGGAACAGCGCCCCTGGTGGGCACACCTGGTCCTGCGCCTAGCGGCCTTTCCCCTTTAGCGGGCGCCGGTTCTCCTCTGGCTGCAGGGTGGGGACTGGCTGGCTCAGGCGGGCCGGGGGGGAAACGGGACACACTTGCTAAGTTACCCTTCGCCCCACAGAGCCTCCCCTGGCTGCGGAAGGTGTCCCGGAGCCTCCTCCTCTCCATCATCTGCCTCCTCGTCTCCACCTGCGTCGCCCCCTACCTGTTCTCCTACTTCATCCCGCTCTACGGCTACCGGCAGCTCAGGAAGTGAGTGTGTGCGTCCCCTCCCCCCCATTTCCCACCCTAGGGGCAGGGGTGAGACCCCACGACCTCCTGCTCCCTCACACCGGCCTCTGGGTCTCCTTCTGCTGCTGCAAGAGCCTCCCGCTGCCCTCAAGGCCCCAGCTGGGGAGAGAACCCAGGAGTCCTGGCTTCCAGACCCCTCTGCTCTAACCCACTAGACCCCCCCCCCTCCCCTCACTGAGCCAGGGAGAGAACCCAGGAGTCCTGGCTTCCAACCCCCCGCTCTAACCCACTAGACACCTCCCCTCACAGAGCCAGGGAGAGAACCCAGGAGTCCTGGCTTCCAACCCCCTCTGCTCTAACCCACTAGACCTCCCCTCCCCTCCCCGAGCCAGGGAGAGAACCCAGGAGTCCTGGCTCCCACCCCCCCTGCTCTAACCCACTAGACCCCCCCCCCCCCCCACTGAGCCAGGGAGAGAACCCAGGAGTCCTGGCTCCCAGGCCCCACAGCTCTAACCACTAGACCCACCCTCCCTGCACCTCCCAGAGCTGGGGAGAGAACCCTGGAACTTCCAGCCCCCCTGCTCTAACCACTGGACCCCACTCCTCCTTCCGTTTTCCACCGGTACCTCAATCCACTTCTTGCCCCCTCCGATGCCCAGCATCACCCCTCTGCCCCCCGCGAGAGGTGCCCCACTACTGCCGTGGCTAAGGAGAGCGGCCCCCAGGCCAGGGTCGGTCTCCGTCTCTCTCTCTCTGTTTCTCACTCCTTCCCCCTTCACTCTCTCTGCTCCCCCTCCTTGCCCGGGATCCCGCCGGCCTCAGGAGGAAGCGGAAGGCCAGGTAACGGCGGCCCCGGTGTGCGACGGGTCGCGGGCTCATTCGCGGGTCGCGCCGCGGCTCGGCAAACGGCTCCTCTGAGCCGCGGCCCATCAGCCCCCTCACTCCGTGACTCGCTTGCCCTCTGGCCTTGCTGTCCTTCAGCTGGCTTGTTGCCGCAGCGGATTACTTGCCCTACCCCCGGCACTGAGGTCCTGGATCTCTGGTCAGGCTTCACTGCCCGGTTGCCACGGCCAGCGGAAGCGTTCGCTCGGAGGTCTGTGGTTCTCAGTGACTCGGCCATGGCTGGCTCCGTGGCCCTGTGGCTTCTCCCGTGGCTTGGTGGCGAGCTCCCTGAGTCACTCGCTGCGTGCCCCCATGGCTGGCTCACTCCGTGGCTTGGTAGTTGGCTCGCTTTGTGGCTGCCTGGCTTGGTGGCAGACTTGCTCCGTGGCCGGCTTGCTTTGTGGCTGCCTCGCTCCGTGACTCGGTGGCTGCCTTGCTCCGTGGCTGGCCGGCTTCCTTGGTGTCTGCATCGCTCCGCGGCCGGCTTGCTCTGTGACTCGGTGGCCGGCTCGCTCCCTGCATGGCACCCTGGTTCTCCACCTGATAGTTTCTCCTTGAATTTCCCGGGTCCTCCCTCTGCCCACACCGCCCAGGGGCTTGGCAGTGAGGTGAGTTGAAGGCCGGCCACGGTGGGAGCCGGGCCCTGCCCCTCTCTGGGAGCAAGGTTCCCGTGGCCTGACCCCCCACCCTCCCACCCTCCGCAGGTGGCTCCGGGCCTACGAAAGCGCCATCTCCTTCCACTTCAGCAGCTACTTCGTGGGATTCCTCTCCGAGGCCACGGCCACGCTGGCGGGGGCGGGATTCACCGAGGAGAAGGACAACCTCAAATGGTGAGTAGTGGGGGAGAGAACCCAGGCATCCGGGCTCCCCTCCCTGCCCCCTACCCACCCGCTCTAACCACTAGACCCCACTCAACTCCCAGGGCTGGGGAAAGAACCCAGGAGTCCAGGCCCCCAGCCCCCCTGCTCTAACCACTGGACCCCACTCCCCTCCCAGGGCTGGGGAGAGAACCCAGGCGTCCTGACTGCTCGCTCTCTCTCCTGGCAGGGACCTGACGGTGTCCCGACCCTTGAATGTCGAGCTGCCCCGGTCGATGGTGGAAGTCGTCACCAGCTGGAACCTACCCATGTCCAATTGGCTCAACTCCTGTAAGGTCCACTAGGGGGCGCTGGGGGGGAGCGGGGCAGGAGCTGGCTGTGGGGGGAGCTCCCAGCTACTCCAGCCCCGGCCTCTCCCAGCAGGGGGCGCTGTGGGGAGCTGGGGGGGGGAAATCTCCTGGCTATTCCATCCCTGATCTCTCCCAGCAGGGGGCGCTGTGGGGAGCTGGGGGGGGGGGGGCGGGAATCTCCTGGCTATTCCATCCCTGATCTCTCCCAGTAGGGGGCGCTGTGGGGAGCTGGGGGGGGGGGAAATCTCCTGGCTATTCCATCCCTGATCTCTCCCAGCAGGGGGCGCTGTGGGGAGCTGGGGGGGGGGGGAATCTCCTGGCTATTCCATCCCTGATCTCTCCCAGCTGGGGGCGCTGTGGGGAGCGGGGCAGTTTGGTAGATTTACACACACACACCCCCCCCCGGTGTTTACTTGCAGATGTCTTTAAGAACAGCCTGCAACTCGGGACTTTCTCCGCTGTCATTGTCACGTATGCCGCCAGCGCCCTCCTGCATGTAAGTTTTGGGGGGGCTCGGGGAGAGGTGGCAAATGGGGGAGCAGCCCCCCTCCTGGGCTGGCCACTGGCTGATGTCTCCCCTCTCCTCCTCATTCCCAACCCCAGGGACTCAGCTTCCACTTGGCCGCGGTGCTGCTGTCTCTGGGATTCATCACCTACGTGGAGCATGGTAAGTTTCCCCGGGGCCCGGACGGGCCCTTGCAGAACTGGCGGCTGTGTGGCATATGCCCCGTAGTGCTCACTGCCTGAGGGGGATTCTCCGGCCGCCTCTGGGGGGGTTATGTGATGGCATGTTCTGTGCGGGGTTGGGGGGGGCGGTTAAATACACACACCCACGCAGAGCAGGGCTCATCCCCTCCCCTAGGGGGTAGCAGGGACACACACACACTATGCAGCGATGTGTGTCCTATGCCCCGTACTGTCACACCCCCCTCAGGGGGATTCTCCTCAATCTCCAGGGCCAGTGTCCTGCTCTCACGTCTTTCTTTTCTCCCAAGTCCTCCGGAAGCGCCTCTCTGTCATCTTTGACGCCTGCCTCCTCTCCAAGCGCTGCCTGCCCGGCTGTCCCCACCGCCATAACACGGTGAGCCCACAGCCAGAATGCCTGGGTTCAGTCCCCGGCTCTGGGAGCGGAGTAGGGTCTAGTGGGTTAGTGCAGGGGGGCTGGGAGCCAGGACTCCTGGGTTCTCTCCCCGGCTCTGGGAGCGGAGTGGGGGCTGGTGGTTAGGGCAGGGGGGGCTGGGAGCCAGGACTCCTGGGTTCTCTCCTTAGCCAGGAGGTGAGTGCAGGGTGACAGGGGTCTCCCCGGGGTTGGTAGGGGATGGGAAGGGAAGGACATGGGTGAGGGTCTCTGAACTGGGGTATTTTTCCCGCAGAATCTCTGGGTTCGGCTGCTGAACCTGCTTTTCGGCATTCTGGCTGTCTTCCACCTGGCCTACTTGGGCTCACTCTTTGACATCGACGCTGATGACACCGTAGAGGAGCAGGTGGGGTGGTGCAGTCCGACTGTACATCAGTCATCAGCAGGAACAGGCGCCCTACCCCCTGATCTCTGACTCTGCTTCAGTCATCTCAGAAAACAAGCGGCCCTACCCTCCTGGGGTCCAACGGTACCTCAGTCATCCCAGGAAACAGGCCCCCCTACCCAGCTGAGATCCAACTGTATCTCAGTCACCCCCAAGAACAGGCAGCCCAGCCTCCTGCTCTCTGATTGTATGTCACTCACCCCAGGGAACAGGCATCCCTACTGTCCAGATTTTTGACTGTACCTCAGTCCTTGCCTTGGTGGGATCTGGCTGTACCTTGTCACCACAGGAACAGGTGTTCCTACCCTCCTAACTCTCAGCTGTACCTGAGTCACAGGCGGCCCAACCCACTGGGCTCCCGACTGTCCCCCAGCGCCCCAGGACAC
Source organism: Malaclemys terrapin pileata (assembly GCF_027887155.1). Lineage (NCBI taxonomy): Eukaryota > Metazoa > Chordata > Testudines > Emydidae > Malaclemys > Malaclemys terrapin. The sequence continues at coordinate 1,345,141 of NW_026530188.1, read as the reverse complement.
AGGCATTCCCTCCCCCAACTGTAGTGTCTCTCTCCACCACAGGGCTACAGCATGTCCTACACCATCTATAAGTGGTCGGAGCTGAGCTGGGCCAGCCACTGGGTCACCTTCGGCTGCTGGGTCTTCTACCGCCTCATCGGCTGAGCTGGACTGAGACACAGAGACACCAGGAGGTGGGGGTGTCCTGGTGTGAGCCGACTGTACCTCCCCCCGGCCCCTACTGAGACCATCAGACACAACCTCAAGAGCTGGCGGGCTTCAGCTGGGGCATCTGGCACCAGGGCATGGGCATCGGGGACTGGGGGGGCGGGGCTAGTGGCCCCATGGGGAATCACAATCCCTGTCCCCTGCCCACTGGCCAGCCATTAACCCCTCCCTGCCTTGGAGTGAACTGGAAGGCCAAGAATTCTATGATGGGTCCGGATCCCACTTCTGCCACCATCTTATAAGTGTAGAGAGAGGGAATAGACACCATAGAGAGTGACCACTATCTCTGCATCTCCCCCACCAAAATAACATGACCTGGTCCTCTCTAGGAACTGGAGGACTGAGATCTCTATGGTCAGTTTGGATCCCACCGCTACCACCATGTTGTAGGAGCAGAGTGAGAGAACAAACACCATGGAGAATGACCTCTATCCTGCATCTGTCCCCCTGCCCCACACACTCCATTCACCGTGCCCTGGTCCTCTCTAGGAACCGGAGGACTGAAATCTCTATGGTTGATTCTGATCCCACCCTGTTGTAGCAGCAGAGAGAAAAAGGACACTGCTAGCCAAGGAAGGACACACCCCGGCCCCCGCCCAGAACTCCTCCCCATGCAAGGTCCCCTCTAGGACCTGCAAGACCCAGAACTCTGTGAGTTTATATGGCCCGAGTTACAGCTGCTACCCCCCCCCCCCCCCGACCCCCAAACCTGCCAAGGGTGGGGGACAGGAAAGTACTGTACTTAGCTTAGAAAAAGGGATTTTTTTTAACAGAAACCCCCCAAGTATCAGATTTGTTACCTGTAAAATAAATAATAAACACAATGTATGCACAGAACCACTCCTGCCTCCCGCTGGCTGGATTGCTTAATGAGCCATTCCCGCTTTAATAATAACGCGTCGTTAATCGATGGTGGGGCTTCTCCTTCCAAACTCAAAGCCTTTTGCACCCATTCATGCTTCATTATTAATGACTTATTAATCATTTGCACTATCACCAGGATCAGGTCCCCTGTTGCAATGAGTGCCGCTCCCCCCATCTCCCCACCAGACTGAGATTGGGGGCCTCCGTGGTGCCAGACAGACACCCCAGCTGAGAGCGGAGCCCATCCTGCCAGGAGCTAGAGTAACCCGCTCGAGCCCACTCCCCTCCCAGAGCTGGGGATAGGACCCAGGAGCCGTGAGCTCTCCATCTAGTGGCAGAGAGTTCCACAGGCCTCAGCCACCGAACCGTTCGCCGCTGCCCAGCAAGTGGAGGAAGCCGGACTTGGACCCCGTTACCTGGCGCTCACACCTGGGCTGGGTCAATGATTAATTAGTACAGTGACTAACGAGGAAGGCTCCTTCCTTGGGGGGGGTGGGGGAGAGGGCAGGGGAAGCTGGAAACAGAGAATCAAGGACGCCGGGCGGTGTCTGAAGAGAGGGGAGGGGAGGGCAGAAATGGCGCGACCCCAAAACTGCACCCACCACAGCGGCCAGTTCCCCCTGTCCTCAGAGATCTTCCAAGGTGGGACCCAGGCGTCCGGGCGCCCAGAGGACCAGAGTGGAGGGGGGGAGCATGCGGCCATGGGGGGGGGGGAATCAGGCCCGAATGGAGGGGGAGTCCCTGGGGAGGGGTCAGCCTGGGGTGGGCACTTGGGGGGACCAGGAGCTCTGTGGGGCTCAGGCTCACTCCTCCCCCCTCTCTCTGCCTTCGCCCCCCCCCACCCCCCCCGCCCAGTGTTCCAAGCCCAGCTGTGGATTTTCCTCATTCCCACGGCCCTGGGCCTGGTGCAGCTCGGCCTCTTCCTGGAGCAGACGGGCTTCTTCCTACGCCGCCGGGGCACCTCCCGCCGGACCAGCCTCTCCCTCTGGATCCTGGGGGTCTACCCGGTAAGGCAGGAGAGAACCCAGGAGTCCGGGCTCCCAGTCCCCCGCTCTCACCACCAGACCCCACTCCCCTCCCAGAGCCAGGGAGAGAACCCAGGAGTCCTGGCTCCCAGTCCCCCGCTCTCACCACCAGACTCCACTCCCCTCCCAGAGCCAGGGAGAGAACCCAGGAGTCCGGGCTCCCAGTCCCCCCTGCTCTAACCACTAGACACTTTCCCCCCCAGAGCCAGGAGAGAACCCAGGAGTCTGGGCTCCCAGCCCTTCCCTGCTTCAACCCATTAGACCCCACTACCTTCTCAGACCTGGGGCTAGAAACCAGGTGTCCTGGCCCCCAGCCCCCACTGCTCTAACCACTAGACCCCTCTCCCCCCCCAGAGCCAGGGATGGGACCCAGGAGGCCGGGCTCCCAGCCCCACCCACTCTCATCACCAGACCCCACTCCCCTCCCAGAACTGGAGAAAGAACCCAGGAGTCCAGGCTCCCAGCCCCCCCCCTGCTCTAACCACTAGACCCCACTCCCCCCCCCTCCTGAGCCAGGGAGAGAACCCAGGAGTCCGGGTTCCCCTGACACTGTTCTCTGCTCCATCCCCAGGTGTTCAGCAGCATGTCCCTCATTGCCATGTACATCCCCGATCCTCCTTCGTCTGTAACTTTGTTGCGAACATGTGAGTGTCCTGGAAGCAGGGGGTGGGACTTAAGTTAAAGAGGAGGGGCATAGTGAGGCAATGTTATGTACGGCTGTTCCCCAGATGCCCCGCCCCAGAGGTGGCTGCATCTCAGACCCAGGCGAGCCGTCCCTGTGCAGTGTTATGTGCAAGCTGTTCCCCCAGCTATCCCACCCCAGCATCAGCAGCATCTCAATCCCACCTTGCCTGCCCCATCTCCGCAGCTACCACTCCATCACCCTGTGGAAATTCCTGGACTTGGTGACTGATTTCTTTGGGGGCTCGGCCCGCATGGTCCAGCGCCTGCGGGGTCAGCACGTGGCCCCCAACCCCTTCCCCTGCTGCTGCTGCTGCTGTCTGCCCAACATTTCCACCAGCTGGTAAGTGCCCGGCCAGCTAAAACCTGGCATCTCTGGCCCCGCATCCCGCTGTGCCCGGGTCTCCAGCCGCAGCCATGGTGGGTTCCCGTGCCCAGCTGGCCTCGGCACCCCCCTGACGTGGGTCAGGGGTTCTTCTGTTGTTCCTAGGCGCATGGGTTTGACGTGCCAGCCCCCTAACCCGGAGCCACAATGGTCCCCTTTAGCATTAGCCCCTTCACACCCAATGGGGAGCCAGATGAAGCAAGGGGGAAACCGAGGCACGCCTAGGGGCCACCCAAATTCCTATATTCTCCATACGGGGCTGCGGCAAGGCTGGGAACTCTCTTCCCCAAGCCAGGCAAGGCAGCCCAAGGAGGAGATGGATCATCTCAATCTCTCCCATTTAAGCTGTTCCCTCATTGGAGGAGGGTGTCTGGTCGCTGGGTCTCCCGCCTCCCAGTGCCGTAACCCCTGGGCTATACCGTCATTCTCGCTCTGGGGCCCTGTGGCTGAGTGGAGGAGGTGGACCTGTCGTCTAGGGAGTCCCCTTAAGCTGATCACCCCCATGTCTCACCCGCTCCCCATCCGCAAGGTCCAACCTACGCTGGATGACCCTGGCCGTGTACCAGCTGTCCCTCATCAGGACCATCCTCTTCTTCATCACGCTCATCCTCTGGACCGACGAGAAGTATGACTACGGCGATGTGAGTTGCTCTGGCCCCATGCCGTCCCCTCCCCCTCCCCGGCATGGGGTGGGCAGACCCCTTGGGGTAGAGGGGGTAACTCGTCTACCAAGGGCAGGGAATGGTGGCACCAGCTTAGCATTGGGGTTGGGTGTTAAGATGGAGTGTAGGTTGGGGTGGGTCTACTGTTACCCAGGGGTGTAGCATCAGGTGTTACCCTGGGCGTTGGGTTGAGGGTTACCCTTGGGCGTTGGGTTGAGGGTTACCCTTGGGCGTTGGGTTGAGGGTTACCGTAGGGCGCTGGGCTGAGGTGGTTACCCTTGGGCATTGGGTTGGGCCGGGCATTATCCTTGGATATGGGATTGGGTTGAGGTTGGGCATTATCCTTGGGGAGGGGGTTAGGTTCGGTTGACTTTGGGCGCTACCCTTGGGTATTGGGTTGGGCGTTAGCCTTGGGCATCAGGTTGAGTTGACTTTGGGCATTACCCATCAGAGTTGGGTTGAGCGTTAGCCCTGGGAGTTGGGCAGAGATTGGGCATTCCCCTCAAGGTTGGGTTGAATGTTACCCATAGACACTGGGATGGATTGAACATTACCCTTGGGCATTGGGTCAAGGTTGGACTTTACCGTTGGGTGTTGGGCAAGGTTGGGCATTACTCTTGGCCATGGGGTTGTGTTGAGCTTGGGTGTTCTCCCTAGGCATGAGGTTGGGTTGAGGCTTACCTCAGGCACTGGTCATTACTCGGGGGCACTGAGTTGGGTTGAGCATTATCCTCGGGTGTGAGATGGGGCAGAGCATTATCCTTGGGCATGGGGTGGGGTTGGATTGAGGTTTCTGTGTTATATGGGGTGTAGGGTTGAGTTGAAGATGGGCGTTACCCTTGGGCGCGGGGCTGGCCGTTACCCTACAGAGGGAGGTGGCCTGACAGACCACCCAGACCCATCTTCTGACCCACGGCCTCTCCTGCAGGTGAGCTACACCAACCCCAACTCCTACATCAACGCCATCATTGGTATCTCTACCTTGCTGTCCTTCTATGGCTACCTGCTCTTCTACAAGGCCACCCAGCCGGCCCTGGCCGGCTACAACCTGCGTTCCAAGTTCGTCTGCATCATCCTGGTCCTTGTTGTGTGCGGCCTCCAGAGCGGCATCGTGGAGACCATGGGGGCCCTGGGGGCCATTCCCTGCCGGCCTCCGCTCTCGGCCGATACCCGCTCCCAGAGTGAGTCCACCTACAGCAATCCCGCGGGGCGGCGCGAGGGTGGGGGCAAGGGGCGCTCGCCCCTGGCAGTCAGGGCCGGGCACAAGGGGGCGCTGTTCTAACCTCACCGTTCTCCCTTCCCAGTTATCTATTACTACTCCCTGGTGGTGGAGATGTTTCTCATCAGCCTCTTCGCCCATTACTGTTTCCGACGGGACGAGCTCACCCCGGAGAGCCCCACCGGCACCAAGAACCAGGCCTCCCAGACACAGGTGCCCCCTAGTGGCTCTGGGGAGGACAGCGCCTCCCTGACTGGCCTCAACCCCTGCTACTCCCCCGATGAGAGCCTCTGCCGAATCGAGCACACGCCGTTGGATCGCTTCCATTTCAGCCCCGGCTTCCCCCGACCTGGAGGGGGGCTGGGCCAGGGCTGGCCAGCTGGAACTCCCCCGGGGGCCCTCGAGATGGGAGAGCTGAGTCCTGGGGTCCCTGCAAATGGGTCTCCCCCCAGGAAAACCGACGCCCGTCCCAACGGAATCCAGAACCAACCCAGCACCCAGGACGTCACCGTGGTATAAGCGGGACCCCACCCCACATGGGGCAGGGAGCAGGCAGAGGTAGAAGACAGATGGTGTTAATCTGCGGAACTCCCTGCTACAGGATACTGCAGGAGGTGATGCTTCCCCAAGAGGATGGGGGGGCGGAAACTGGTTGACCCCCAGAAAGAATGGGGATGAGGCAGGAGCTGGAGATCAAATGCTAAGTGCTGTTGTATAATTAGGGTGATCTAGGGGACCCCCTGTACTTACGAATGGTGGGGGATATGAAACTGCTGTCGCGGAAGGCCTCTGTGTCTACCCAGCATGGCTGCTAAGTCTTTAAGCAGATACCTCCCAGAGGACGCACCGGAAGAGCCATTCGGCGAGCTAGAGCAGGAGGGGGTGTCGCTGTTATTTTGGGGATGTCTGGATTACTTCTCATTAATATCGTGTCTGACCCTGTTTCCCTGGCTGCATCTAGGGCAATCAAAGGAGGCTCAGAGTACGCAGACCATCAGCTCTTTGGAGCGGGGCCTGTCAGTCTGTTCTGTGTTCGTACAGGGCCGCGGAGGCAGCGGGCCAGAGCCGGGGGGCTCCATTAACGTACAAAATAAAGCAACGTCGGCTGAGACAGGCTCTCCAGTGCCAGCTTCAAAGGGGCTAAGGCACCAATGGCTGGGCCCTTAACCAAGGGAAGACGCTGCCGCCGTTAACCAGCGGAACTCCCTGCTTCATGATATCCCTGAAGGGGAAAGATTGCCCAGGTGATTCAGGGCTGGGGTTGAAAGGCATCCACTGATGACATCTCCGCGAGTCTTTATTAAAACAGAGGCCATGGGGAAGGGGCGGTGGGCAGAACCCCCTGCAAAACTGGCCACAAAGGGTTAAATTAAAATGCTCTTTTCACAGACTCAGAGCAGGGCTCATCCCTGGCAGAGAGGGACGGACACACACACACACACACACACACACTCACTCTCTCACACACACGCTACGGTGACATGGACAGAGACGCCAGGACATTTTCAACAGCTGCCTCCGGAGGGCAGCCCTGAGGTTCCGGCGCTGACCCGTACGAGGGGGCGGGGCCAGCCTCCTCCAGTGGGGACGGCCCGGGCTCCTTAGCCAATAGGTTGTTCTTCTTCAAGAAGCAGGCTTCCTGGTAGGGGGGACGGATGGGGGGCTGGGTGGGGGGCACATAGCTGTATTCCTTCCCTGGGGCCAGCTGCAGAGGGGGCGAGAGAGAGAGAGAGAGAAAGAGAGATATAGGAGTAGGGGGTGCCAGCATGCCCCCCCCCCCCTCCACTGCCGGGATCCCGCCCCCATCCCCCCCCAGCCTGTGATTCCCCACCCCCCGCCGGGATCCCGCCCCCATCCCCCCCCAGCCTGTGATTCCCCGCCCCCCGCCGGGATCCCGCCCCCATCCCCCCCAGCGTGTGATTCCCCACCCTGCCCGACCCCCCCAATTCCGGGATCCCGCTCCCATCCCCCCCAGCCTGTGATTCCCCACCCTGCCCGACCCCCCCAGTTCCGGGATCCCCTCCCGATTCCCCGCCAGGATCCTGCCCCCATCCCTGCAGTCTCACCTGGAGGGGATACGTCCTGTCCGAGTCGTAAGCGCTCAGATCCCCACAGGCCAAGAACGGGACAATGACTCTGTTGGGACCTTCCAGCTGGTTAAAATCCACATCTGGAAAGGGACAGACGTGAGCAAGAGCCGTCCCTGCCTGCCGGGGGAGAGCACCCCGCTGAGCCCCGTTTCCCCCCGGCACCGTGCCCCCCAGCCCCGCCTGCCCGGGGAGAGCGCCCCGCGCTGAGCCCCGTTCCCCCCGGCAAGGTGCCCCGCAGCCCCGCCTGCCCAGGGAGAGCGCCCCCCGCTGAGCCCCGGTCCCCCCGACACGGTGCCCCCCAGCCCCGCCTGCCCGGGGAGAGCGCCCCCCGCTGAGCCCCCGTCCCCCCGGCACCGTGCCCCCCAGCCCCGCCTGCCCGGGGAGAGCGCCCCCCGGTCCCCCCGGCATGGTGCCCCCCAGCCCCGCCTGCCCGGGGAGAGCGCCCCCCGCTGAGCCCCCGTCCCCCCGGCACCGTGCCCCCCAGCCCCGCCTGCCCGGGGAGAGCGCCCCCCGCTGAGCCCCCGTCCCCCCGGCACCGTGCCCCCCAGCCCCGCCTGCCGGGGGAGAGCGCCCCCCGCTGAGCCCCGGTCCCCCCGGCACGGTGCCCCCCAGCCCCGCCTGCCCGGGGAGAGCGCCCCCCGCTGAGCCCCGGTCCCCCCGGCACGGTGCCCCCCCAGCCCCGCCTGCCCGGGGAGAGCGCCCCGCGCTGAGCCCCGTTCCCCCCGGCAAGGTGCCCCCCAGCCCCGCCTGCCGGGGGAGAGCGCCCCGCGCTGAGCCCCGTTCCCCCCGGCAAGGTGCCCCCGCAGCCCCGCCTGCCCGGGGAGAGCGCCCCGCGCTGAGCCCCGTTCCCCCCGGCACGGTGCCCCCCAGCCCCGCCTGCCCGGGGAGAGCGCCCCCCGCTGAGCCCCGTTCCCCCCGGCACGGTGCCCCCCAGCCCCGCCTGCCGGGGGAGAGCGCCCCCCGCTGAGCCCCGTTCCCCCCGGCACCGTGCCCCCCAGCCCCGCCTGCCCGGGGAGAGCGCGCCCCGGTCCCCCCGGCACCGTGCCCCCCAGCCCCGCCTGCCCGGGGAGAGCGCCCCCCGCTGAGCCCCGGTCCCCCCGGCACCGTGCCCCCCAGCCCCGCCTGCCCGGGGAGAGCGCCCCCCGCTGAGCCCCCGTCCCCCCGGCACCGTGCCCCCCAGCCCCGCCTGCCCGGGGAGAGCGCCCCCCGCTGAGCCCCGGTCCCCCCGGCACGGTGCCCCCCAGCCCCGCCTGCCCGGGGAGAGCGCCCCCCGCTGAGCCCCCGTCCCCCCGGCACCGTGCCCCCCAGCCCCGCCTGCCCGGGGAGAGCGCCCCCCGGTCCCCCCGGCACGGTGCCCCCCAGCCCCGCCTGCCCGGGGAGAGCGCCCCCCGCTGAGCCCCCGTCCCCCCGGCACGGTGCCCCCCAGCCCCGCCTGCCCGGGGAGAGCGCCCCCCGCTGAGCCCCGGTCCCCCCGGCACCGTGCCCCCCAGCCCCCCACTCTCTGCAGCCCAGCTCCTTACCGTAGCAATGGTCCAGCAGGGGGTTGGACATATTCGGCACGTAGCCCTCGGGCGGGCAGTACCCCCGGCAGACAACGAAGGCCTCTAGAGGCAGGAGAGATGTGGTTAGGGGGGTGCGGTGAGCCGGGGCGCCTGGAGCGGACGCAAACCCCGTGCGGCAGGCACTGCCCCCCGAGCTGGGTTCCCAGCCCTTTGCCAAGCGGCGGGTGGCAAAGGGCGTCGATGTTAAACACCCGCCCATCGAGAGGGAATCGCTCCAGAGACCAGCCGAGCACTGAGCCAAGGTGTAGCTTTGCCCCGGTGCAGATCCCCTTGGCAAGGGCCGGGGGCACCGGGCAAGGCTGGCAAGGGGGAGCCCGACGGGAGACGAGACAGAACAGATTTGGGCATCTCAGGTTGATGGGACCCAGTGTAGCCAAGTGAGGCACAGAATGTGATACCTGTTTGCTTGGCCCCCTAGCGCCCGGCCCTGCCTGCCAGGGGAGAGCGCCCCCCACTGAGCCCCCCGCCCCACGGTGCCCATTACTGCCCAGCCCTGCCTGCCAGGGGAGAGCGCCCCCCGCCCCACGGTGCCCATTACTGCCCAGCCCTGCCTGCCAGGGGAGAGCGCCCCCCGCTGAGCCCCCCGCCCCACGGTGCCCATTACTGCCCAGCCCTGCCTGCCAGGGGAGAGCGCCCCCCGCTGAGTCCCCCGCCCCACGGTGCCCATTACTGCCCAGCCCTGACTGCCAGGGGAGAGCGCCCCCCGCTGAGTCCCCCGCCCCACGGTGCCCATTACTGCCCAGCCCTGCCTGCCAGGGGAGAGCGCCCCCCGCTGAGTCCCCCGCCCCACGGTGCCCATTACTGCCCAGCCCTGCCTGCCAGGGGAGAGCGCCCCCCACTGAGTCCCCCGCCCCACGGTGCCCATTACTGCCCAGCCCTGCCTGCCAGGGGAGAGCGCCCCCCACTGAGTCCCCCGCCCCACGGTGCCCATTACTGCCCAGCCCTGCCTGCCAGGGGAGAGCGCCCCCCACTGAGCCCCCCGCCCCACAGTGCCCATTACTGCCCAGCCCTGCCTGCCAGGGGAGAGCGCCCCCTGCTGATCACTGATGTGTGGGGCTTCAGGCAAAGTGTGTCTGTCTCTAATGTTGGGCATGGAGCAAGCAAGCTCTAGGGAGCGTGTGGGGTTGGCACCGAGCCCAGGTGCTGGGCAGTGCTGCCAGCTCTGAGGAGGGGGTGCTAGATAAAAGGATCTGCGTGTGCCCCCCAACATCAAACAGATCCCTGCCTCTTAACCCGCCCGGAGACAGAACAGCTGGGTCCCTGTGCGGGACCCCCAGACGGATCTGTCACAGTCCGGACACCCCGGATACCTTCCCAACCCCCAGATCTGCCCCCTTCTGCAACCTCCCTGGGGCGCCCGGTTCTGCCCTCACCGATGCTGGAGTTTCGGCTGCTCCGGGGTTTGGCGCAGGTGACGTCGGGAAAGAAGATGCGGAGCTGGGAGTAGAGAAGCGTCACGTCCTTCCCCCGGAAGATCTAGGGCAGGGAGGTGGGGACAGGGTGACAGGCCAGCAGGGGGCAGTGCAGGGATGGTGCCAACGGCGTCCCCAGTGCCCGGCCCTGACTGCCAGGGGACAGCACCCCTGCCCAGCCCCCCACCAGTATGTTGCCCCCTGGCATCACACCCCTAACTCCCTCAATTACAACTCCAATCGTCCAGAGACACGTCGACAGCTAGAGGTCGCTGTTCCCCAGCCGCCCCACCCCAGAGGTGGCTGCATCTCAGCCCCAGGTGAGCCACCCCCTTGTGGCTGTTACCCCTTCAGCTAGGACCCCGGGGCTTCTTAGAGGGCCTAAAATTTACCTTGGCCACGAAGGTGCCTCCTTTATTCAGCACGTGGGTCGTGATGTTCAGAGCCTGGAATGAGAAGGAGAAATTATCAACAAATGCCAAAATCCTTAATAAAAAAGGGAAAACTCTCTTGGCACTGAGATGCAGCCACCTCTGGGGTGGGGCAGCTGGGGAACAGCCACACATAACGCCGCATGGGGAGGGCTCACCCGGCGCTGAGATGCAGCCACCTCTGGGGTGGGGCAGCTGGGGAACAGCCATTTGGGACAGGTAGTGACTGAAACTGCGGAGGAGGATTGGGGAATGGAATCACCTGACGGGGTGCCTGTGCTGCGGGGAACGGGGCTCGGCAGGGGGCGCCCCCTTGCGGCCGGGCGGGGTACTCACCGCTAGCAGCAGCTGCGCCTGGATGTATTCGTCGATATCGTGAAGGCCGGTCACTGCAAGTCAGGAGGGGAGAGGGGGCTCAGTGGGGCCCAGTCCTACCCCACACGGCGCCCTCCAGGGGGCGCCAGCGAGGGGCCTCCCGCCCCCTCCCGCCTGGAGCCGGGGGGGGCTGCTCCCACTCACCGTCGGGGGCCCCATCGCAGACCACCAGGTCGGCCGGCTGCCCTTCAAAGTGCTGGATGATCTCCTGCGCGGTGGAGACCTGGCAGGGGACAGACGGGCCGGGTTACGGGTCGGGACGGACGGACTCGGGTCGGGGGGAGGGGGCCCCCCACATACCTTGGTGATGTCCCCCTGGATCTGGACAACCCCTGGGAGCGGAGCCATGGCCTGGAGATCGACTGCGACGATCTTCACGGAGTCAGGGCCCTCCCCAGCACCGCCCCTGGGGGAGATATGGGAGGGGGTGAGAGACAGCCTGGGGGGGGCCTTCCCCCTCCCACCCGCTGCTACAGCCCAGTCCCACCCCCTCTCCCCTCCCACCTCCCCCCGCCCCTTCTGCCCCACCCCACTCCCTCCTGCCCCATCTCCCCTCACCCCGTCCCACCCCCTTCTTCTCTACTGCCTCCTCTGCCCCCTCCAGCCCCCGTCCTATCCCCCCCACACCACTGCGCCCCTCCCCACTCCGCCTTCACCCTTCCAATCCCCCAGTCCCACCCCCCTCTCATTCCCCCATCTACCCCTATCACCCCCTGCTACCCTGCCCCACCCCCTGCCACCCATCCTCCCTTCACCTCCAGCCCCCATCCTATCCCCCCACACCACTGCGCCCCTCCCCACCCTGCCTTCACCCTTCCAATCCCCCAGTCCCACCCCCTCTCATTCCCCCATCTACCCCCTATCACCCCCTGCTACCCTGCCCCACCCCCTGCCACCCATCCTCCCTTCGCCTCCAGCCCCACCTTCCCCCCCTCCGCCCCCCACACTCACTTCAGCTTCCTGCTCAGAACCTGGCTCCAGCTGCCCGGGGCAGCGCAGAGATCCACCGCCCGGCGCACCCCTGCAGGGAGAGAATGGGGGGGGGTTGGGAGCCGGGACGCCTGGGTTCTCTCCCTGCTCTGGGAGGGGAGCGGGGGCTGGTGGGTTAGAGCAGGGGGGGTTGGGAGCCGGGACGCCTGGGTTCTCCCCCCGGCTCTGGGAGGGCAGTGGGGGCTGGTGGGTTAGAGCAGGGGGGGCTGGGAGCCAGGACTTCTGGGTTCTCTCCCTGCTCTGGGAGGGCAGTGGGGGCTGGTGGGTTAGAGCAGGGAGGGGCTGGGTGCCAGGACTCCTGGGTTCTCTCCCTGCTCTGGGAGGGGAGTGGGGTCTGGTGGGTGAGAGCAGGGAGGGGCTGGGAGCCAGGACGCCTGGGTTCTCCCCCCAGCTCTGGGAGGGGAGTGGGGTCTGGTGGGTGAGAGCAGGGAGGGGCTGGGAGCCAGGACTCCTGGGTTCTCTCCCAAGAGACTGGGCAGCACAATGGGACCCCAATCTTCCACGGGCTTTGTGCAGCGCCCGGCACAACAGATGGGGGCTACCATAATACACCTAATAGAAGGAGCTGCGGACGGGGGCTGGGGCCGGTTCCCGGTTTACCCTCAAACAGCTGGAACTCCTCGTCCAGCTGCAGGAGTTTGAAGGCGCTGCGGGCCCGCCAGCCCTCCTCCTTCGCCAGGCGGTAGTAGATGTCCCGCTTGTCCTTCGATGAGCGCCCCATTTCAGCTCTGACCCCCCCGGGCCTGGAGGGCAAAGGATGAGGGCCAGTTACCCACCCTTCCCAGCTTGGCACCCGGGTCATTCTTAACTAAAAGACTTTTGTGTTGTTAAGACGGAATTGGCTGAGACACATTACTGTAGGCCCTACAATAATAGGTCTGTGGGCACTGGAGCCAAATTAATTACGGATCTATTACTGTAGGCCCTACATTAATAGATATATTAACACAGGTTCTAAATGAACATGGACATATTACTGTAGGTCCTACACTAACAGGTATAATGGCCCTGGACCTAAATGAACGTAGATATATTATCGGAGGCCCTTTCAAAATAGTTTTAATGGCCCAGGACTCAAATGTCTGTATCTGAAGTTGGGAATATGGACTCTGTATCTGTATTTCAACTCCGCTGGTTTGGGTGACGCCCCCTGCTCACACTTCAGGTACACGGACGGAAAAGCCAGACAGGCGGATGGCCCGTCAGCGAGGACAACGGACTGTGAAAAGCTCCTGGGTACTGCTCCTGTCTCACGTACGCCGTGATCCTATCACCTGATACTAAACCATTCCCTGGGACGTCTTGTAATTTCCACCGGAAGCAACGGGGGGTCACACTAGGGAAACAAAGTCAGTTCTCCCCGGCTACCCCACCCAAGATGACTACAGGAGGAAAGACCTGGGCCCAGCCTGTGGGTGTGTGAGAGGAGGTTTGAAGAGTCTGGCTCAGCAAGACAGGTAAAAGGGGGCCCAGGCTGGCAGAACAGGTAGACTCAGTGGTGTCCCCGCACACTGGGTGACATCCCAGGGGGTCCAACCCGTCACAAACCCAAGGAGGAGTATTTCTAACCAAGAAAAACCTGGCTGAAGTTTTGACTAGTTGAAAAAGGGAAACTGAGGTAGGCTGCTTGTAGCATGACCCTCGGACACCAGAGGCACCTACCTTAATAGGTACAGTGGCAGTGGACCAAATTTCTGTAGGCCCTACAATAATGGAAGGCTTGGCAGAAATAGACTTCTTAGTATAATTTCAATGAATAATATGGACATCTATTTTTAAGTGCTTTTTTCTGGTTTCATCCATTTTAATATTCACAGGTTCCCAAAATGATGGTCTTAACGCATTTTATTTTTATCAATTTAGACTTTTGCAGTTGCAGGAAATCATGGGCTGGGTGAGACAATTGCTTAATGACGGGAGATGCCGAGATTCCAAAAGTTAAAACTTTATACTTGTTACAAGTTGTCAACACCACAGGTCAGAACATACAAATGCCAGCCGCACTGTCACCAGTCTGTTTCGCAGTTAGGGACCAACTCGTTTGCAATAAGTTTAACAACATACTTCTGGCCCGTGTATATTTTGTCGAAATCAGGGAGGAGCAATTCTTCCTCGGCTATCCAGCATATAAAGTCAATATCCTGAATCAGGTCTCAAGCAGAATTTCTCTTACTTTGCCTAGCTGGGAATTTAGACTATTATCGCTGGAAATATTTTTCCGTCGATGTGGGTGGTGAAATCGACATTTACCGACAAAAATCAAAACGCTGCAATCCTAAATAACAGGTGTACTGACAAAGAAGCCGGGTCGATGTGGATCTGTTCTAGTAGGCCCTACTTTAAATGATTCATTGATACAAGTCTCAAATTAAGTCGTCTTCCTTATCTAAACAGACTTCGCTGTACGAGTCCTCTCCCTCCAGACGGCTCTGTTCAATTCATATCTTCTATCAGGCTACTACTTCTTCTTGGGTTGGCCTCTCTGGCTTTTTCCACCAGTCTTGATCTTCTGGACTCTCTTACCCACATAATTGTCCAGCCTGTGCTTTTGTGACCAATTTTTTCCTTTATGGGGGTTACTTTGAGTATGTCTCCGACATACACACCCCTCGCATGGGCCTTCTTGTTTTCGCCGCTCACCCACCTCAACGTGCGCGTTTCTGCAGAACAGATACTTTCCTCGCGTTTCTTTGTTGCGCCATGCATTAACACGGGACGGGGAACCGTTTTCTACACTTGCCCTTTTAATTTGATCAGTATCTTCCTGATACGTACCGCACCACTTCTCTCCGTCTGAGCCAGGTATTTATTATTCTAGCTCTAATTTAGTCCTCTATTTCCCCATTTTCCCGGATTCTGGAACTCAAGATACTTGAAACTTTACATTTTCGGTACTGCCTGCCCATCTAGCTTCAAGGCTAATTCTTGCGTGTCCACACTATTGAAATCACATGTTTATTTTGAGCCCATGATTCTCCAGTATGTCTCTCCAGATAGTCATCAAGATCCTCTTCTAGACTATCTTTAGGCATGGAAGGAATAGAGTTTTCTTTAAACAGTAAATCTTAGTAAACATCGATTTTACCAGACACCCACCAACAGATGAAAAAATATTTCCATCGATAATAAGCAAAATTTACAGATAAGCAAAGTAAGAAAAATGCGGCTTAGAGACTGTCCTTAAATAATAGTTGTAAATGTATTGTATAACCCAGGCCACAAAACTTCCCCGAAATAATTCCTAGAGTCGATCTTTTAGAAAAACAGCCAATCTTGATGTGAGGGCATTCAGGACGAAATTGAACAAGAAAGGGATCGGTGCTTTTTGAAGTGGGAGGGCTCTCCCGGCCTTCCTGCATTTGTTCAAAATCCTGTTCCACAGATCCTTTATGGGACTGCCCACCAGTTTCATCTTTGATGAACCTGAACCTCACTTTCTATATATTTTTGGTGCTTGTTTTGTCCTTTTGCCAGTCGATACGCTTCTTTTTCCCCTTCCTGTGTTTCAAGTCGTGCATAAAGTTCCTCTCCGTCCTTTGCTTTCGCAACTACATTCTTGTATGCCTCCTCCTACTCTTTCGACAGGTTTAAACTTTTCCCCATTATCTTTTAACCCTTCTTGTACTTCCTCACCCCACCACCAAGTTTCTTTGGGAGTGAAGCTTTCCCTTTCGATTCACCCACCACTTGTCACTATAAAATCTCCCGATTTATCCACTTCTTCCACACGTTGGTGCCGACCTCTCCTCTCCATAACCACACCCTAAAGACCTTTTCAGCTTCACCCTGTCGTTTTTGCCACCTTATCCGTGGTGTTATCCTCTTTGCTTTTCTCTATACCTTTGTCCTAAGAAACGTATCCAAGGTGAGGGGTCTCTGTTGACTGGTACCGCTCCCTCCCGCAATCACCTTGCAATTCCTTTCATATCATTTAGTTTCCGGATCCAAATTAAGTAGAGGCATATTATTCTAGGCCCTGCGTTAATGAAATAGGTTGACACAGGTTCTGCATTAAGGATACATGATTGTCGGCCCTCCGTGAATACGTATATTGTCACTGGAGCTAAATTCATTACATATGTGTGATTGCAGGCCCTGCGTTAATTGGTAGATTGATCGAGTCCTGGGGAATTATGGATATGTTATTGTAGGTCCTACAATAAGTCAGTTGTGTCGTCCCAAGGTGCTGAATCCATCTCCACCAGGAATAAAGCAAATATTACTGTAGGACCTACATAAATAACCACATATTATTGTAGCCCCCAAATGAATACGCATATATTATTGTAGGGCCTACCATAATACATCACTGGCAAACACCTTCACACCCAGCCCCATCCAACTTGATCTGTTATTGTAGGACCCACCGTAATTGGGCTCGCCTCTGCGCATGCGCACGGAGGCCCAACGTTCGGGCACCGCACAGGGTGAAGCGACGGCGCACGCGCAGCACGGGCACGTGCCTGCGGCGGTTGGAACGTGCTCTCCCCCCCCCCCCGGCGGCGCACGCGCACAACCTTCCTTGCCCGACCGCTGCTTACCGCGCCGGACGCGACCGAACCCGCCCGGAGAGACGGCGCCGAACCGGAAGTGGTTCTTTCCCAAGCCGGAAGCGGAAGCTAGGGCGGCGCCGGCGTTGGGGGGAAGGAGTCGGGCGGGGGGGGGGAGCAGGAGCTGCGGACTGTGGGGAACAGATCTGGGCTGACGGCGGCGGGTTTTCTTCAGTGCGCCTGCGCAGAGACCGGCCCGCTTTCACTGCGCCTGCGCAGCAAGCCTGAGCGCGTGAGATTTTCCCCTATTGCGCACGCGGGGGAGGGGGAATCATTCGATCGGCGCATGCGCATTGCAGGACATCAGTGAGGGGAAAGTCTTACTGCAGCACTGCATTGTGGGAATTGTAGTCTCCATGGGTCATGTGACCTAGGGCCCTGCATAGGCAAGGCATTGCAATACCTTGGGCTCCTGGAGCAGCAGTGCATGCTGGGATAGACACAGTCGTGCTTCAGGAGACCCCTCCTCCCAGCAAGGGCAATGCATGCTGGGATTTGTAGTTCCCTGGAGTGAGGGGGGGCACGATGAGGCGCAGTGCATACTGGGATTTGTGGTTCCCTGGGGAGGATCAGGTGCAGTGCATGCTGGGATTTGCAGTTCCTTGGGGAGCCAATTGCAGGAATTTATAGCAAGTTGGGGGGGGGGCAATCAGGAATGGTGCATGCTGGGA
This sequence comes from Malaclemys terrapin pileata, assembly GCF_027887155.1. Classification (NCBI taxonomy): domain Eukaryota; kingdom Metazoa; phylum Chordata; order Testudines; family Emydidae; genus Malaclemys; species Malaclemys terrapin. Next base: position 1,328,017 of record NW_026530188.1, on the reverse strand, counting down.
GTTCTAGCCCAACACCCCCTCTCCGCCCCCCGCAAAAAAATGAGGTCGGCTTAAAGAGCTCATGCGATTTATTTAAAAGAGAACGAACATGGGGGCGGCTCCCCCTTTGCCTGCTGCTCTTTGAGGCCGGGGGAGGGGCTGGTTTTGGGGGCCACGGCGTCCTCCCGTCTCCGTGGGGGTGAGAAGGGTAGAACCGGGACTCCAGCTCTCTGGAGGGAGTCCGCCCCAACCCAGCCCCGATTACCCTCCTCCTGGGAGACACGGCACCCACCTTTAGCCGGCTCATAAGTGAAGTGGGGAAGGGGAGCCCAGGGCTGGGCTAGCAGGGGCTGCGGGTCAGGAGTGTGGGGCACCGGCAGAGCTGGGGGGGGAGCCCAGGGCTGGGCTAGCAGGGGCTGCGGGTCAGGAGTGTGGGGCACCGGCAGAGCTGGGGGGGAGCCCAGGGCTGGGCTAGCAGGGGCTGCAGGTCGGGAGTGTGGGGCACCGGCAGAGCTGGGGACATCTGAGTCCATTTGATGACATCACAGCAGAGGAAGCGGAGCTCTGGCAGCCACACCCACACATTCAATGACATCACTGCATAGAGGTGTGGCTTGGTGCATGTGATGTCACAATTAATGAGGCGTGGCTTCCTGCAGGACCCGCCCCTTGCTGGGGCTATTTGATGGTGTCACTCTGCCTAGACACCTTTGATGACATCACAGTAGATAGGGTGTGACTTGTTCCACACAGTGATGTCACCAATAGGGTGTGGTTTGTTCCACTCAGTGATGTCACCACCAAGGGGGTGTGGCTTTATCACCCAGGGACATCACCACCAATGGGGGTGTGGCTTACCACCTCTGATGAGGCCCCAGTAAGATGGGTGGGGCTTCTTGCATTGTGAGGACGTCCCCGGTGAGCATCCAATGGCTCTCGTCCTGTTAGATGACATCATAAGTGGAGGTGTGGCTTGGACCACTGGGTGACATCACGCTGCATGGGGCGTGGCTCAGTCCATCCAATGACATCACCGGCTGGGTTGGATGGGGCGGGGCTCAGCCCGTAGAGAGCCAGGAATGGGGTGGGATTGTGAGGGGCTGGGGTGGGGGGTGAGCTCCAGCCCCTGGGTCAGCCGGGGAAGCAGATGGAGCAGCACTCCAGGCAGATTTCCAGGCAGTCCGCGGAGTCGCAGCAGTCCTGGAGGAGTCCGCACCCCCCTCCACAGGGGCAGCTGCCTCCCCCGCAGCCCTGACCCGGGGGGTCCCCCCTGGCGCAGCAGCCCCCCGCCAGGCACAGCGCCCCGCAGCCCAGGCCATCCAGCGCCAGGGAGCAGAGCGCCAGGAACTCGCAGAACAGGCAGGCCAGGGCACAGTGAGCGCAGCGGTCTGGGGGAGAGAAACAGAGGGCAGAGGGTGAGCGAAGCCGAAGAGTGAACCCAGGAGTCCGGGATCCCAGGCCACCCACAACCCCTAGACCCCACTTCCGTCCCAGAGCTGGGGAGAGAACCCAGGTGTCCTGGCTCCCAGCCCCCCTGCTCTAACCACCAGACCCCACTCCCCTCCCAGAGCTGGGGAGAGAACCCAGGAGTCCTGGCTCCCAGCCCCCCTGCTCTAACCACCAGACCCCACTCCCGTCCCAGAGCTGGGGAGAGAACCCAGGAGTCCTGGTGCCCAGCCCCCCCCTGCTCTAACCACTAGACCCCACTCCCCTCCCAGAGCTGGGGAGAGAACCCAGGAGTCCTGGCTCCCAACCCCCTGCTCTAACCACCAGACCCCACTCCCGTCCCAGAGCTGGGGAGAGAACCCAGGAGTCCTGGTGCCCAGCCCCCCCTGCTCTAACCACCAGACCTCACTCCCCTCCCAGAGCTGGGGAGAGAACCCAGGAGTCCTGGCTCCCAGCCCAGCCCAGCCCACTTGCAGAGGCTGTTTGTTTTTCTATCTGGGCGGAAATGGCCATAATAATAATTGCGTTAACGAGCTCCCAGAGGCACCTGGGGCGGATCCTGAATTAATGCTCAACTCTGGGCGAAACCAGCAACCAGAACCCAACCGTGGGCTCCCCTCCCCCGCCCCAGCGCTGCCAGTGCCCCTCACTCCCAACCCGCAGCCCCTGCCAGCCCAGCCCTGCCCCCCCCAGCTCTGCCGGTGCCCCTCACTCCCGACCCACAGCCCCCTGCTAGCCCAGCCCTGCCCCCCACCACCCCTGCCGGTGCCCCTCACTCCCAACCCGCAGCCCCTGCCAGCCCAGCCCTGCCCCCCCCCAGCTCTGCCAGGGCCCCTCACTCCCAACCCGCAGCCCCCGCTAGCCCGGCCCTGCCCCCCCCCAGCTCTGCCGGTGCCCCTCACTCCCAACCCGCAGCCCCCTCCTAGCCCTGCCCTGCCCCCCCCCAGCTCTGCCGGTGCCCCTCACTCCCAACCCGCAGCCCCCGCTAGCCCGGCCCTGTTCCCCCAAAGCCCTGCCGGTGCCCCTCACTCCCAACCCGCAGCCCCCGCTAGCCCGGCCCTGTTCCCCCAAAGCCCTGCCGGTGCCCCTCACTCCCGACCCACAGCCCCTGCCAGCCCTGCCCCCCACCATCCCTGCCGGTGCCCCCGCTCCCGATCCGCAGCCCAGCCCAGCCCAGCCTCGCACTCACCATCCCCAGCCACCTCCTGGATGTGCGAGGCGGTGGATTTACAGCTCTGGTGGCTGCAGACAGACGCGGTGGAGCCCAGACGCTGCTTGTCCCTCCAGCGCTCAGGGCAGCGGGTGACCGCAGGGCCCCCCGAGGGCGGGGGTGTGGAGTCTGAAAGCAGAGGGGACAGCAGAGATGGAACCCAGGAGTCCTGGCTCCCAGCCCCCCCCCCGCCCCTCCCGATCTACCCCACCAGACCCCACCCCTTCCCAGAGCCAGGGAGAGAACCCAGGAGTCCTGGCTCCCAGCCCCCCTTGCTCTAATCACTAGACCCCACTCCCTCATACCTCTCCCTGCTTTCTCAGTGGTCAGGGGCGGGAGAATTAGCGATGTCTCCTCGCTGGGACGAACCTCTTCCCCAGGCAGAGATCTCCGGCTGGGACAATCCACATCCCCTGGGAGCAACCAGACACTGTCAGCAGCAACCCCATCTGCTGTGCGGCGCCTCCCCAGCTGCCCTGCCCCAGAGCCGGCTGCATCTCCATGCCGCACAAGCCATCCCTGTGCAGCGTTATATGCAGCTGTTCCCCAGCTGACCCACCCCAGAGGTGGCTGCATCTCAGCACCAGATGAATTATCGTTATGCGTTCAGGAGCTGCAATGAGACAGGGCACTTACTCTCCGACGTGGAGAATCTGCGTGGGTCTCCTGAGACGCCCTTCGATAGTGCATCCGCCCCACGACCGTCAGGGGGGACCGGGCTGCCCGCAGACATCAGGGCCCCGAGGGTAGGAACAGCAGGTGTAATGGTTAGAGAACTCACCCCACGCAGCTCTGCCAGTGCCCCTCAACCCCGACCCGCAGCCCTCTGCGCCCCCAGCCCTGTCCCCCCACCACGGCTCTGCCAGTGCCCCTCAATCCCGACCCGCACCCCCTACTCGCCCAGCCTTGGGCCTTTCTGGGTTTTGGCTTCTGGCTGGGTGAGTGGAAAGTGGGAAAGGAGCCAGTGAATGACCGGATGCATCAGAGTGACCCCTCCCTGCAGACAAGTGGGGAGGGGGAGCTAGTGGTTAGAGTGGGGCGGGGGGAGGCTGTTGCTGGGAGCCCAGACTCCCAAACCCCCAGCTCTAACCACTAGACCCCACTCCCCTCCCAGAGCCAGGAGAAAACCCAGGAGTCCTGGCTCCCAGACCCCCTGCTCTAACCCCTAGCCCCCACTCCCCTCTAAGAGCCAGGGAGAGAACCCAGGAGTCCTGGCTCCCGGCCCCCCCTGCTCTAACCCAGTAGCCCCCACTACCCTCCCAAAACCAGGGAGAGAACCCAGGAGTCCTGGCTCCCAGACCCTCCCCCCAAGTCCCACCAAACCCCACTCCCCTCTTAGAGCTTGTGAGAGAACCCAGGAGTCCTGCCCTGTGTGGCTAGGGGGAGGGGGACGTCCCAGCACAGCAGGTACTGGGGCTGGCAGGAGATGAAAGTGGGGGCGTCAGAGGTGAGGCAGCCGCTTGGCTTTGGCTTCCTGATTTCCCCGCCCGGACAACTGGGTTCAAAGCAGAGGGCAGCAGAGGTGGAAAAAACAGACCCATAAATCTCCAACCCCTGCGGGAATATAATCAGCTCTCAGGGCCGGGAAGATAAACAACAGGGATGGGGGGGAGCCAGGACGCCTGGGTTTTTACCCCCGGCTTTGTGGGGGAAAGACCCCGTGTCCTCTTCATTTCCCACAAATGAGATACCCCCACTCACACCCACAAATGTGCACCCAGCAAGATAGATACACATAGGCACAGATGTCCTACATACACGCAACACACAGACAGCCCCAGGACCCCCCACCCCAGGTCACACAACCTGCCCCACCCCTGGAGCCATCCCTTACCTCAGAGCGGGTGGGGGAGCCGGGGACTGCTTTTCACCCCTCTGCTGCACCGTTACAGTCCCTGTCTCCGGTGGTGGGGGGTCCTGGGTCAGAATCGCCTTCTTCTACCTCCTTCTGTTACCCCATCCACCCCCTTCTATCGCCCTCACGGCATCCCCAGACACCCCATCCATCCCCAGACACCCCATCCAACACCCTATCCATACATCCAACATCCCATCCATCCTTCCCGACACCCCATCCATCCATCCCAACTCCCCATCCATCCTTCCATCCATCACAACACCCCATCCAACACCCCATCCATCCCGACACCCCATCCCAACACCCCATCCAACACCCCATCCATCCATCCAACACCCCATACATCCATACATCCATCCAACACCCCATCCAACACCCATCCATCCTTCCCGACACCCCATCCATCCATACATCCCAACACCCCATCCAACACCCCATCCATCCATCCATCCATCCCAACACCCCATCCAACACTCCATCCATCCATCCAAAACCCCATCCATCCTTCCATCCATCCCGACACCCCATCCATCCATCCCAAGACCCCATCCCAAGACCCCATCCATCCATCCATCAATCCATCCATCCATCCATCCATCCATCCATCCAAAACCCCATCCATCCATCCCAACACCCCATCCCAACACCCCATCCATCCATCCATCCATCCTTCCCGACACCCCATCCATCCATCCAAAACCCCATCCATCCATCCCAACACCCCATCCATCCTTCCCGACACCCCATCCATCCATCCAAAATCCCATCCATCCATCCCAACACCGCATCCCAACACCCCATCCATCCATCCATCCATCCAAAACCCCATCCATCCCAACACCCCATCCATCCATCTAACACCCCATCCATCCTTCCCGACACCCCATCCATCCTTCCATGGATCCCAACACCCCATCCAACACCCCATCCATCCTTCCATCCATCCCGACACCCCATCCATCCATCCATCCAACACCCCATCCATCCATCCTAACACCCCATCCATCCATGTAACACCCCATCCATCCTTCCCAACACCCCATCCATCCATCCATCCTTCCCGACACCCCATCCATCCATCCCAACACCCCAACCCAACACCCCATCCATCCATCCATCCATCCTTCCCGACACCCCATCCATCCATCCAAAACCCCATCCATCCATCCCAACACCCCATCCATCCTTCCCGACACCCCATCCATCCATCCAAAATCCCATCCATCCATCCCAACACCGCATCCCAACACCCCATCCATCCATCCATCCATCCAAAACCCCATCCATCCCAACACCCCATCCATCCATCTAACACCCCATCCATCCTTCCCGACACCCCATCCATCCTTCCATGGATCCCAACACCCCATCCAACACCCCATCCATCCTTCCATCCATCCCGACACCCCATCCATCCATCCATCCAACACCCCATCCATCCATCCTAACACCCCATCCATCCATGTAACACCCCATCCATCCTTCCCAACACCCCATCCATCCATCCATCCTTCCCGACACCCCATCCATCCATCCCAACACCCCAACCCAACACCCCATCCATCCTTCCATCCATCCCGACACCCCATCCATCCATCCAACACCCCATCCATCCCGACACCCCATCCATCTATCCCAACACCCCATCCCAACACCCCATCCATCCTTCCATCCATCCCGACACCCCAACCATCCATCCCAACACCCCATCCCGACACCCCATCCATCCTTCCATCCATCCTGACACCCCATCCATCCATCCCAACACCCCATCCCAACACCCCATCCATCCTTCCATCCATCCATCCATCCATCCATCCATCCAACACCCCATCCATCCATCCATCCTTCCCGACACCCCATCCATCCATCCAACACCCCATCCATCCATCCATCCATCCATCCATCCATCCAAAACCCCATCCATCCATCCCAACACCCCATCCATCCTTCCCAACACCCCATCCATCCTTCCATTTATCCCAACACCCCATCCAACACCCCATCCATCCTTCCATCCATCTCAACACCCCATCCAACACCCCATCCATCCTTCCATCCAAAACCCCATCCATCTATCCCAACACCCCAACCCGACACCCCATCCATCCATGCATCCAACACCCCATCCATCCTTCCATCCATCCCGACACCCCATCCATCCATCCAACACCCCATCCATACATCCAAAACCCCATCCATCCTTCCCAACACCCCATCCATCCATCCATCCTTCCTGACACCCCATCCATCCATCCCAACACCCCAACCCGACACCCCATCCATCCATCCATCCAACACCCCATCCATCCTTCCATCCATCTGTGACGGAGCAGGGAGCAGGGCAGATTTGACCTGGGAATGTTGCAGGGGGGTTGCAGTGGGGATGTGGGACTTCCCTTGAAGGAAGCTACCTGAGCTGTAACCTGAGCCAGGAACGGGGGTGGGGAGAATTAACACCTTCTGCCCGGGAGACTGAACAAAGGACAGGAGCAGCGGGAGGAGTTGGGAGTTTAGTTTCGGTTGGGGCTGGGTGGTGCAACGCAGGGAACCCCAAGCTGGGGTCTAAGCTCCCTGAACCTCCCCGAGGGACCTAATTGAGGGGGTCTGGTCGTACCTACACGCTCTGCTTGAGACTGTGTTCCTGTCCTTAAATAAACCTTCTGCTTTACTGGCTGGCTGAGAGTCGCAGTGAATCTCGGGAAGAGGGGTGCAGGGCCCTAACTCCCCCACAATCCGCAACAACTGGTGGCAGAGGTGGGATCTACTGCACCCCGTGGACGGCGCTTCCTGCAGTAAGTGACTGGGGAGCAGTAAAACGAAGGGGGATTGACGGGGACCAGGCGCGCTGAAGAGTGAGAGAGAGACGGTTATTACCCCTGGGAGTGTGTGACCAGCGAGAAGGACTTTTGCAGTAACAGGGTCTCCCGGGGGGATCGCAGCGAGTGGTCCCAGGGGCGGAGGAGTCTGCAGCTCGACCCTGGCAGAGAGGTGGTGACCTCGAGAAGGGCTGGCACACTAAGGGGCCCCCTGGGAACTGTGGGGAGCTGTGAGCACACAGGCCGGTGAGTGGCCAGCAGGAAGATGTATGCCAAGCGGCTTAAGAGCGACCTGGTGGAGCTGTGCAAGCAGAGGCGGCTGTGCATTGGGAGGTTCACCAAAGAACAGCTCATTGCCCAGCTGGAGGCGGAAGATCGCGCGAATGAACTGATCCCTGTGTCTCAGGGAAGCAGCCTGGCAAATGCAGCGCAGGCACCAGTGTCTGTCCCAGCTGGGAGTGGTCAGCCGGCTGCTGAGGGCTTCCCGAGACCCCTCCTTCCTATGCCTAGGGGAAGGGTGGGGAGGAGCCCAGCAAATACCGAAGGCGCCGTGACCCCCCCGGCCAGCAGGGGGTCCCCCCGGCGAAGCTCGCCGGCCAGCAGAGGATCCTCCCGGCGACGTTCGGCATCCGGGGAGCGGAATTGGCTGGAATGGGAGAAAGAGCTAAAACTGAGGGAGCTGAAGGATCGTGAACAACAGAGACAGCATGAAGAGAGACAGCGTCAGCATGAACGGGAGGAGAAAGAGAGACAGCATCAGCGTGAAGAGAGACAGAGACAGCATGAACGGGAGGAGAATGAGAGACAGCGTCAGCATGACCTGGAACTGGCGAGATTGAAGGGCAGCGAACCCCCGGCTGCGGTGAGTGAGGGGGGACCCAGGACTGCACGGAGCTTTGATAAGTGCATCATGGCCCCATACAAGCAGGGGGAGGACATGGATGACTTCCTGGAGGCCTTTGAGACGGCCTGCGAGCTGCACCGGGTGGATCCCGCGGACAGACTCTGGGTCCTTACCCCCTTACTGGACCCCAAATCCGTGGCATTGTACCGCCAACTGGGAGAGGCAGAGAAAGGGGACTACAAACTATTCAAAAAGGCCCTGCTACGAGAGTTTGGGCTGACTCTTGAGATGTACCGGGAAAGGTTCCGGAGTCAAGATAAAACCCCTGAGATCTCATATCTGCAACTAGCCGTCTGCATGGAAAGATACGCCAGCAAGTGGGCTGGTGGGGCCCAGACGAAGGAGGACCTGATTAAACTGCTGGTACTGGAGCAACTGTATGAGCGGTGCCCATCCGACCTGAGGCTGTGGTTGGTGGACAGAAAGCCAGAGAACCCGCGACACGCCGGGCAGCTGGTTGATGAGTTTGTAAAGAGCCGGTCAGGGGGTGGCAGGGAGGAGCCCCAAAGGAACAGGCCCGCCGCGATGCAGAGAGAGAGTCACCCTGGGACCTCCCAAAGGGGGAATATGGGGAATCCCCTCCCACGGGGAAGGTAGGGTTACCATACGTCCGGATTTTCCCGGACATGTCCGGCTTTTGGGGGCTCAAATCCCCGTCCGGGGGGAAATCCCCCAAAGCCGGGCATGTCCGGGAAAATCGGGAGGCTCGGCCGGGGCCTCTTTGTGCGGGGCCGGGGGCATGGTGCCCGGCCGGGAGCCGGGCCGGGGGCCAGGCCGGGCCAGGGTCGCAGTGCCGGGCCGGTCCGGGCCCACGGGGCCGGGCCCGCGGGGCTGGGAGCCGGGAGCCGGGCCCGCGGGGCTGGGAGCCGGGAGCCGGGCCGGGGTCGGGGAGCCGGGAGCCGGGCCGGGGTCGGGGAGCCGGGAGCCGGGCCGGGGTCGGGGTCGGGGAGCCGGGCCGCGGGGCTGGGAGCCGGGCCGCGGGGCTGGGAGCCGGGCCGGGGTCGGGGAGCTGGGCCCGCGGGGCTGGGAGCCGGGCCGGGGTCGGGGAGCCGGGCCCGCGGGGCCGGGAGCCGGGCCGGGGTCGGGGAGCCGGGAGCCGGGCCGGGGTCGGGGAGCCGGGCCGCGGGGCTGGGAGCCGGGAGCCGGGGTCGGGGAGCCGGGAGCCGGGTCGGGGAGCCGGGAGCCGGGAGCCGGGTCGGGGAGCCGGGAGCCGGGCCGCGGGGCTGGGAGCCGGGAGCCGGGCCGCGGGGCTGGGAGCCGGGAGCCGGGCCGGGGCTGGGAGCCGGGCCGGGGTCGGGGAGCCGGGAGCCGGGCCGCGGGGCTGGGAGCCGGGAGCCGGGCCGCGGGGCTGGGAGCCGGGAGCCGGGCCGGGGTCGGGGAGCCGGGAGCCGGGCCGCGGGGCCGGGAGCCGGGCCGGGGTCGGGGAGCCGGGAGCCGGGCCGGGGCTGGGAGCCGGGCCGGGGTCGGGGAGCCGGGAGCCGGGCCGCGGGGCTGGGAGCCGGGGGGTGCGCCGGGGGTGGTCGGCCAGGGCCCGAGCCGACCCAGGCTGGAGCCGCCGGGGGCCAGCCTGGGCCGCGCCGCGCCTCCTTCTCCCTCCCCCGCCCCTTACCTTACCTTACCTTACCTGCTTCAGGCTTCAAGCAGGGGAGGGGGCGGAGACTTTGGGAGGGGGCAGAGTTGGGGCGGGGCGTGGGCGGGGCTGGGGGCGGGGCCGCCCCCCCCCCCGGGAGTGTCCTCCATTAGGAGGCACAAAATATGGTAACCCTAGGGGAAGGCCCAGCATCAGGGACAACCGACCGGCTCGAGGGGACCCACGGGACCTGAGCTGCTATTACTGCGGCCGAAGAGGCCACGTTCGGGCCCAGTGCCCCAAGCTCAAGGACAGACTGAGCAGACCGAACCCGCACCGGGTTAACTTGGTAGAGGCCCAGACGGACGAGGGGCAGGCTTCCCACGCAAGAGGGGCTGGCAGCTTATCAACTGCTCAAGAGAGAGAAGGGCCCCCGGCCAGCTTCTCTGGGGGGCCAGATGCTCCGGATTCAAAGTTCTCCGTTTACAGGGTTGGCGCGGGGCTGTCCCTGCGGAGCGAGTGCCTTGTTCCCCTGGAGGTGGATGGGAAGAAAGTTTATGGATACTGGGACACGGGCGCAGAGGTGACACTGGCCCGGCCCGAGGTGGTGGCCCCAGATCGGGTGGTGCCCAACACCTTCCTGACCCTGACCGGGGTGGGCGGGACCCCATTCAAGGTTCCCGTAGCGAGGGTACACCTGAAATGGGGGGCCAAGGAGGGCCCCAAGGATGTGGGAGTGCACCACCATTTGCCCACTGAGGTGTTGATGGGGGGGGACCTAGAGGACTGGCCAAGCAGCCCCCAGACCGCCTTAGTCGTGACCCGTAGCCAGAGCCGGCGAGGGGCACTACGCCCTGACCTTGGGAAGGATGTCCCACCGGAGGCACCGAACCCTTCCCGGGTGGGGAGGGAACACCCAAGGACAGGCCGCGGGGTGGCTGGGGCTTCCAACCCAGCCGACGAGAGGGAGCAGGTCCCCATCCCTTCCCCAGCCGCCGAGTTCCAGGCCGAGTTGCAGAAGGACCCCTCCCTGCGGAAGCTAAGGGGCCTGGCTGACCTCAGTGTGGTACAGACCATGAGGAGAGGATGCAAGGAGAGGTTCCTGTGGGAGAAGGGGTTCCTGTACCGAGAGTGGGCTCCCCCGGGGGAAGTGGAGTCGTGGGGGATCAGGAGGCAGCTGGTGGTTCCCCAGAAGTTTCGCCACAAGCTACTGTACCTGGCCCATGACATCCCTCTCGCAGGGCACCAGGGGATCCGGCGCACCAGGCAGAGGCTGCTACAGAACTTTTACTGGCCCGGGGTCTTCACCAACGTCCGGCAGTACTGCCGATCCTGTGACCCCTGCCAGAGGGTGGGGAAGGCCCGGGACAAGGGGAAGGCAGCATTGAGACCTTTGCCCATCATAGAGGAGCCTTTCCAGAAGGTGGCCATGGACATAGTGGGACCTCTCAGCAAGACGACCCGGTCTGGGAAGAAATACATCCTGGTGGTGGTCGATTTCGCCACCCGCTACCCCGAGGCAGTGCCCTTATCGTCCATTGAAGCAGACACTGTGGCGGATGCGCTGCTGACCATTTTCAGCCGAGTGGGGTTCCCCAAGGAAGTCTTGACGGACCAAGGGTCCAACTTCATGTCGGCCCTACTCCGGTGCTTGTGGGAGAGATGTGGGGTCCGGCACAACTGGGCCTCAGCATATCACCCCCAATCCAACGGGCTGGTGGAAAGGTTCAATGGGACGCTAAAAATGATGCTGAAAACATTTATGAATCAGCACCCGCAGGACTGGGACAAGTACTTACCTCACCTGCTATTTGCGTACAGGGAGGTACCCCAGGAGTCTACCGGGTTTTCGCCTTTCGAACTGCTATATGGAAGGCGGGTAAGGGGGCCCCTGGACCTGATGAGAGACGAATGGGAGGGGAAGGCCACTCCTGACGGAGAGTCGGTGGTGGAGTATGTCCTGACCTTCCGGGAACGACTTGCCGAGCTCATGGGCCTGGCCAGGGAGAATCTGGCCAGAGCCCAGAGGAAGCAGAAGGTCTGGTATGACCGCACAGCACGGGCCCACACCTTCGCCACTGGGGATCAGGTGATGGTCCTCATCCCCGTGAGGAAAAACAAACTCCAGGCCGCCTGGGAAGGGCCCTTCAAGGTTGTCAAGCAACTAAACGAGGTAAACTATGTGGTGGAGCTGTCGAACCGGGCACACCACCACCGGGTGTACCATGTGAATATGATGAAGCCATATTATGACAGGGGGAATATGGTGTTGGCCGTGTGTGGACAGTGGGAGGGGCAGGGAGATGACCCTTTAGTAGATCTATTCCCTGGGACAAGAGTTGGCTTCCCCCTGGAAGCAATTCCCCTCTCTGATCGGCTAACCCCTGCCCAGCGAGCTGAGATCGGAGGGGTGCTGCATCTGTACCAGCAGCTGTTTTCCAACCAGCCTGGACGCACTAATCTGACTGTCCACCGGGTGCAGACAGGATCGCACCCGCCTATAAAATGCTCCCCCTTCCGAGCCACAGGGAAAACTGCTCAGGACCTGGAAAGAGAGGTCAATGACATGCTGGCTTTGGGGGTGATCCAGCCGTCTTCCAGCCCTTGGGCCTCGCCGGTGGTGCTGGTCCCCAAAAAGGATGGGTCGATCCGGTTCTGTGTGGACTATCGGAAGCTCAATGCCATCACTGTAGCCGATGCCTACCCCATGCCCAGGCCGGACGAGCTCCTAGACAAGCTGGGAGGTGCTCGGTACCTTACCACCATGGATCTTACAAAGGGCTATTGGCAAGTGCCGCTGGATGCAGATGCCAGGCTGAAATCGGCCTTTGTCACCCCTCTGGGGCTCTATGAGTTCCTGACCCTGCCCTTCGGCCTCAAGGGAGCGCCGGCCACCTTCCAGCGCCTGGTGGATCAGCTACTGAGGGGGATGGAGAGTTTTGCCGTGGCGTATATCGATGACATCTGTGTCTTTAGCCAGACCTGGGAGGACCACATATCCCAGGTTAGACAAGTGCTGGACCGACTCCAGAAGGCTGGGCTGACCATAAAACCGGAGAAGTGCAAGGTGGGGATGGCTGAGGTATCCTACCTAGGCCACCGGGTGGGAAGTGGCTGCCTAAAGCCGGAACCAGCCAAAGTGGAGGTGATCAGAGACTGGCCCGCTCCTCAAACCAAAAAGCAGGTCCAAGCCTTTATTGGGATGGCAGGGTACTATCGGAGGTTCGTGCCCCACTTTAGCACCATAGCCGCCCCCATCACTGAGCTGTGCAAGAAGGGGAAGCCAGACAAAGTGGTCTGGACCGAGGAGTGCCAGGAGGCTCTCCGGGCGCTGAAGGAGGCTCTGGTCAGTGGCCCAGTTCTGGCAAACCCAGACTTTGACAAGCCCTTTATGGTGTTCACCGACGCCTCAGACACAGGACTGGGGGCGGTGTTAATGCAGGAGGATGAAAAGGGGGAGAGACACCCCATCGTGTACCTGAGCAAGAAGTTGCTACCCCGGGAGCAGAACTACGCGGCCATCGAGAAGGAATGCCTGGCCATGGTGTGGGCCCTCAAGAAACTAGAGCCATATCTCTTTGGGCGTCACTTCACCGTGCACACCGACCACTCTCCCCTGACCTGGCTGCACCAGATGAAAGGAGCCAACGCCAAGCTCCTGAGGTGGAGCCTGCTCCTGCAGGATTATGACATGGACGTGGTCCATGTGAAGGGACGTGACAACCTGATAGCGGACGCGTTGTCCCGGAGAGGGAGCCCTGAACTTCCCCAGGTCACTGGTCAGAGTGACCCCGCTCAGTTCAGTCTCGAAGGGGGGAGAGATGTGACGGAGCAGGGAGCAGGGCAGATTTGACCTGGGAATGTTGCAGGGGGGTTGCAGTGGGGATGTGGGACTTCCCTTGAAGGAAGCTACCTGAGCTGTAACCTGAGCCAGGAACGGGGGTGGGGAGAATTAACACCTTCTGCCCGGGAGACTGAACAAAGGACAGGAGCAGCGGGAGGAGTTGGGAGTTTAGTTTCGGTTGGGGCTGGGTGGTGCAACGCAGGGAACCCCAAGCTGGGGTCTAAGCTCCCTGAACCTCCCCGAGGGACCTAACTGAGGGGGTCTGGTCGTACCTACACGCTCTGCTTGAGACTGTGTTCCTGTCCTTAAATAAACCTTCTGCTTTACTGGCTGGCTGAGAGTCGCAGTGAATCTCGGGAAGAGGGGTGCAGGGCCCTAACTCCCCCACAATCCGCAACACCATCCCGACACCCCATCCATCCATCCAACACCCCATCCATACATCCTGACACCCCATCCATCCTTCCATTCATCCCAACACCCCATCCAACACCCCATCCATCCATCCTAACACCCCATCCCAACACCCCATCCATCCTTCCATCCATCCCGACACCCCATCCATCCATCCACCCAACACCCCATCCATCCATCCAAAACCCCATCCATCCTTTCCAACACCCCATCCATCCATCCAACACCCCATCCATCCCGACACCCCATCCATCCATCCAACACCCCATCCATCCTTCCATCCATCCCGACACCCCATCCATCCATCCATCCCAACACCCCATCCATCCATCCCAACACCCCATCCATCCATCCAACACCCCATCCATACATCCAAAACCCCATCCATACATCCTGACACCCCATCCATCCTTCCATTCATCCCAACACCCCATCCAACACCCCATCCATCCTAACACCCCATCCCAACACCCCATCCATCCTTCCATCCATCCCGACACCCCATCCATCCATCCACCCAACACCCCATCCATCCATCCAAAACCCCATCCATCCTTTCCAACACCCCATCCATCCCGACACCCCATCCATCCATCCAACACCCCATCCATCCTTCCATCCATCCCGACACCCCATCCATCCATCCCAACACCCCATCCCGACACCCCATCCATCCATCCAACACCCCATCCATCCTTCCATCCATCCCGACACCCCATCCATCCATCCATCCATCCAAAACCCCATCCATCCTTCCCAACACCCCATCCATCCATCCAACTCCCCATCCATCCCAACACCCCATCCATCCATCCTTCCCGACACCCCATCCATCCATCCATCCATCCAAACACCCCATCCTGACACCCCATCCATCCATCCCAACACCCCATCCTGACACCTCATCCATCCCAACACCCCATTCATCCATCCCAACACCCCATCCATCCTTCCAACACCCCATCCTGACACCTCATCCATCCCAACACCCCATCCATCCATCCAACACCCCATCCTGACCCCCCATCCATCCCATCAATCCATCCATCCTTCTATCCATCCAACACTCCATCCTGACACCCCATCCATCCATCCATCCACCCTTCCCGACACCCCATCCATCCATCCATCCAAAACCCCATCCATCCATCCCAACACCCCATCCATCCTTTCCAACACCCCATCCATCCATCCAAAACCCCATCCATCCATCCATCCTTCCCGACACCCCATCCATCCATCCATTCATCCATCCATCCATCCATCCATCCCAACATCCCTTCCTGACACCCCATCCATCCATCCATCCATCCATCCATCCATCTCACACACTTGCTCTGTCCTGAAATTCCAATCTCTCCCCTCCCAGCACAACAGCTGAGAGAGACCCTGGCAAGGGGGGTGATAATCCAACCCTTCTCCTACTTCCCAACCATTCCCCGGTTTTGGTGCTCATCTGCTCCACCCCAGAGGTGGCTGCATCTCAGTGCTGGGCAAGCCATCCCCCTATGGCGTTATGTGCGGCTGTTCCCAGCTGCCCCGCCCCAGAGGTGGACACATCTCAGCACTGCCCTGGACTCTCTCAGCTCGGCAGCTGAGGCCTGCTGGTCATAGGGGCCTGGGCCGGGAACCAGGAAAGGTGGCAGAGACGAAATGGGCACTAGTGGATTCTGCCATAACTAATTCATCCCCCTGAGCAGACAGTGAGATGCAGCCTCCCCCAGGGCTCGTCCGCCAGCTGCTGGCGCGGGGGCTCCCTGTATTTACAGCTCACAACACCCGCCGGGGGGGGCGGAGGCTTGCCAAATGCAACAGGGGCTGCGGGTCGGGAGTGAGGGGCACTGGCAAGGCAGGGGGGCCGGGCTGTGGGGGGGCAGGGGCTGCGGGTCGGGAGTGAGGGGCACCGGCAGGGCAGGGGGGCCGGGCTGTGGGGGGGCAGGGGCTGCGGTTCGGGAGTGAGGGGCACCGGCAGAGCTATGGGGGGACAGGGCTGGGCCATCAGGGGGCTGCGGTTCAGGAGTGAGGGGCACCGGGCGGGATGGGATGGGGAGTGGGGGCGGGAGTGAGTTCCAGGCCACCTTGGGTCTATCCCATCATGCACTTTCTCTCCCCCCCCTTCATAAATGAGTAATTATGTCTCCATGGCAATGGATGCTGCAGGAAGCAGAAATGAATTACCAGAGAGGGACCAAGATGCCCCCCCCAGCCCTGCCTGTGCCCCTCACTCCCGACCCCGCAGCCCCCCCCAGCCCTGCCTGTGCCCCTCACTCCCGACCCGCAGCCCCCCCCAGCCCTGCCTGTGCCCCTCACTCCCGACCCCGCAGCCCCCCCCAGCCCTGCCTGTGCCCCTCACTCCCGACCCGCAGCCCCCCCAGCCCTGCCTGTGCCCCTCACTCCCGACCCGCAGCCCCCCCCAGCCCTGCCTGTGCCCCTCACTCCCGACCCGCAGCCCCCCCCAGCCCTGCCTGTGCCCCTCACTCCCGACCCGCAGCCCCCCCCAGCCCTGCCTGTGCCCCTCACTCCCGACCGCGCAGCCCCCCCCGCAGCCCTGCCTGTGCCCCTCACTCCCGATCCCGCAGCCCACCCCAGCCCTGCCTGTGCCCCTCACTCCCGACCCGCAGCCCCCCCCAGCCCTGCCGGTGCCCCTCACTCCCGACCCGCAGCCCCCCCCAGCCCTGCCGGTGCCCCTCACTCCCGACCCCGCAGCCCCTGCAGGGGGGAGGATCCCGGGGGATGGGGGGTCTGGATGCCGTGGGCTGGGGGGGGGCTGGATCCCGGGGGATGGGGGGGCTGGATGTAAGGGGGGGCTGGATGCAGGGGGGAGGATCCCGGAGGGATGGGAGGTCTGGATGCCGTGGGCTGGGGGGGGGGCTGGATCCCGGGGGATGGGGGGGCTGGATGTAAGGGGGGGGCTGGATGCAGGGGGGAGGATCCCGGAGGGATGGGGGGTCTGGATGCCGTGGGCTGGGGGGGGGGGGCTGGATGCAGGGGGGACGGGGGGGCTGGATGTAAGGGGGGGGCTGGATGCAGGGGGGAGGATCCCGGAGGGATGGGGGGTCTGGATGCCGTGGGCTGGGGGGGGCTGGATGCAGGGGGGAGGATCCCAGGGGATGGGGGGGGGCTGGCTGCGGGGGGCTGGATGTAAGGGGGGGGCTGGATGCAGGGGGGAGGATCCCGGGGGATGGGGGGGATGGATGTAAGGTGGGGGGCTGGATGCAGGGGGGAGGATCCCGGAGGGATGGGGGGGCTGGATGCCGGGGGCTGGGGGGGCTGGATGCAGGGGGGACGGGGGGGCTGGATGTAAGGGGAGAGGATCCCGGGGGATGGGGGGGCTGGATGCCGTGGGCTGGGGGGGGGGCTGGATGCAGGGGGACGGGGGGCTGGATGTAAGGGGGGGCTGGATGCAGGGGGGAGGATCCCGGGGGCTGGGGGGGCTGGATGCCGGGGGCTGGGGGGGGGCTGGATGCAGGGGGGAGGATCCCGGAGGGATGGGGGGTCTGGATGCAGGGGGGACGGGGGTCTGGATGCCGGGGGCTGCGGGGGGCTGGATGTAAGGTGGGGGCTGGATGCAGGGGGGAGGATCCCGGAGGGATGGGGGGTCTGGATGCCGTGGGCTGGGGGGGGCTGGATGCAGGGGGGAGGATCCCGGAGGGATGGGGGGTCTGGATGCCGTGGGCTGGGGGGGGGGCTGGATGCAGGGGGGAGGATCCCGGAGGGATGGGGGGGCTGGATGCCGGGGGCTGGGGGGGGCTGGATGCAGGGGGGACGGGGGGGCTGGATGTAAGGGGAGAGGATCCCGGGGGATGGGGGGGCTGGATGCCGTGGGCTGGGGGGGGGCTGGATGCAGGGGGGACGGGGGGCTGGATGTAAGGGGGGGGCTGGATGCAGGGGGGAGGATCCCGGGGGCTGGGGGGGCTGGATGCCGGGGGCTGGGGTGGGCTGGATGCAGGGGGGAGGATCCCGGAGGGATGGGGGGTCTGGATGCAGGGGGGACGGGGGTCTGGATGCCGGGGGCTGCGGGGGGCTGGATGTAAGGTGGGGGGCTGGATGCAGGGGGGAGGATCCCGGAGGGATGGGGGGTCTGGATGCCGTGGGCTGGGGGGGGGGGGCTGGATGCAGGGGGGAGGATCCCGGAGGGATGGGGGGTCTGGATGCCGTGGGCTGGGGGGGGGGCTGGATGCAGGGGGGAGGATCCCGGAGGGATGGGGGGTCTGGATGCCGGGGGCTGGGGGGGGGGCTGGATGCAGGGGGGAGGATCCCGGAGGGATGGGGGGTCTGGATGCCGTGGGCTGGGGCGGGGCTGGATGCAGGGGGGACGGGGAGGGCTGGATGTAAGGTGGGGGGCTGGATGCAGGGGGGACGGGGGGGCTGGATGCAGGGGGGAGGATCCGGGGAGGGCGGGGCTTGGGGCGGGGCCGATTTCGCTGCAGCGGCTGCTCCCTGCGCCGGTCCGTGTCTCCCCCTCCCCGCGGTTCGGTCCCGTCCGGTCCCTGCGCGATGGCTCCGACCCTGATGCTGGCGGCCCTGCTCTGCGCGCTGGGCCCCGCCGCCGGGAAGGTAGGGGGGACCCAGGACCCCCGAGCCCTGCGCCCCATCGCCCCCCTGCGCCCCCATCTCCCCTCATCCCCCCCGGCGCCCCCATCTCTCTCCACCTGCCCTCTGTGCCCCCATCACCCCCCCGGCGCCCCCATTTCTCCCATAGCCCCCCCGGCGCCCCATCTCTCCGCCGCCTTCCCCCGGCGCCCCATCTTTCCCCATCGCCCCCCTGCACTCCCATCTTCCCCCTGCGCCCCCATATCCCCTCATCGCCCCCCTGAACCCCATCACCCCCTGCGCCCCATCTCTCCCCATCGCCCCCTGCACCCCCAACGTCCCATCTCTGCCTTGTGCCCCACCTCCTCCTGCGCCCCCATCTTCTCCATCGCCTCCCCGCACCCCTCATCTTCCCTCCCTTTATCCCCCTACGCGAACCCCACGCCCCTATCCCCCCCAGTCCTTATTATGGTCTCCCGGGGGGAGGATGTACCTGGAGCCAGGGAAGTCGGGGGGGGGCTGATGGTCCCCCCATCTCCGGGGCTGCCCCACCGCCACTGAGGCCCAGACCCCGACCCCCCACAGCGCAGGAGACCGGGGGGGTGGGGGGGCTGCTGTGAGTTCCCCCCCTCAGTCGAGACGGTAGCGCTGGGTGGATCGATGTGGGTGTGGGGTGTATAAAGGGGGTGGGTGGTGTCTGGGGGCCTAGGGAGTATCGGGGTATGGGGGAGTTGGGGGGTGGTCGAGGGGGATGGGGGTGTTTGGGGCGTGGGGGTATGAGAGATGGAGGTGTTGGGGGGCGGGGGGTCTCAGGGGATGGGGGGTGTTGGGGGGAGTGGCGGTCTAGGGGAATGGGTGGTGTTTGAGGGGAATGGGGGTGTTTGGGGCATGGGGGGTCTCAGGGAATGGGGTACTTGAGGGGGATGGGAAGTCTGGGGGATGGGGTGTGTTTGGGGGTCTCGGGGGATGGGGGTGTTTGGGGGTGGCAGTCTAGGGGGATGGGGGTGTTTGAGGGTAGGGGGATGGGTGTTGTTTGGGGGGGTGGCGGTCTAGATGGATGGGGTGTTTGAGGGGGATGGGCGGGGTTTGGGGGTCT
The DNA here is from genome assembly GCF_027887155.1 of Malaclemys terrapin pileata. Taxonomy (NCBI): domain Eukaryota; kingdom Metazoa; phylum Chordata; order Testudines; family Emydidae; genus Malaclemys; species Malaclemys terrapin. The sequence continues at coordinate 1,308,344 of NW_026530188.1, read as the reverse complement.
CGGGGGATGGGAGCTTGAGGGGGATGTCGGGTCTGGACGGAGGGGGATGGGGGGTTCTGTGTCTGTCGCACTCCGCCCCAGAAGCAGCCGCATTTCAGCAGCAGACAGGAGACAGGAGCTGTGCGCAGCGGGGGGGGGAGACAGAAAGAACGAGAAGGGGCCCCGCCAGCCACAGACAACGGGCAGCCCGTGATGCCTGGGGGCTGGGGCTGGCAGTGCCCCCCCCCCACGAACCCCTCCCCATCTCCCCAGAGCCAGCTGCCAGCCAAGCCCCCCCCCCCCCCCCAGCACTCCTGGTGACTCAGCCTGCAGATCCGGCTGCCATAGACACATGGGTGGGGGGATCACTGCAGAGATGCCCCTCCCCCACCACCTCCCAGACCTGCCCCCCCCCCATTTGCTGACCTCCCCCCCCATTAGCTGAAAAGGTGGGTAGCTGTCCTGTGCTCCTGGCTTTGGGAGGGGAGTGGGGTCTGGTGGTTAGAGCAGGGGGGCTGGGAGCCAGGACTCCTGGGTTCTCTCCCCGGCTCTGGGAGGGGAGTGGGGGCTGGTGGTTAGAGCAGGGGGGCTGGGAGCCAGGACTCCTGGGTTCTCTCCCAGCTCTGGGAGGAGAGTGGGGTCTGGTGGGTCAGAGCAGGAGGAGCTGGGAGCCAGGACTCCTGGGTTCTCTCCCCGGCTCTGGGAGGAGAGTGGGGGCTGGTGGTTAGAGCAGGGGGCTGGGGGCCAGGACTCCTGGGTTCTCTCCTGGCTCTGGGAGGGGAGTGGGGGCTGGTGGTTAGAGCAGGGGGGGCTGGGAGCCAGGACTCCTGGGTTCTCTCCCCGGCTCTGGGAGGGGAGTAGGGTCTGGTGGTTAGAGCAGGGGGGACTGGGAGCCAGGACTCCTGGGTTCCCTGTGAATGGGCTGGGTACATTGGGTACCATCCATTCACCTCTCCACCTCTTTCTCTCTGTGTTTTCCCCACAGGCTCTTCCCCGCCGGCCCCAGGGGGGCGCTGCCCCATGACTCGGCCGGGGGCCCCCGGCGTTTCCGACGGGACCTGCGGGGGGCTCCCTACGAGGGGGAGATGGGGTTGGCCAACGAGATCTACTACCCCCGGCTGGGGCCGCTGGCCCAGGACGAGCTGCTGGCCCAGGCGCTGGAGAGGCTGGGGGCGCCCCCCGCGGGCCGGTGGCGGGAGGACGAGCCGGGTGGCACCCCGTGGCTCCAGGAGGCGCCCCCCGGTGGCCACTGGAGGCAGGACGGGACCCAGGCCGCCCTGGCTCTCCAACGCCTCCTCCAGGAATCAGTCCCCCTGGCCTCCCTCCTGCAGCTGTGGGACCAGGCCAGGGGGGCCCCGTACCCCGATTACGATGAGACCGGGGCGGGTGCCCCCCCCCAGGACCCGGGCCCCGGCCCCACCCCAGCTGAGCCGCTACCGGACGGACGGGGCCTATGAGAGCCACCAGGACGAGCCGGGGGATGAGGAGCCTGGGGAGATGGATGCGGAGATGCTGAGGTGCCTGGAGAAGGGCCGGGCCCCGGGCCCCACTCCCCGCCCCGCTGAGCCAGCCAGTCCCATCCCCCCCAGGGCCAGATGGGAGCCAGCGCCCCCTAGAGGGAAAAGGCCGTGTGCCCCAGTAGGGGTCCGGGGTTCTCTCCCTGGCTCTGGGAGGGGAGTGGGGTTTAGTGGTTAGAGCAGGGGGGGCTGGGAGCCAGGACTCCTGGGTTCTCTCCCCAGCTCTGGGAGGGGAGTGGGATCTAGTGGCTAGAGCAGGGGGGGGGCTGGGAGCCAGGACTCCTGGGTTCTCTCCCTGTCTCCAGGAGGGGAGCAGGGTCTAGTGGATCAGAGTGGGGGCAGGGCTGGGATCCCGGACGCCTGGGTTCTAGCTCCATTTTTCCTCTGGGTCGCAGGTACCTGGTGGGCCGGATACTCGCAGGAGGCGGTGAGACGCGACCCCCCCACCACCCCAGACGCCTGCGCCGGGGGCTGGAGGAAGAACCCCCCACCCTGCTGCGCGTGAAGCGGTTGGGGGGTGATGGGGAGGGCCCCGAGGCGGGGGCACCCCAGCTGCAGCGAGCCAAGAGGACAGAGGAGGAGGAGGAGGCTGTGGGGGGGGCGGAGGGGGGCGTATGGGGGGGAGCCCCTGCTGAGGTACCTGCCTGAGTAACGGGGACCCCCCCCAGGCCCAGTGAGCACTAATGCGGCGGGGGAGGGGTCTTACATCCCCCCCACCCCCACCCGTCTCTGAATGTAGCCAGCTGTGGGTGCGGGGGAGGGGCTGCCTTGCGCCTAGCCCCCCAATCTCTGCCTCCCAATGACCCCTCCCTCCACAGGCTGGCTTATCACTGGGCCCAACGTCTCTGCCCCACAAGCCAACTGCCCCCCCATTGGGGTGATGGCTCGCCCCTGACATGCTTCACGATCCCTATTCCCCCCCCGGGCTATGCCCCCCAATATCCCAGCTCCGAGCCCTCTATTGTCCTCAGGGCTTTGCCCCCCCAGCTCTGAACCCCCATTTCCCCCACTACCCTAGCTCTGCTCCCCCACCCCCCTGGTTTCCCCCGCTTCTATCAGTCCATTCAGTAACGGCTTCCCGCCCCCCTTGTCTGTCTGTCTGGTGTTGATTAATTAACTAATGAAATAAAGGCTCGTCAGGTATTTTGATGTAAAGGCCGAGTGGTGGTCTCCGTGTGTGTGCCCCTGCCCCCAGGCTAGGGGGCGCCGTGCTGCGGGGAGCAGGTTAGGGGGCTGGGCGGGGGGGCGCTCTCCCCTGGCAGTCAGGACCGGGCACTGGGGGGGCGTTGTGCTGTGGGTCAGGGGGCTCAGTAGGGGGCGCTCTCCCCTGGTACTCAGGACCGGGCGCTGGGGGGCGCTGTGCTGTGGGTCAGGGGCTCGGTACTGGGCGCTCTCCCCTGGCAGTCAGGACCGGGCGCTGGGGGGCGCTGTGCTGTGGGTCGGGGGGCTCAGTAGGGGGCGCTCTCCCCTGGCAGTCAGGACCGGGCACTGGGGGGCGTTGTGCTGTGGGTCGGGGGGGCTCGGTAGGGGGCGCTCTCCCCGGCAATCGGGGCTGGGCACTGGGGGGCGTTGTGCTGTGGGTCGGGGGGCTCAGTAGGGGGCGCTCTCCCCTGGCAGTCAGGACCGGGCGCTGGGGGGCGCCGTGCTGTGGGTCGGGGGGCTCAGTAGGGGGTGCTCTCCCCTGGCAGTCAGGACCGGGTGCTGGGGGGCGCTATGCTGTGGGTCAGGGGCTCGGTACTGGGCGCTCTCCCCTGGCAGTCAGGACCGGGCGCTGGGGGGCGCTGTGCTGTGGGTCGGGGGGCTCAGTAGGGGGCGCTCTCCCCTGGCAATCGGGGCCGGGCGCTGGGGGGCGCTGTGCTGTGTGTCGGGGGGCTCAGTAGGGGACGCTCTCCCCGGCAATCGGGGCTGGGCGCTGGGGGGCGCCGTGCTGTGGGTCAGGGGGCTCAGTAGGGGACACTCTCCCCGGCAATCGGGGCTGGGCTCTGGGGGGGCGCTGTGCTGTGGGTCGGGGGGCTCAGTAGGGGGCGCTCTCCCCGGCAATCGGGGCTGGGCACTGGGGGGCGTTGTGCTGTGGGTCGGGGGGCTCAGTAGGGGGGCGCTCTCCCCTGGCAGTCAGGACCGGGCGCTGGGGGGCGCCGTGCTGTGGGTCGGGGGGCTCAGTAGGGGGTGCTCTCCCCTGGCAGTCAGGGACCGGGTGCTGGGGGGCGCTGTGCTGTGGGTCGGGGGGCTCAGTAGGGGGTGCTCTCTCCTGGCAGTCAGGACCGGGCACTGGGGGGCGCCGTGCTGTGGGTCGGGGGCTCAGTAGGGGACGCTCTCCCTGGCAATCGGGGCTGGGCGCTGGGGGGGCGCTGTGCTGTGGGTCGGGGGGCTCAGTAGGGGGCGCTCTCCCCTGGCAGTCAGGACCGGGCGCTGGGGGGCGCTGTGCTGTGGGTCGGGGGCTCAGTAGGGGACGCTCTCCCCGGCAATCGGGGCTGGGCGCTGGGGGGCGCTGTGCTGTGGGTCGGGGGGCTCAGTAGGGGACGCTCTCCCTGGCAATCGGGGCTGGGCGCTGGGGGGGCGCCGTGCTGTGGGTCGGGGGGCTCAGTAGGGGACGCTCTCCCTGGCAATCGGGGCTGGGCGCTGGGGGGCGCTGTGCTGTGGGTCAGGGGGCTCAGTAGAGGACGCTCTCCCCTGGCAGTCAGGACCGGGTGCTGGGGGGCGCTGTGCTGTGGGTTGGGGGGCTCAGTAGGGGACGCTCTCCCCGGCAATCGGGGCCGGGTGCTGGGGGGCGCTGTGCTGTGGGTCGGGGGGCTCAGTAGGGGACGCTCTCCCCGGCAGTCAGGACCGGGCGCTGGGGGGCGTTGTGCTGTGGGTTGGGGGGCTCAGTAGGGGGCGCTCTCCCCTGGCAGTCAGGACCCGGGCGCTGTGGGGCGCCGTGCTGTGGGTTGGGGGGCTCAGTAGGGGGCACTCTCCCCTGGCAGTCAGGACCGGGCGCTGGGGGGCGTTGTGCTGTGGGTTGGGGGGCTCAGTAGGGGGCGCTCTCCCCTGGCAGTCAGGACCAGGCGCTGGGGGGCGCTGTGCTGTGGGTCGAAGGGCTCAGTAGGGGACGCTCTCCCCGGCAATCGGGGCTGGGCGCTGGGGGGCGCTGTGCTGTGGGTCGGGGGCTCAGTAGGGGGCGCTCTCCCTGGCAATCGGGGCTGGGCGCTGGGGGGCGCCGTGCTGTGGGTCGGGGGGCTCAGGAGGGGGCGCTCTGCTCTGGACAGAGCCCCAGAGGCAGGAGATTTAGGACTGAAGCCCAAACATTTTATTCCCAGATTCGGGGCCTGCCCGAGGAAGACCAGATGAAGCCGAAGCCAGAGGGTCCCCGGCCCCGGTGGCAGGGTTGGATCCGTCTGCCATCAGCCCCGAAGTGGGCCCTGGTGGGGGTGAGCCCGAGAGACGGAGGGAGGAGTGTGTGAGGGGGAGTCAGGTATTGGGGGCTCCCCTCCAGCCAGCCCCCTCTCTCAGCCTTGGGGGGGTCATGCATTGGGGTCCCCTCCAGCCAGCCCCCCCTTCTGAGCCTGGGTGGGTGTGTCTGGGCTGTGGGGGGAAGGGCAACTGCCTCCACCAATTGTGGCTCAAAAGGGCCCAGCAGCCGCCGCCTCCCTTCAGCCCCCCCGCCCCAATCCAGCTGCATCCTCGCCTCCCATTGGCTGTTGCCAGGAGACCACCTACCTGCCGCTCCACAGCCCTGATGCTGGGTGGGGGGACACAGAGAGGGGCTATGGGGAGTTCGGGGCCCTGTGGGGGGGCTCCGTGGGGAGCCCTGGAGGGTTTGGGGGGCTCTGTCAGGCACAGTGGGAGGTTTGGGGGCAGTGAGGGGGTTCAGGGCCCCCCACAGGGCCCCCCGAACCCTCTCACTGCCCCCAAATCTCCCACCTGGCAATAAACGACCAGGGATGGCCCCCCCCTTGGCCCCTTTGTGCTCCAGCTGGTACCTTTCCCATCGACACTGTATGCCGGACACTGAATAAAGCCTCCTGCGTTCACACAGGCCGAGAGTCACTCCAGATTCAGGAAGCTGGGGGTGGGGGTGGCTCCCTTTGGGGGGTGCGTCTCCCTCCGGGGGGCCTCACCGCGGGGGGCTCATGGCCTGATGGGGCAGCACTGAGGGTTGGTCCCAGGGGGCAGAGAAGCCAAGGGGCTCCCCCCAGGGAGAGTGTGAGCCCAAGGAGGGGCTGGTGCACTGTAGGGGTGTCCCCCCCAGGGGCAGTACCAGAGCTGGGTGGGAGCACCAGGCCCGGGGATCCGTGCGGCCCCGCTCCGGTACTCCTCCTTCACCAGGCCTGTTTCGTTCCCGCATTCCCCTCCTCCACTGGCCTGTCTTGTTCCCTCGCTCCCCTACTCCTCCTCCAACGGGCCTGTTTCGTTCCCACACCCCTCTCCTCCTCCTCCATCGGGTCTGTCCCATTCCCGCACTCTCCTCCTCCACTGGGCCTGTCTCATTCCCGCACTCCTCCTCCACCAGGCCCTTCTCGTTCCCTCGCTCCCTACTCCTCCTCCACCGGGGCTGTCCGTTCCCTCGCTCCTTACTCCTCCTCCACTGGGCCGTTTCGTTCCCTCGCTCCCCTACTCTTCCTCCACCGGGCCCGTTTCGTTCCCTAGCTCCCGCACTCCTCCTCCCTGGGCCTGTCTCCTTCCCGCACTCCTCCTCCACCAGGCCTGTTTCGTTCCCTTGCTCCCCTACTCCTCCTCCACTAGGCCCGTTTCTTTCCCTCACTCCCACACTCCCCTCAACACTGCCAACCTCCCCTGCATGACCTCCCCCACGCCCGGCACAGCCCCCCCACAAGCCCCACCCTATGGCACCCCTATGCACTACCCCTCCCAACCACACCCACAACCCCCACCCTACAGCACCCCTATGCACTACCCCCCCACACCTGCAACCAACAACCCACTTGCCACCCGGCACAATCACTTGTTTAGTCACCCCCCACACACACCCAGCACAGCCCCCCCCCGCCCCCGACAAATCCACACCCAGAGCAGGGATCCCCACCCGGAGGGGGCAGCAGCAACAGATGCAACCACTTCTGGGGGTGGGCTCGGGGCAGCGGTAGCCAGTTGCGGAACAATTAGGTGGCGGGTGGGGGCGGAGAATCCTGCTTGAGATCATACCAGGAGCCAGGGAGAGAACCCAGGAGCCCTGGCTCTTAGCCCCCCAGCTCTAACCACCAGCCCCCCCTCCCCTCCCAGAGCCGGGGAGAGAACCCAGGAGCCCTGGCTCCCAGCCCCCCTGCTCTAACCACCAGCCCCCACTCCCCTCCCAGAGCCAGGGAGAGAACCCAGGAGTCCTGGCTCCCAGCCCCCCTGCTCTAACCACCAGCCCCCACTCCCCTCCCAGAGCCAGGGAGAGAACCCAGGAGTCCTGGCTCCCAGCCCCCCTGCTCTAACCACCAGCCCCCACTCCCCTCCCAGAGCCAGGGAGAGAACCCAGGAGTCCTGGCTCCCAGCCCCCCTGCTCTAACCACCAGCCCCCACTCCCCTCCCAGAGCCTGGGAGAGAACCCAGGAGTCCTGGCTCCCAGCCCCCCTGCTCTAACCACCAGCCCCCACTCCCCTCCCAGAGCCGGGGAGAGAACCCAGGAGTCCTGGCTCCCAGCCCCCCCTGCTCTATCCCACCAGACCCCACTCCCCTCCCAGAGCTGGGGAGAGAACCCAGGAGTCCTGGCTCCCAGCCCTCCCTGCTCTAACCACCAGCCCCCACTCCCCTCCCAGAGCCAGGGAGAGAACCCAGGAGTCCTGGCTCCCAGCCCCCCTGCTCTAACCACCAGCCCCCACTCCCCTCCCAGAGCCGGGGAGAGAACCCAGGAGTCCTGGCTCCCAGCCTCGCCCGCCTTTGCTCCGCTCTCCCCCGCTGCCGCCTCCAGGACTCCATTTCCCAGGCGGCCCCGCGGCGGGCGGCCCCGGCGGGCGCGGGCGGGGCGGCGCGGTGCATGCCGGGGGCTGTAGTCGGCGGCCCGGGCGCTGAAGATGTCCGAGGTGCGGCCGCCCCCGCTGCGGGCGCTGGGCGATTTCCTGCTGGGCCCCCGCGCGCCTGGCGGCCCCGGACCCGCGCGACCCGCAGCGCTGGAGGAACCGGGTCCTCAACAACCTGCTCTACTACCAGAGCAACTACGGGCTGGGGCTGGGGCTGGCGCTGCTGCTGGGGGGGTCAGTGCAAGGGGGGGGGGCGTGCATGCTGGGGGGAGGGGCAGTACAAGGGGGGGGGCCGTGCAGTGTTCGGGGGAGGGGCAGTGCAAGGGGTGGGGCCGTGCAGTGTTCGGGGGAGGGCAGTGCAAGGGGGGGGCGTGCATGCTCGGGGGAGGGGCAGTGCAAGGGGGGGGGCGTGCATGCTCGGGGGAGGGGCAGTACAAGGGGGGGCCGTGCATGCTCGGGGAGGGGCAGTGCAGCAAGGGGGGGGGCGTGCATGCTCGGGGGAGGGGCAGTGCAAGGGGGGGCGTGCAGTGTTCGGGGGAGGGGCAGTGCAAGGGGGGGCGTGCAGTGTTCGGGGGAGGGGCAGTGCAAGGGGTGGGGGGGCCGTGCATGCTGGGGGGAGTGGCAGTGCAAGGGGCCGTGCATACTCGGGGGGGTCAGTACAAGGGGGGGCCCATGCAATGTTCAAGGGGGGTCAGTGTAAGGGGTGGGGGGCTATGCATGCTGGGGGGGACCATGCAGTGTTCGGGGGGGTCAGTGCAAGAGGTGGGGGGGCCGTGCATGCTCGGGGGGGGTAGTGCAAGGGGTGGGGGCTCATGCAATGTTCAGGGGGGGTCAGTGTAAGGGGTGGGGGGCTATGCATGCTCGGGGGGGGGTAGTGCAAGGGGTGGGGGGCCATGCAATGTTCAGGGGGGTCAGTACAAGGGGTGGGGGGGCGTGCATCCTCAGGGGTGTTAGTACAAGGGGGGGTGCAGTGTTCGGGGAAGGGGCAGTGTAAGGGGTGGGGGGCCATGCAATGTTCAGGGGGGGGTCAGTGCAAGAAGTGGGGGGGCCGTGCATGCTGGGGGGGGGGCCAGTGCAAGGGGGGGCTGTGCCTGCTCCACAGGGGGTCGATACAAGCAGTCGGGGGCCATGATTCTCTGGGAAGATCAGTGCAAGGGAGGGCCGTGCATGCTGGGGGGGGGGGTCAGTGCAAGTGGTGGGGGCCATGGATTCTCCGGGGGGGTCAGTGCAAGGGGGGGCCGTGCATGCTGGGGGGGGTCAGTGTAAGGGGTGGGGGGCCATGCATGCTCTTTGCAAGGAGGGGGCACATGCTCCGGGGTGGGTGTCTATGCAAGGCGTGAGGGTGGGGTCAATGGAAAATGTGGGTGCCCGGACTCCTGGGTTCTCACTCTGCCCTGTCCCCGCAGGTACTTCTGGCCCCTGCACACCCTGCTCTCCGGCTCCGCCGTGACCCTCGTCTTCGTCGCCTTCGTCTGGGCGGCTGAGAACAAGGCCCCGATTCGGCGCTTCCGGCGCAGCTACCCCCGGCGCCAGCCTCCTGGCCGTGCTGGGGAGCGCCTACGGCCTGGTGTCCCTCTTGGGGGGCTCGGGGGTCTTCCTGCTGACAGTCACCCTGCCCATCTCCAGTGAGTGCGGGGGGAGGGATGGGCAGTAGGGTGGGGGCTGAGGCAGGTTGATGGGGGTGTGGCGTCTACGGGGTCGGGTTAAATAGTGCCTTGGGAATGCCGTGGGGCAGCGTGGAACAGAGGAAGAGGGCCAGATTTGCTGGGGTGGAATTTGGGGGTGGGGACGCATGGGGTAGCAGAGATCAGGGAGGTGGGGCTGATGGGGGTGAGTAGGGGCAGGCAGGGGGCGAACACAATGCATGCGCTGGGGGGAGTCAGATCAGTGGGTCACATGCTGTAAACTGGCCGGGGGGAGGGCAAGGGGGTGCGCGGCTCCTGCTTCCTTGCTGGCAGATGCATGCATGCAGCCCCCACAATGGGGGCGTTCTCACGGGTGGCCGGCAGGGCCATTCCCGCAGCCTCCCTGCTGCATCTTCCTGGCACGGCCGCTGCAGCATCCGCCCATGCAGGGGCTGCGCTCTGGGGGCCGTGCTGCAAGCGTGGGGCAGTTGCATTTCAGATGCATTCCCGCTGTGGCAGCTGTGCACGCCGGGGCCGCTCCGTACCAGCCGCAGCATCCATGCACGCTGCAGGCCCCTGCGTTTTAGCCCCAAGAGCCATGCGGGCCGTCGCCGCCCTGTTGCATCGGTTGCAGCAGCTGGTTGCAGACCCCCACGCCGCTGCGTCCTTGGGCCAGTGGGCGGGGACATGGCGCCTGCATTCTCGCCGCAGCATCCCCGCGTGCAGTCCCTGTTGCGGTGGGAGGTTGCCTGCAAACGCTCCCCGCGTGCAAACGCTGCGGCATGGCAGATGCATTCGGACAGCCGCATCCACGCATGCGAGCGGCGGCAGGGGGTAGCGACTTGCCGCCTTGCTGTGTCGCAAGACCTGGGTTGCGGGGGTCTGGGGCGGTTCTTAGCAAGCGCCGGGGACGCTTCCAGCCCCCCCACTTTCTCGCTTCCTTCCCCTCCCCCCTTGCAGTGATTCTCATCCACGCCTCCTTTCGCCTCCGGAACCTCAAGAATAAAATCGAGAACAAGATCGAGAGCATTGGGCTGAAGCGGACGCCCATGGGGCTACTGCTGGAGGCGATGGGCCAAGAACAAGAAGCTGGCTCTTAGGGAGCGAGACAGGACCGCCCCCCCAGCCGTCCTTCCCACCAGCCCCTCACCATTGCCTCGGGCCTGCGCTTCGCCACTCTCCTACACGCCCCGCTCGCGCTACCACGAAGATGCAGCGTCCCCCTGAGTCGAGCCAGGCCTTGAGGTTGGAGTAGGGGAGGGGATGAGCTATGGCTAACCTGTGGAACTACCAACCACATGATTTGACCCAGAGGCCTGGAGAGCTTAACAGGAGGAGGATGAGCTGTGGTTAATCTGTGGAACTACCTTCCACATGATTTGGCACAGGGAAGAATGGCATGTGGTTAACTTGTGGCACTGCCCCACCACACGATTTGACCCAGGAGCCAAGTGAGGGGCTGAGAGCTGGGTAATCATTTGAACGACCAGGGGCATGGGGAATTTAGCAGAGGAGAATGGGGGGGGGGGGGTTTGGTTAACCTGTGGAACTACCTGCCACATGATTTGACCCAGGGACCAACCCCCTAGGTCTGTTTATGTAGGCCCTATCTAAGTACCCTGTTTATATGGCAACAAAAGAAACAAGGGGCTGTAATACTGGAGGATTGGGTCAGTGGGAAGGGCTGTATTCAAGGGGGACCCCAAGGGTGCACTGAGGATTCAGTGGGATGCTGCATCTGATGCTGAGTATTTGTCCACAACTCCTCCTATTTATTTGAGGAGCAAAAACAACGTCTAATAAAACTTCTGTGCCATTTCTTGCTATAAAGGCTTGCATAGCTTTGCGGGGGTGGAAAATGGGGCACAGAGCCTTCCCCCACTAGGGAGCGCTGGCTCTGATATGGCCCCAGGATGTGGAGTCTGGCTGGCTCAAGGGGGCAGGGAATGGGGCACGGGGCCTTAACTTGTGTTGGGAAAAAAATTCTCAATTCCCTGTGAATTCAGGGGAATTTTAACCAAGTTTTCCACACCTCCCCCCTGGAGAAAAAACATTGGCGAACTCCAAAAACAGAAACTTTTTAAAAGATCCTGGAGTCTATTCCCCCATAGTTCACAGGAATTTAATCCAGGTTTCTCTCTCTCTCTCTCTCTCACACACACACATGCAAAATCCCCCAAAACCTGGAAAAACAAAGACCTCGTCTCCCCCCCCCCCTTTTTTTTTTAATCCCATTGGTTTTCCATTCCCCTGCCCCTCTTGTGGTTTATTGGGGGGATAAAAGCTGTGGATGAACAATGAATAAATCCCCAGGAAGAATCCAGGTTTTCTTTTACCCCATAACTGGGGGGCATTTTTTACTTGGTTTATGTAGGGTCTCCCAAAGCCACTAGAAGGAATCCAATGGAATTCAAAGTTCTGCTCTAGGAATTATTGGGGGTCCGTTCTCTGGCCTGGGTGAGATGGGGGGGTCAGACTGGAGGATCACCCTGGTCCCTTCTGATGTGAGATGTAACTGACCCAGGAAGTACGTGTTTACATTAATGTGTGGAACCCCTTGCCTCATGATTTCCCCCAGAGGTTTTTAGCAGAGTTCAGTATAGAGCCAGGGGACGAGGAGAAAGGCTGCTGTTATACACACAAGGTCAGAGAGGTCCCTTCTGAAATTTGGGACATCCCTGCTCCAAAATAAAATGAAAACCAGCAAAAAAAAATTCCCAACAGGGCACTGGCAGAGACATTGGTGGGAGCAGTGGGATCCCCTGGTAATTTGCTGGTTTTGGGGGGAGAGGGGCAGGGCCAGGCGCACGCTGTATGCCCTGCTTGGGAGGGGGGCATTTAATGCCCCATTTGGAGGCAGCGAGTGGCTCACGCCCTTGCAGCATCAGTCCCACTCAGAACAGTTCACACCTCTGCGAGCGACCAGTTCAGGCTTTCTGCCGACTCAGGCAGCGTCCGTTACATTGAGGGCAGATTTACACTTCAAACGCTGCTGTAGCACCTCAGTGAAGACCCCTCTAAGCCGCAAGCGCTCTCCCATCGTTAATCCATCTTCCCGAGCGGCGGGTAGCTATGGCGACGGGAGACGTTCTCCCGCCAACCTAGCACAGTCTACATGGGAGGTTAGGTCGGGGTAACGATGTTGCTCAGGGGTGTGTGAATTTTTCACACCCCTGAGCAACACCCAGTTGTACCAATTTAGGGCTGTAGTGTAAACCTGGCCTAAGGACAGTTCATACCTCTGCAAGCGATTGGCTCAGGCTCTCTGCAGACCCAGGCAGGGATCGGTTCACACCTCTGCGAGCAATCAACTCGGGCTCTCCGCACACCCAGGCAGGCATCACATTTTGGGATATTGCTCCCAAACCGTAAGGGTCAGAAATGCCCTTCCCCCCCTCCCCGATAGCCCAGGCTCCGCTCCCGCCAGCGTGCCCCCCTGCCTGCCCCCAGCCAAGCCACCACGCCACAGCCTCGCCTTTGCACTCTGTATTATACAAACCCCGTTCTGCAGTGACCAGTTTGACATTCGCCAAAGAAATTCCCCCTACAATCCACGCGCTGGGAACGGGACAAAGTCGAGGCCCAGAGCAGGTTGCATGCTGGTGCCCGTCACTACTACCCCGTGGCTGGGGGAGGCGGGTGTGCACGCAGGGGGGACGGGGACCTGGGGGGGTCGAGTCCCCATCCCCCCACCCCAGTTCCCCGAAATAAAATCCAGTAGGAAAAAAGGAAAGAAAAAAGTGACTTTCTTGTTTCGTGTGCAACTTTGAAGGAAAATCCACCGGACGCCGGCCAGGGCTGGAATGTCGAGGAGTTTGAGTTCGTTTCCTAAATGAGCCAGACGGGGGGGGGGGGGGGGGGTGAGGGGTATGAGGGGCTCACTGGATGGGGGGGCGGGGAGCATCTCTCTAGGTTTGGGGAGGGGGATGTGGTGCTGGGGGAGGAATGGCCAGGTGCAGGGGAGGGAATATGGGGGAGGGGTCAGGGAACTGATCGGGCAGGGCAGGGGGGTGTCTGTCCCAGACTTTTAGAAGGGGGAGGGTTTTTTTTGGGGGGGAGGAGGTGGTTCGTGCCGGTGGTAATGGGGATTCAGTAGGGGGCTGATTCCCCCAGCCAGGACCTGCCCCCCCATATCTGAATGTGGGCGGGGGCAGATTGAGGTCGCTGCGGGTGTGTCTCAGCCCATGGGGGGGGGAAGCCGTGCCCCACACCACCCTAGTGTGGGGGGGAGGAAACGTGCGTATCTCCCCCCCATCCAATCCACCTGATGCCACACACACCCCCGTCCAGCAGGGGAGTGTCTCCCCCCCCCCCCGTGAGGTTAACCCCTGGCTGTCCCTGTCCCCCCCGGGAGGTCAGACCAGCGTCCCTGGGGGGTGTCTCTCCACATCCAGGGGGGGCCCCAGGCCGGGGAGGGGGCGCTGGGCCCATCCGGGTAGAGGAGGTCTGCGAAGGGTCTGCCGGACAGAGGCAGAGAGAGTGACAGACAGACGGACAGATGGGGTGGGGGGAGAGAGAGACAGATGTGGGGGGAGAAGAGAGAGAGAGAGAGAGAGAGAGAAGAGAGATTAGCCAGAGGAAGGGATGGGGAGGATTAAGTCATAGCAAGAGAGAGTAACCCTTCCCCGGACGCCTGGGTCCCTTGCTCCCTTCCCCGGACCCCTGGGTCCTTTGCTGCCTCCCCCACCAACACCTGGGTCGTCCCCCCCCGCAATCCGGCAACAGAGCGGGATGCCTGGGTCCCTTCACCTTAAATCCCCCCCCCACACACACACACACACACCCACTCCCGGACGCCTGGGTCCTTTCCCCCCCACCGCTGCCCATGGAGGTGGTGGGGCGGGGGGGCAGCTGACGAAAGGCTGACGCACTAGCAAGAGACGCGAGAGCCTCCCCCGCCCCCCAAACACCTCCCTCTAGCAGGTGTACCCTTGCTGCGGGGGAGCAATGGGGGGGCTGATCGGTTCCCTAGGCCCCCCAACCTTAAGTCAGGGCTGCCAGCCCCCCCGGCGCCCATACCTGCCCTGCAGCGGCTGCCCGGCGTAGCTCAGCGAATGGGGCAGGTAGGCCCCCGTCTCCGGCCGGGGGTGGGGTTCAGGCCAGCCGCGGGGGGGGCCCCCTCTCCTGTCCGGGGTGGGGGCAGGGCCCCCCCTGCTCCCCCGGCGTTACGCAGGGTACCAGTTCCGGAGCCCCTCCAGGGCCAAGGCTTTGTGGACGGCCCGGGGCGGGCGCTGGGGGGCCGGGGGCGGCTGGCTCTGGGGAGGGGGCCCGCAGGACTTGGCGCGTCCCGCCCGGCGCGGCAGGGGGCTCTCGGGGTACCCCCAGCCAGGAGGCGGGGGGGCATCGCGGCGCGAGAGGTGGTCCCCGGCCGGCCAGCACTGGCGCTCCAGGTAATAGTCCAGCAGGATCTCAGCGTAGGGGGGTCGGGGGGGGCTGCGGAAGTGGGGGTCTTCAGGGGGAGCCCCCCGCTCGATCAGGGCCTCCGAGCTGTTGCTGCGGCGGGTGCGGGCGGCGAAGGCCGGGGGGGGCCCGGTCGGCACTGGGATCCCGGCTGGGGGGGCCGAGCTGGGAGTCCTGGCTCCCCGACCACTGGCGGCCGGCTGGGGGGGCGTCTGGCCTGGAGGGGGGAGGCAGAAAGAAAAGGCGGGTTAGTGAAGGGTGGAGTATAGCAGGCACCCCACATTCAGTACCCCCAACGTGACCCCCAGAGGGCCCCCAATTCACCCCCCCCAACCCCCAGACCCAATGTCATGGCCCCACCTAGACAGGCCCTGCCCAACTCCCGCTAAGCAAGACAGGACCCCGAGCTCTGCCCTCGGATGGGAGACCGAGGGGTGAAGCGGAGACGCAATGGGGGGCGCCGGGCTGCGGGGGTCAGGTGGGGGGCTGGGCAGGGGGCGCTCTCTCCAGGCAGGCAGGGCCGGGCACTGTGGGGTGGGGGGGTCTCTAGAGGGCGCTCTCCCCGGGCAGGGCCCAGTGCCGTGGGGCGGGGGGTCTCTAGGGGGCGCTCTCCCCGGGCCAGGGCCCAGTGCCGTGGGGCGGGGGGTCTCTAGGGGGCGCTCTCCCCGGGCAGGCAGGGCTGGGCACTGGGGGGTCTCTAGGGGGGTCTCTGCTCCGGTACCTGAAGTTTTGGGTTCCCGCTGCAGATGTTCCGGGTCAGAACCGGGGTGGCCGGGACACTCCGGCCCTCGAAGCTGGACATGCTCCGGGGCAGGGTCCGGTTCGGGCTGAGGGGAACAAACAAAACCTGAGACCAGCTGGGCCCGGCCGGATGGGGGGCAGTGGGAGCCCCACTGGCCTGGGGGGGAAATGGGGGGGGGGGGAACGGGGGCAGGGGAGACCAGGGGCGTAAGGAGCAGGTTGGGGGGGGGGGGGGGGGGATGACGCTGGCCTGTACCCACCTGGTAGGGCTGGCTAGCGAGCTGCGGCGGCTGGTGGCCCCCCCCGCCCAGCTCTGTGGGGGGGCCCTCGCCAGCCGGGCCGGCGGTCGGGGCTGCCAGACACGGCGCGGAGGTGATCCCGGGTGCGGGGGGACGAGGGGCCCCCCTTGGGCGGGTGGAAACAGTGGGGGTCATCTGGAGAGAGAATGCAAGGGATGGAACCCAGGAGTCCAGCGCCCCCCACCCCCGCCTGCACCCCACTGGTCCTGCCCCCCCCCCGCTCTAACCACTAGCCCCCACTCCCCTCTCAGAGCCGGGAAGAGAACCCAGGAGTCCTGGCTCCCAGCCCCCCCAGCTCTAACCCACCAGCCCCCACTCCCGTCCCAAAGCCAGGGAGAGAACCCAGGAGTCCTGGCTCCCACCCCCACTGTTCTAGGGGGGAAGAGAACCCAGGTGTCCTGACACACTCACCGTTCTCGTGACTGGCCGCTTCGGAGAGGGAGCTGTTCTCGGAGGTGAACACCTCATCTTGAGAGGGTGGGGAAGGGAAACAGGGAGATGGGTCAGTCCCCCATAAACCTCCCCCCCGGTACCAGCCCCTGCAAGTCTGCAACACCCCCCCACACTCTGGTAGCAGACATGTGGGGGGGCTGGAATGTTCCCCCCCACTTCTGAAAATCTGGATTCTGAGGGCTCACAAATGCAACAGGGGCAGTGGGGGGGGGGAGGCCAGGGGGTTCAGGGGTGACTGAGGGGTTTGGGGGAGGAGGGGGTGATGGGGAGAATGGGGTGTCCCAGAGGCTAGGGGGGCATCTGGGGAAGAAAGGGGGCTGTGGGGGCATTGGGGGGTTATGGGGGTGTCAGGGAGAGAAGGGGGCCTGTGGGGGCATTCGGGGGGCTATGGGGATGTCGAAGGGGCTAGGGGGTGTCAGGGAGAGAAGGGGGCCTGTGGAGGCATTTGGGGGGCTATGGGGGTGTCAAAGGGGCTAGGGGATGTCAGGGAGAGAAGGGGGCCTGTGGAGGCATTCGGGGGGTTATGGGGGTGTCAGGGAGAGAAGGGGGCCTGTGGAGGCATTTGGGGGGCTATGGGGGTGTCGAAGGGGCTATGGGGGTGTCAGGGAGAGAACGGGGCCTGTGGGGGCATTTGGGGGGCTATGAGGATGTCGAAGGGGCTATGGGGGTGTCAGGGAGAGAAGGGGGCCTGTGGAGGCATTCGGGGGGCTATGGGGGTGTCGAAGGGGCTATGGGGGTGTCAGGGAGAGAAGGGGGCCTGTGGAGGCATTCGGGGGCTCTGATTCCTAGGGTGTACCCCATGGGGTCAGGTGGGGGGTGATGAAGGTTTGGGGGCCCTGGGGGGCTCGGGGAAGGTCTGGAGCGAGGGGCCCGGAGATTGGGGGGGTTGGGATGCTGGGATCGGGCCGGGACGCGGGGGGGGTCTCTCACCGTGCACTCCCCGGGGCGCCCCCAGCCGGGGCCCGTGTCTCCCCCAGCTGCCCCTCCAGCTCCCGCAGGCGCTGGGCCGCCTCGGCCTGGACCTGACGACGCCTGCGTCGCTGGTGCTCCGTCAGCTCCGGGGCCAGGGCCAGGCGCCGAGCGGCCTCCGTCACCTGCCGCTGCACGGCCAGCTCCCGGCACAGCTCCCACGCCAGCGCCTGGGGGGGGAGGGGGTGAGAACTCTGTGCCCCCCCAATTCCCCTAGCTCCCGGCACAGCTCCCACGCCAGCGCCTGGGGGGCGAGGGGGGAGAACTGTGTGCCCCCCCGGGCTCCCCCCCCCCCCAATTCCCCTAGCTCCCGGCACAGCTCCCACGCCAGTGCCTGGGGGGGGAGGGGTGAGAACTGTGTGCCCCCCCCGGGCTCCCCCCCCAATTCCCCTAGCTCCCAGCACAGCTCCCACGCCAGCGCCTGGGGGGGGAGGGGTGAGAACTGTGTGCCCCCCCCGGGCTCCCCCCCCAATTCCCCTAGCTCCCAGCACAGCTCCCACGCCAGCGCCTGGGGGGGGAGGGGTGAGAACTGTGTGCCCCCCCCGGGCTCCCCCCCCCAATTCCCCTAGCTCCCGGCACAGCTCCCACGCCAGCGCCTGGGGGGGGAGGGGGGGAGAACTGTGTGCCCCCCCGGGCTCCCCCCCCCCCCCAATTCCCCTAGCTCCCGGCACAGCTCCCACGCCAGCGCCTGGGGGGGGAGGGGGGGGAGAACTGTGTGCCCCCCCGGGCTCCCCCCCCCAATTCCCCTAGCTCCCGGCACAGCTCCCACGCCAGCGCCTGGGGGGGGAGGGGTGAGAACGGTGTGCCCCCCCCGGCCTCCCCCCCCCCAATTCCCCTAGCTCCCGGCACAGCTCCCACGCCAGCGCCTGGGGGGGGAGGGGTGAGAACTGTGTGCCCCCCCGGGCTCCCCCCCCCCCCAATTCCCCTAGCTCCCGGCACAGCTCCCACGCCAGTGCCTGGGGGGGGAGGGGTGAGAACTGTGTGCCCCCCCAGGCTCCTCCCCCCCCCAATTCCCCTAGCTCCCGGCACAGCTCCCACACCAGCGCCTGAGGGGGCGAGGGGGTGAGAACTGTGTGCCCCCCCTCGCTCCCCCCCCAATTCCCCTAGCTCCCGGCACAGCTCCCACGCCAGCGCCTGGGGGGGCGAGGGGGTTAGAGACCGTGTGGCCTCCCCAGATCCACCCACAGCCCCACTCCCAACTCCTCCATGGCTCCCCCCTTCCCCACAGTCCCTCCCTCTCCTTCCTGTCCCCCCCAGTCCCCTCCTCACCTCGGCTCCAGGTCCCCGGTGGGCGGGCGCCACTCTTCTCCGGATGAGGTGGGGTCTCTCCCCCGGCTCCAGCGGGTACTCGGGGGGCAGCTTCCCCGTCAGCTCCTGGGGGCGGGCAGGGGCACAAGCATTAGGAGAACAGCCTACTGTCGCTACGCAGCTAATGGCGGAAGATAACAACCTACTGCTGCTGGAGGGGAGGGGATGGAGTAGGATAATAGCCTACTACAGGTATGCGGCTAACAGAGCTGCACCATTAGATTGCAGGGGGGGGGCACTCCAGGTTGTGGGTTCGAATCGCACTGAGGATGACAACCTACTGCCGCTGATGGGGGATGGAGAACAACCTACTAGAGCTAGACAGCAAATGAAGCCGTGCCATTAGATTGAGGGGCAGCATAGGGAGCCGCTCCAGGTTGTGGCTGGAGACCAAGGATAACAACCTACTACCGCTGATGGGACGGAGCAGGATAAGAGCCTACTATGCCTGCGCAGCTCGCGGCATGGCTCCCTCCGATCTAGAGGGGACAGTCCGGGTTCAAATCCCCCTTGGCGCTGAAGGAGAGAACGGGAGAGACAGAGAAGGATAATAGCCTACTAGGCACTGCATTAGCTCCCAGGCTGGGGATGGGGGGGTCCCGGATACTCACAGCCTCCTGCAGGCACAGCCGGCGCAGCTCGGCGACCCGCAGCCCCAGCGTCTCCCGCAGGCCCCGCTGCCGGTCCAGCAGCTCCTGCAGCCGGAGCCGGGCGCTGGGTTCCCGCCCCAGCACATCTGCACGGGGGGGGGGGGGGGAAGAGGAGACGGGGGTCAGAGCTGAGGGCGGGAGGGATTATTGGGGTGGGGGAGATGGGAAACAGGGATGGGGAGGGGTCGGAGTTGGTGTGTGTGTGGGGGAGACAGGAGGATGTGGGTGTCACAGCCGGGAAGGGGCTATTGGGCCGGGGGGGGGGGGGGGGGGGGGGCGGCATGGGGAGATCTGTGGGGTGGAGTCAGACAAGGGCCAAAGTAAGGGCTGGGGGGGGGGGGGTCAGACCAGGGGCAGGGCAGGAGGGGTCCTTGGGGGCGGGGCCAGGGTCCTTGGGGGCGGGGCCATTACCTGCTGAGCTGTAGCTGGAGGAGATGAGCTGCCCTTTGACCTCCATGCTGGGGCCGCGGGGGCGGGGTCAGGCCGGGCTAAGAGCCATGAGCCCCTGACCCCAATGTCTGTGGGGGAAGAGAGAGAGAGAGACGGGGTGAGGGGGACCCAGGTCACCCCCCCATACAGCACCCCACTGGCCCCATCCAACCCCTCCCCCGAGCCAGCCAGTCCCTGCCCTGGGGCCAGGGCCCCCTAGAGGGGACAGGTCCCATTCCCGCCTCCCCCAACTAGTCCCTGCCCCGAGATGGTCACAGGGGGAGGGAAATCTCAGGGCTCTGACCTGCAAGGAAAGGAGAGAAATTCCACCGACAAACATCCAGGTGGTCTCTGGCCAAGTCGAGGGAAGGAACCCAAGAGTCCTGACTCCCAACCCACCAGCCCCCACTCCCCTCCCAGAGCCGGGGAGAGAACCCAGGAGTCCTGGCTCCCAGCCCCCCCTGCTCTAACCACCAGCCCCCACTCCCCTCCCAGAGCCGGGAGAGAACCCAGGGGTCCTGGCTCCCAGCCCCCCCGCTCTAACCATCAGCCCCCACTCCCCTCCCAGAGCCGGGGAGAGAACCCAGGAGTCCTGGCTCTCAGCCCCCCCTGCTCTAACCCACCAACCCCCACTCCCCACCCAAAGGGAACATGCCATATAATCTCTGCCCCGCCCCCATCACACAGGACTCGCCAATGGCAGAAGCTGCGGGGGTGGCCCCCTCCCCCACGAAGGGACCAGGGGGAACCAGGCGCCTGGGAGGGTTCCTGTCGGGTGCCCCAAAGGGCTGGGGGCAAGATTGACAACAGCCCTAGGCCCCGCCCCCAGCTCTCCCAGAGGTGGGCCAGGGACCCTGGCATCCGGATCCAAACCCCTAAACTCCATCACAGCGACCTTGGTCCCGGAGGGGCGTTGGGAGGAGAAACGGGGTCTGTGCCTCCCAGAACTGCCGGCCAGGCTCCAGCCCGGGGACGGGGGCGACTCGGAAGGGGACCCCGGTGTCCGGGAGGGGGAGGGGTCCTGGGCAGGTTGTTCGGGAGCCTCCATCAACAGCAGCGAATTCCTCCTGTTCCAGGAATGTTTCTTGTTCACAGCCCCCAGGCCGGGCTGGGGGGGCTGCGGGGCGGGCCTGAGGGGCGCCGGCTGGGCTGGGGGGGGCAGGGCTGGGCTAGCAGGGGCTGCGGGTTGGGAGTGAGGGGCACCGGCAGAGCTGGGGGGCGGGGGGTCGGGAGTGAGGGGCACCGGCTGGGCTGGGGGGGGGCAGGGCTGGGCTAACAGGGGGCTGCGGGTCGGGAGTGAGGGGCACCGGCAGAGCTGGGGGGGGCTGCGGGTCAGGAGTGAGGGGCACCGGCTGGGCTAGCGGGGCGGGGGGGGCTGCGTATCGGGAGTGAGGGGGGCACCACCGGAAGTCCTTGCGACACCCCACAGCGGCACGTCACAGCGTCTGGCCCCTGGGGCTCGTCTGATTCCCAGCTCGGCCCTGGGCAGGACCCGACAGGTCCCCTCCTGGGATCCTCACAGCAACAATTTCCTGCGAACACCTTCAGCGCTGTCTTGGGGAGCTTCCGGCCCCACCCCCCTCTTAGAGAACCCAGGAGTCCAGGCTCCCAGCCCCCCGCTCTAACCACCAGCCCCCTCTCCCCTCCCAGAGCCGGGAGAGAACCCAGGAGTCCGGGCTCTCAGCGGCTGCTCTAACCACTAGACCCCACTCCCCTCGCAGAGCCAGGGAGAGAACCCAGAAGTCCTGGCTCCCAGCCCCCCCTGCTCTAACCACCAGCCCCCTCTCCCCTCCCAGAGCCGGGAGAGAACCCAGGAGTCCGGGCTCTCAGCTGAGAGGGCTCGGTGTTTGATAGTTTTGTGGGGGAAAGGGGGGAGGGGGAGTTCGGTGCTGGGCAGCGGAGATCAGCAGCCGCCCCCATTGCAATCCGGAGTGACTCCGGAGTGATCTCGGGGGAACTGAGATCAGCCCCGCCCCCCAACACCCTAACTTTGTTTCAGGAGCCGAAAACACGCGAGTTCGCGGCTCCGAGCCCCGGGGGGTTCTCGTGGGGGGGCTGGGGGGGGGCTTTTCCCTTTGCCCCCCTTCTCAGGGTCTCTGGGGGGCTGATTCCCCCCGGGCACAGCGGCTGGGGGCAGGACTCACCTGGGGGCGGGGGGGCGCGGCGAGCCCCCCCCACGCGAGACCGACCCGCCGGAGCCTGGGAGCGAAGTGCCGCGATCCGGGGCCACGGCGGGGGCGGGGGCGGGGCCGCGCCTTTAACCCCTGGCGCGCCGGGGCCGGGCCGGGCTCACCCGCCGCCAGGTCCCGCCCCGGACACGCAGCCAGGTGCGGGCCGCCCGGGACAAGCACAGCCTGGTACACACCCAGCCGGGGACACACAGACACAGGGACACCCCGCCCCGGACACACACACAGCCTGGGACACACCGCCCTGGACACACACAGCCAGGGACACACAGACACAGGTACACACCGCCCCGGACACAGAGACACACAGACACAGGGACACACCCAGCCAGGTACACACAGACACAGGTACACACAGACACAGGTACGCACCGCCGCAGACCACACACAGCCGGGACACGCAGTCAGGTGCGGGCCGCCCAGGACAGGCACAGCCTGGGACACCCACAGCCAGGGACACACAGGTACAGGCCGCCCGGGACACACAGCCTGGGACACCCACAGCCAGGTACACTGCCCCGGACACACATCACCCAGGGACACACAAACACAGGTACACACTGCCCCAGACACACACAGCCAGGTACACACCACCCGGGACACCCACAGCCTGGGACACGCAGGCAGGTACAGGCTGCCCGGGACACACACCACCTGGGACACATCACCCAGGGACACACAGACACAGGTACACACCCGGGACACACACAGCCAGGTACACACCACTCGGGACACGCAGCCAGGGACACACACAGCTAGGTCCCGTCCCGGACATGCAGCCAGGTGCAGGCCACCCGGGACAGGCACAACCAGGGACACACCCAGGTAAACACCACCCAGGACATACACAACCAGGTACAGGCTGCCCAGGACACACACAGCCAGGTACATACCACCTGGGACACACACACACAGGGACATACCACCCGGGACAGGCACAACAAGGGACACGTCACCTGCCCAGGACACACAGCCAGGTACACCCCGCCAGGTACCATCTGGGACACGCACACCCAGGGACACGCCTGCCGCTCCCTGACACGCACACCCAGGTACACACCACCCGGGACACACGCAGCCAGGGACACATACAGCCAAGTACTGCGCCCAGGACAGGCACAACCAGGGACACACACAGCCAGTGACGCGCTCTGGGACATATCACCCGGGACACACACCCAGGGATCTACACACCATCCGTCACACACACAAGTACACACCATCAGTGAGACACACCTAGATCTCCACATGCAGAGTGAGACACAACACACACACACACAGCTACACACACATTTATCTCTCCCTCTCTCACACAGATACACCCTCATATACACACAACACAGACACATACAAGGTAACAGATGTACACACCAGGCAAATACACAGAGTAACACACACTGCAACAACACATACCCAAGCCAACACACACACAGACTAACACCCACACCAGGCGACACACACCAACACAATACACACTAAATCACACAATAACATCTACGCAAGGATACACACGCTACCAGACCAATACACTGTCACAACACAACACAGGCTACCACCTACACCAGGTAAGACTATAACACACTAACGCATCAACACATGCTAACACAACAATACAACACAAAACACACAGACAGTAACACCACACAAGCTAATGCACATTCTAACACACCACACTCCCACAAAACAATACAGCACAACACACACACCCAATAATACCTACACAAGGGCAAACACTCTAACACACTGACGCAGCAGACACACACACACTAACACCTACACAAGGTAAAACACATGCTAACACTCACACACAACACACACACCCAATAACACGCACACAAGGAAACACACACTAACACTCCCTCACAACACGCACACCCAATAACACGCACACAAGGAAACACACACGCTAACACTCCCACACAACACGCACACCCAATGACACGCACACTCTGAGACAATGACACAGTGACACACCAACACAATACACACACAAGCAGGGTAGTACACACTACAGTCTCCGGAGAACCCAGGCATCCAGCAGGAACCGCAGGCACTGCCGGGGTTAAGCAGCCCTGGACTGAGGGGCTCCGCCCTGATGTATTTGGGGACCCCCAGCCCGGTGGCTGGGGGGGGCAGGGCTTGTTTGCGCTGCCCCCCCGCCATGGCGCAGGGCTGGGGGGGGGGGCATTCCACACATTCCTGGTGCGGCCTGGGCAGGTACAGAGCAAGGGGGGAGGAGGCTGCCCCACGGCACCCCCTGGGGGCGTCCCACAGCACAGCCCCACCCCACAGCGCAGCCCCACTGAATCTGCCCCACAGCACCCCCTGTGGCTCCGCACAGCCCCACTGAATTCACCCCACAGCCACCCCCACCCTCCCCATGACCGGCCCTGACTGCCAGGAGAGAGCGCCCCCTGCTGGTATCCCCCTATTGTGTTCCTACCTGGTCCCCTACCCAGGGGCTGAACCGAGCGACCCCCACATACCAGAGGGCCAGCCGTGCCCCCGGCCCCCGCCAGCAAAGATGTGCTGACAGTGTTTGCTGCCAGAAAAGCCGGAAAGGATCTGTGTGAAATTCGCCCCTGGACTCACCAGGGTTTCCTGTTCAAGGAAACTGGTTGGGACGCTGGCCCCCAGAAAACGGAACCCCCCCCCCTGCAGCGCTGTGTTTCCCTTTCAGCAGCTGTTCCCCAGTCGCCCCACCGCAGAGGTGGCTGCATCTCAGCACCGGGCGAGCCATCTCTGTGCGGCGTTATGTGCAGCTGTTCCCCAGCTCTCCCCCAGAGGTGGCTGCATCTCAGGGCTGGATGAGCCGTCCCTGTGTGGTGTTGTGTGTGGCCTTTCCCCAGCTGCCCATCCCAGAGGTGGCTGCATCTCAGAGGTGGATAAAGCGTCCCCCTGGTGGTTCCCCAGTTGCCCCGCCTCAGAGTTAGTTGCAACACACTCCGCCGGCTAATGACACGGTGTACTTTCCCTCCTCTCTCAGAGGCACAAGGACACCGGTGGCACCAGTCGGACGGGCCTCCTACATTCCAGAATCCCGGCATAACCAGCCCAAGAATGATTCATCTATCGGAAGGCAGCCAGGACTCCTGGGTTCTCTCCCGGCTCTGGGAGGGGAGTGGGGTCTAGTGGTTAGAGCAGGGGGGGCTGGGAGCCAGGACTCCTGGGTTCTCTCCCAGCTCTGGGAGGGGAGTGGGGTCTAGTGGTTAGAGCAAGGGGGGGGGGACTGGAAGCCAGGACTCCTGGGTTCTCTCCCAGCTCTGGGAGGGGAGTGGGGTCTAGTGGTTAGAGCAGGGGGGGGCTGGGAGCCCGGACTCCTGGGTTCTCTCCCCAGCTCTGGGAGGGGAGTGGGGTCTAGTGGTTAGAGCAGGGGAGCTGGGAGCCAGGACTCCTGGGTTCTCTCCTGGCTCTGGGAGGGGAGTGGGGTCTAGTGGTTAGAGCAGGGGAGCTGGGAGCCAGAACTCCTGGGTTCTCTCCCAGCTCTGGGAGGGGAGTGGGGTCTAGTGGTTAGAGCAGGGGGGGCTGGGAGCCAGGACTCCTGGGTTCCTTCCCGGCTCAGGGCAGGGAGGGGCGTCTCTGTCCATTTTCCGGACTCTCATTAAAATTGGGATTAACGAGTCGGTGGTTGCCGGCGCAATCAGCTGACTCCAAAGCTGCTTAGGGGGCCAGAGACAATCCCTGAGTCAGGGCCTGGGTCCCTCCAGCCCCCCTCTGGCCTGTGCACATTGAGGGGGCGGGTGGCTCTTTGGCGCTGCAAAGGTTAAAATGCCCCCTGCCCACAGAGCCCCCAGCCAGCCCCACTGAGGGAGGACAGGTGCTGGGCCAGGGAGATTCAGCAGCAACCTCTCCCTGCGCCACAAAGTAGGTCACTGCCCTGCAGCCAGGCCAAAGCACGGCTAACCCCCACCCCCAGGAACCCAGGAGTCCTGGCTCCCAGCCCCACCCCCCGCTCTAACCACTAGACCCCACTCCCCTCCCAGAGCCGGGGAGAGAACCCAGGAGTCCTGGATCCCACCCCCCACCCCCGCTCTAACCACCAGACCCCACTCCCCTCCCAGAGCCGGGGAGAGAACCCAGGAGTCCTGGCTCCCACCCCCTGGCTCTAACCACCAGACCCCACTCCCCTCCCAGAGCCGGGGAGAGAACCCAGGAGTCCTGGCTCCCAGCCCCCCCCTCTAACTACTAGACCCCACTCCCCTCCCAGAGCCGGGGAGAGAACCCAGGAGTCCTGGCTCCCAGCCCCTCCCCCCCCCGCTCTAACCACTAGACCCCACTCCCCTCCCAGAGCTGGGGAGAGAACCCAGGAGTCCTGGCTCCCAGCCCCCTCCCGCGCTCTAACCACCAGCCCCCACTCCCTTCTCAGAGCCGGGGAGAGAACCCAGGAGTCCTGGCTCCCACCCCCCGGCTCTAACTACCAGACCCCACTCCCCTCCTAGAGCCGGGGAGAGAACCCAGGAGTCCTGGCTCCCAGCCCCTCCCCCCCCCCGCTCTAACCACTAGACCCCACTCCCCTCCCAGAGCTGGGGAGAGAACCCAGGAGTCCTGGCTCCCAGCCCCCTCCCGCGCTCTAACCACCAGCCCCCACTCCCTTCTCAGAGCCGGGGAGAGAACCCAGGAGTCCTGGCTCCCACCCCCCTCCTCTAACCACCAGACCCCACTCCCCTCCCAGAGCCGGGGAGAGAACCCAGGAGTCCTGGCTCCCAGCCCCTCCCGCCCCCTGCTTTAGCCCACTAGAAACTCAGCATCAACTCCCCCCTGCCCCTATTTGCAGTCCAGGTTACCCTCAGATGAGCCACCCCAGCTGCCCCTCTCACCGGACCAGAGCCATCCCTGGGGGGCGCTGAGATGCAGCCACCTCTGGGGCGGAGCGGCCCACAGGGGGTCAGGATCACATTCCAGCTAAGCTCTGCCAGTCCCCCCGGCTCCCACAGCACAG
Organism: Malaclemys terrapin pileata; assembly: GCF_027887155.1. Classification (NCBI taxonomy): domain Eukaryota; kingdom Metazoa; phylum Chordata; order Testudines; family Emydidae; genus Malaclemys; species Malaclemys terrapin. The sequence goes on along the minus strand of NW_026530188.1, from coordinate 1,281,907 downwards.
CACCCACCTGCCCTCCGGCCTGGTCCCCACCCCGCGGTGCCCCCCCAGCGCCCGGCCCTGACTGCCACGGGAGAGTTTATCCCACTCCACACACACACCCCTGAGCCAGCCAGTCCCTGTCCTGGGGCCGGATGGGAGCCGGTGTCTCCCAGAGGGGACAGGCCCCTGCCCCATTCCCCGCCCCCCTGAGCCAGCCAGTCCCCCTACAACCTATTTTCCAGAGGGGTCCCTCTTACCTTTCCTCTCTGGAATGCGCTGTTCTGCTTCCTGGATCAGTGGGTGCACAACCGCTGTATGTGTGTGTGTGTGTGTGAGGCCCCAGTCCAGGGGTGCAAGGGGTGGACCCCAAGCTTCCCCCCCCCAACCCCCTCTCCCGGTTTAATCCATCCAGCCGGTTCCCGGATCCATCCCAGCTCTTTTTCTGCTGAAACTGCCCAGGCTACACCTCCCCTGCGCCTGTTTCACACCCTCCCTGCTGCCAACAGGCGGAGAAGGGAGGGAGGGAGGGTGTGTGTGGGGGGTTTGTACAGTCGGACAGTTGCTGGCTGGTTATTGGGCATTGGCAAATCGGCTCCCGATGCACCACAGACAGAAACACATTGCCACAGGCCGGGTGTAGCCCCCGCGCAAAGGCAGGCCGGGTGTAGCTCTCACACACACACACAGCGTGTGTTGTCATTCCAATTCGCCTGCTCCAGGGGTTAACCCTTGGGGCGCTGGAGGGAACGGAGGGGGCGGGGCCCGGTGTGACGCAGAGATTGGCTGTAAGCGGTGGGGGCGGGGGGTTGTAGGGGGGTACACACACCACAACACAGAGCTGTCCAGACACACACACCAGGACAACTGATACATAGAGACACAGTCACCTCCTCACCCTGACAACTGGCAGACACAGAGGTGCACAATCCTCCCCCCCAACTGATACACAGGTAGACAATTGCGCACACAGATGCACAGTCACACACACAGACACACTGTGACAGACAACTGCACACACCACCTGACACACACCCAGAGACACAGCATCAGACACACACCATGACAACTGATACACAAACAGGCATACACAATCACACACACATACCACGAGAACTGATACACACAGAGACAGACAATCACAAACACATACCACGAGAACTGATACACACAGAGACAGACAATCACACACACACCACAACAGCTGACATACACATACACACACAACCGGACACACACAATGACAACTGATACCCACAAAGAGCTACACAATCACACTATGTCAACTGATATGCAGAGATGCACAATCACACACCCACCACAACAATCAATACACACTGAGAGAGACACGATCACATGTCCGCCAACAAAACCGATACACACACACACACACAATCTGCCATGCACAACGACGACTGACAGATGCACACACTCACACAGCAACAACTCGCACACACAAACCACTAATGACGGAGACACACGCATGGACACAAGCCCCACACGCCGTTGGACGCACCGACAGACTCACAAACGCACACACGCAACCAGAGACGGGGGCTCAGCCCGAGGGGCTTACGGGTGGGACCCCCAAAAATCCATGTGAGGCTTTAAGCCTGACGCTGCACCCCATGTAACCCCAGTCCGACCCCCTGGGCCTGACCCCCCGGGCCTGGGCAAGTCCGAGACTGGTAAGAGCAACCCCTGCTGGCCAACCCTGGAATTGCACCCACAACTGTTCCCCATACAGATCTAGGGGCCCCTGCGGGTGGGGAGTGAGGGGCACCGGCAGAGCTGGTGGGGGGGGCAGGGCTGGGCTAGCAGGGGCTGCGGGCCGGGAGTGAGGGGCACTGGCAGAGCTGGGGGGGGCAGGGCTGGGCTAGCAGGGGCTGCAGGTCGGGAGTGAGGGGCACCGGCAGAGCTGGGGGGGCAGGGCTGGGCTAGCAGGGGCTGCGGGTCGGGAGTGAGGGGCACCGGCAGAGCTGGGGGGGACCCCAGCCTGGGCTGCCCAGAGGATTCAGGGGGCCTGGGGCAAAGCAATTTGGGGGGCCCCTTCCATAAAAAAATAAGTTGCAATACTCTAGAATACTGTATTCTCGTAGGGGCCCCTGTGGGGCCTGGGGCAAATCGCCCCACTTGTCCCCCCCGGGTGGCCGGGCTGGCAGGGGCTGCAGGTCGGGAGTGGGGCACCGGCAGGGCTGGGGGGGGCAGGGCTGGGCTGGCAGGGGCTGCAGGTCGGGAGTGGGGCACAGGCAGGGCTGGGGGGGGCAGGGCTGGGCTGGCAGGGGGCTGCAGGTCGGGAGTGAGGGGCACGGGCAGGGCTGGGGGTGGGGGGAGCCCAGGGCTGCAGATCGGGAACGAGGAGCACCAGCTGTTCGTGTGTCAAATGCCCCCCTTGCACCCCCCTGGGCTGGGGGGTGTTTCCCGACGTGACGTCATTTCCCTGGGCGAGCCCCCCCCTTCCAGCCCGGGATGAGGCAATAACTCTCGGCCCGGTGTTTATCGGCCGCGATCGGGACTCGGGGGGTCCCGCACCAGAGCCAGCAGCAGCCCGCGGCCCCGCCCGAGGCCCAGCGCCCCCCCCCGGGGCAGGAGCCGTCCAGCCGGGACCCCCGCTCGCCCCCCCCGGGCCGGGAGCCCTGCGGGGGGGAGGATGTCGCATGGGGCGGGGCAGGGGGCCCGGGATCCCGACCCCCAGCGGGGCCCCCCGACCGTCTACGTCCTGCTGGAGGGACCTCGCACGGCCGAGGCCGTCCAGCTGCTGAGGTGAGGGGGGCAGAGACCCCCGGGACGGGACCCCCCTGTCTGCTGGACCCCCCTCCCTCCACGGGCCCCCCTTTCACCCCTGGGGTCCCCTCCCTTCTCGGTCTCCCTCCCCCTCCTTCTTCCTTCCCCCCCAGAATCTGCTCCCCACTTGCGCCAGCCACTCACCCCCCCCCCGTCCCAGCTCCTGCCCTAAACGGCCAAGGTCCACCCCCCGCGCCCCAATTTCTAGGTAACAGAAACACCCCCCCCCCATGTCACTAGATTCCCCCTCTCCACCATTCAGGGGATGGGTTGAATCTCCAGGGGGCTGCGGGTCGGGAGTGAGGGGCACCGGCAGAGCTGGGGGGGGGCAGAGCCAGGCTGGCAGGGGCTGCGGGTCGGGAGTGAGGGGCACCGGCAGAGCTGGGGGGGGGGGCAGAGCCAGGCTGGCAGGGGCTGCGGGTCGGGAGTGAGGGGCACCGGCAGAGCTGGGGGGGGCGCACAGGCTGGTGCCCAGGGACGTGGGGTCTCAGTGCCTCTGGCAGCGTCTGGGCACCAGGGGTTGGTGCTGGCAGGAGAGCGACTGGCCAGGGGGGACCTGGCGGGGGGGCCTGGGTCGCTGGCTGCATCTGGAACCAGGAGTGTGGGGGAGGGGAGTGGGGCCTAGTGGTTAGAGCAGGGGGCTGGGAGCCAGGACTCCTGGGTTCTCTCCGCTCACAGAGTTGCTGTAACAGACACCCCCCTCCCCCAACCCTGCTCTACGGACATTTCTGGCCCCTCTCGACCCAGACCCCCGGGCTCCAGTGTTTGGTTAATGATCCCTGGAGTGGGGGAGGGGGTCACACGGGGGCTAGTCACTGAAGGTCACTCAGCGACTTGGGGGAAGGCCTGGAACCAGCCCCCTGCTCTAACCACCAGCCTCCAGCCCCCTCCCAGAGCCGGGAGAGAACCCAGGAGTCCTGGCCCCCCACTCCCCCTGCTCTAACCACTAGACCCCACTCCCCTCCCAGAGCCGGGAGAGAACCCAGGAGTCCTGGCCCCCCGCTCCCCCTGCTCTAACCACTAGACCCCACTCCCCTCCCAGAGCCGGGAGAGAACCCAGGAGTCCTGGCCCCCTGCTCCCCCTGCTCTAACCACTAGACCCCACTCCCCTCCCAGAGCCGGGAGAGAACCCAGGCGTCCTGGCTCCCAGCCCCCTTGCTCTAACCACTAGCCCCCACTCCCCTCCCAGAGCCAGGGACAGAACCCAGGAGTCCTGGCTCCCAGCCCCCCCTGCTCTAACCACTAGACCCCCACTCCCGTCTCAGAACAGGATTGAACTCAGGAGTCCTGGCTCCCAGCTCCCCCTGCTCTAACCACTCGACCCCACTCCCCTCCGAGAGCCAGGGACAGAACCCAGGCGCTCTGCTCGGGAGGGGTGTGTGTGCACTGGAGAAGGCTCTTGCAGAGGTGGGGGGGAGCGGGTTAGATTTCAGACAAGGCTCCAGTGAGGGGGAGGGAGGGAACTTCACCTTTCCAGGGGAACCGGGGCCAACCGGGGGGAGCCCCCCATCCCCTGACCCGTCCACACCCAAGGCAGCCTGGAGCTGAGGTGACTCCCCCCCCCCCCCCCCCCGCTCCCTCCTGTCTCTGTCACTTCCTCTCCAGCTGCTGAGTCCGTGTCTTTCCCTGCCAATCAATTTCCTTCCGCCACTGGGAGCCCCAGCCCCCCTCCCCCATCTGCTGGTGCCCCTCACTCCCGACCGCAGCCCCCTGCACCATGTCATATTGAAAGCAGAAGCGGGTGTCTGGGGGGGGGGGCAGGAGGTGGAGACTATAACTCTCATCATTGCAATTTCCAAGTGTGTGTGTTTGCGGGGGGGGGGGGGGGGTATTTTAACCCTCAAAGGCCTGGAAAGGCCTAAACTCCCTTAACCCTTTGGACCCTATTCCCAGCTGGGGTGTTTTGGGGCTTGAGATGGGGGTGGGGAGGGGCTGGGTGTCTGCAGAGACCCCTCCAAAGAGCTGTGTAAGTATCTGGGATCAAGGCATCCCCCCTCAATTCCACCCCCCCCCATAAAAATTGCTCCAGCACCCCTGGATAGAACTCAGGAGTCCTGGCTCCCAGCCCCGCCTGCTCTACCCCACCAGACCCCCCTTCCCTTCCAGAGCCAGGGAGAGAACCCAGGAGTCCTGGCTCCCAGCCCCCCCTGCTCTAACCACCAGATCCCACTCCCCTCCCAGAGCTGTGGAGAGAACCCAGGAGTCCTGGCTCCCAGCCCCCCCTGCTCTAACCACCAGACCCCACTCCCCTCCCAGAGCCGGGGAGAGAACCCAGGAGTCCTGGCTCCGAGCCCCACATCTTCTAACCTGCAGACCGCACTTCCCTTCTGGAGAACCCAGGAGTCCTGACTCCCATCTACCTTGGTTTGGGGCAGACTGGTCATTAAATGACTCCAATGCCCCCCTTTACTGCGGGAGGGGGGGAGGGAGTCCTGGAATGCAGGGGGGGTCCCTTTAAGGGTGGGTTGCTGCCCCCTGCTGGCCCTGTCACGTTTCATGTGTTCTTTATATTAGGAAGTGGTGGGAAAGTCGCAGCGGTTCCCGTCCCCCCCCAGATCACCCCAGTATCTGCTCCCCTTGGGCCGCAGGCCAGGAGCCACCCTTCCCCCTCCCCCCTGGGCAGGGTCTGATCTCTGGGGGTGGGCAGATCAGAGCTGGGCAAAGGCCCCCCCCCCCCCCCATCCCTGGCCACTAGTGACATGTGTGCCAATTTCTCTTCTGGCCTTTTTTGCCCTCTGTGTGTATGTGTGGGGGTAGATTGACCCCCCCACACCACTTCCACGCACGCCCCCCCCCCACGGTCGCCCCTGGAAGATCTGGCGCACGTTGGTGCCGGGGAGGAACGCCCATTTTTGGCCGGGGGTGGGGGATCGAGAAGCTGGATTTCTCCCAGGCGTGCGCAGATTAGGTCCCTGCTCCTGTTAAGAGATTTGCCCCGGGGATCAACTGGATCCCAGATCCTGCACAGAGAGCTGGTCCCACCCCCAGGGATCAACTAGGTCTCAGCTGGGACCAACAAGATCCCTCTTCCTGTTAACAGACTAGATCCTGGATCCTGGTAAAAGCTTTGTCCCAGGGACCCACTAGATCCCAGCCCCTTCCCCCTTTTTTGGCAAGCGTTGCCCTGCCCAGAGATCTCCTGGGATCCCGTAACAGACCCCGGCCGGCTGCACACACGGTAGAGCCGGCAGGTTACGGGGTGAGATCCCAAGAGGAAAGGAACTGGGGAGGGGGTGTTTTGTGGGTGTTGTGGGCAGGACAGGGAGTGGGTCTGCCGAAGGGTTGTTGGTTGTCGGGAGTTGTGCGTCTCTGCTGCGTAGTCAGGGTGGTTGGAGCGCCGGGAAGGTGAGAGTCTCTGGGCCCAAGAGGGGTGTGTGTGTGTGTGCGGGGGTTGTGTGTTGGGATGGTGTGGGAGAATTGTGTGTTGTCGGGGTGGCTGTGTAGAGTGGTGGTGTGTGTGTTGGGGGGGTTGTGTATGAGGTTGTGTATTGTGTTGGGGGGGTGGGTATGAAGTAGTGTTGTGTGGGTTGTGCAGGGCTGTGTCTGGGGTCATGAGGTTGTGTGTTGGGATGGTGGGGGAGGGTTGTGTTGGAGGTTGTGGAGTTGTGTGTTGGGGTGCTCTGTGTGTTGGGGGAAGTTGTGTGGGTTTGTGTGTTGTGCTGGTATGTGGGGTTGTCTGGTTGTGTCGGGAGTTGTGCATTGGGGTAGTGTGGGTAGAGGGGGTTGTGTGTGGTGGGATGGGGTGTGTTGGGGGTGGGAGGTTGTGTGGTCGGGTGGTATGGGTAGTGGGGGTTGTGTCTGGGGTTGTGTGTTGTGGCTGTGTATTGTGGTGGTGTGTGTGTAGTGGGGGTTGTGTGTTGTGGGGTGGAGTGTGTTGTATTCCCTAGATGGTTAACCCTGCTCCCCGCATCTGTGTTGGGAACCCTCCCCATAGCAGCCATTTCAGGGTCCCCACAACCCCACCACCTTGGGTCTCCCTCTCTGGGTCAATCTCAAACCAGGAAGTGTTCCCCCCCGGTGTGTCTGGGGGGTTACCCCTGCCCCCCTACCCCTCATCGCCCGAGGGCCTGGTGCAAGGATGGGCAGGGGGTGGGGAGGCGTCCAGGGGCAGGCACCAGCCAGTAGGGGGCGCTCGCGAGTCCCTCATGACAATGACGCCCATGGCCAACGCCCATGGCCAACACCCAAGGCCAACTCTTGCATCTACTGGAGAGGCACGAGGGGACGGGGGGAGGATGCGCCGTGAGAAATTTGCACGAGATCCATGCACGAGGATTCATGCTCGCTCTGTCTCCCCCGCCCTCCCCCAGCCTCGAGTCTTTGCTCCCTGAGTCGGGCATCGTCGCGGACATTGACTTAGAGAACGTCTTCTCCTTGGCCGGGGACAACTTCTACGAGCTCAAAAGCCAGCCCATCTCCGGGAGGTAAGGCGGCCATCTTTGGGGCAGCTCTTAGCAGGGCCCCGCTCCTGTCACCCTGCTTTGGGCCCCCCCCCATCCTGCAAACCCCATGGAGATGCAAGGACCCCGATGCCAGATGGTGACTGGGGGGGGCATTCCCTGGGGCAGCCTCCCACCCCAGGCTCTGACCGCCAGGGGGCGGAGAAGGGGGGTGGGGGAGCAAAGGGCCCCCTCACCCCAATTATACAAATCCCCACCCCCAAATTGGCCCCAGCGCCCCCATGGACTAAATCCAAGATGGCCACCTTTAGCCGTCTTCGATATTTGCCTGTGGACCATGCGGGTGGGAGGGGGGGTGGACAGGGAGCAGGAAATGGGGGGAGGTGTATAGGGAGGGGAGGATTTGGGGGGCTGTATGGGGGGAGGGGGAGGATTCTGCACATGCCCCCCCCCGTCTCTAACCCTGTCTGTCTCTCCCAGCCCCCCGGCCGCCCCCCTGCAGCCGCCGGCCCCCCCAGCCCCGGGGGACCCCCCCGGCCCCGGCATGTCGTCGTCGCGGGTGCTGCTGAGGCAGCAGCTGATGCGGGCGCAGACCCAGGAGCAGGAGCGCCGGGAGCAGCAGCAGGCGGCCCAGTTCCTGCCCCCCAACCCCGCGCCCCCCACCCCGGCCATCTCCGTCAGCAGCCCCCTGCCCCGGCCCGCCGCCCAGGTCCCGGTCGAGGTGCTCAAGGTGAGAGCCCGGGGCCCTGTGGGGAATGGGGCAGGGGCCTGTCCCCTCTGGGGGCGCCGGCTCCCATCGGCCCCAGGGCGGGGACTGGCTGGTTCAGGGTTGGGGAATGGGGCAGGGGCCTGTCCCCTCTGGGGGGCGCCGGCTCCCACCCGGCCCCAGGGCAGGGACTGGCTGGCTCAGGGGGTGGGGAATGGGGCAGGGGCCTGTCCCCACTGGGGGGCGCCGGCTCCCATTGGCCCCAGGGCAGGGACTGGCTGGCTCAGGGGGGTGGGGAATGGGGCAGGGGCCTGTCCCCTCTGGGGGGCACCGGCTCCCACCCGGCCCAAGGGCAGGGACTGGCTGGCTCAGGGGGGTGGGGAATGGGGCAGGGGCCTGTCCCTTCTAGGGGGTGCCAACTGGCATTCAGGGGCTGGCTGGGGGGGGGCAGGGAGGGGCTCACCCCTAACGGCCCCTATTCTGCCCACCCCCAGGTCCAGACCCACCTGGAGAACCCGACCCGGTACCACATCCAGGAGGCCCAGCGGCAGCAGGTCAAGCAGTACCTCTCCACCACCATGGGCAACAAACTGGCCGCCCAGGCCCTGGCGGGCTCCAGCCCCGGGGCCCCCGCCCACTCCCCGCAGGCTGCCTCGGCCCCCGAGCCCCACAGCCTGCCCCCCCGGCAGCAGCCCGCCTCGGGCCCGGGCAGCGCCCCCAACAGCCCCATGGCCATGCTGCACATCGGCTCCAACTCAGAGAAAGAGGTGAGTGGGGGTCCCCGCTCTGTGCCCCCACCCCAAATCCCTGCCCCCATCCAGCCCCTCTGACCCTTCTGCTCCCCCATTCCCCGAAACCCGTTCCCTTCCCCACCTCTGTGCCACCACCCCAAACCCCTGCCCCCATCCAGCCCTTCTGCGCCCCCATGGCCCCCAGCCCAGCCCCTTTTCCTTCCCCCAGGCTCCCATCCTAGCCCCCCAGCCCACATGTCTGTGCTCCTGCTGCCCACATCCCAGCTGCCCTCCCCGTCTGCCCCTCCCAACCTACCCCGCTCCCTGCACACTGCGGGGGGTGGGGCGGGGACACCCACTTTCCCCTCTACCCTGGGAAACACATCTAATGATCCCCCGTCCCCAGATCGATGATGTCATCGATGAGATCATCAGCCTGGAGTCCAGCTACAATGACGAGATGCTGAACTACATGTCCGTGGACGGGGGGCTGCAGTTGCCCAGCACGGTAATGGGGGGCAGGGTCGGGGGGGGGCCCTTGCAGATCACAGCTGGGGTGGTAGGAGGGGGAACACCGCCCCTTTAAGGGTGACTGGGAGGTGGTGGCTAGCTTGGACTCCGTCCCTTTAAGGGCAACTGGGTAGGTTGGGACACCGCCCCTTTAAGGGTGAGTGGGAGGTGATGGCTGGCTTGGACTCCGCCCCTTCAAGGCCAACAGGGGTGGGTTTGGACTCTCCCCTTTAAGGCCGACTGGGGATGGCGGCCAACTGAGGCTTCACCCCTTTAAGGGCGCCTGGGAACATCCCTGCCAAGATGCCGCCCCTTTAAGGCATCCTGCAAGGTAGTGGCCGGGCCAGACAGCGCCCCCCTAGGCTGGGAGGCGTCACTGCCCCGCAATGAATTTTAACCCCTTGTCTCCCGCGCAGCTGCCGGTGGCCGGGAACCTGCTGGAGATTTATAGCAGCCCGGGGCTCCCGGACCCAACCGTCCCGGTCAGCAACTCCTGCCCTGCCGACCTGCCCAACATCAAGACAGAGTTGTCAGGTACCGGAAGCTAGGGGGCGCCACGCTGTGGGGAGCAGCGGCGGGGTGGGGGGGCATGGCAGGGGGCGCTCTCCCCCCGTTCCCCAGCGGTGGGTGCTGTGTCTTTCCAGACGCCCATCCGTCTGTCCCGCTGATACGCTCCCTTCTTCCCTGGTTACAGAGAATGAAGCCAAAGCGCTGATGAAGGAGAGGCAGAAAAAAGACAATCACAACCTGAGTGAGTGTCGTCCCCCCGCAGTGGGTAGAGCCTTCTTGAGGGGCTGCAGTTTGGGGGGGGGCACAGATATTTGGGGGGAGTCACAGGACCCCCACCCCCCATTACACCCATGAGGGGAGCTGGGTCACACTTGAATGCGAAATTGCGCTGACGTTGGCCAGGGGAACTCCCAGCCACATGACGCGGAGGAAGAGGTTTTGGGAGCCCTGGATGTTAATCGTGGAGGGGTGAGTGGCAGGAATTGGGGGCTGGACGGCAGGTGCGGGGACCCCGGGCTGGCTGGGGCCAGAGTGTCTGAGCCGCAATTTCTCCCTATGCAGTTGAAAGACGCAGACGATTCAACATCAACGACCGAATCAAGGAGCTGGGAACCCTCATTCCCAAATCCAACGACCCGTAAGTGTGTGTGGGACGGGGCTGGGTGGGGGCCCGGCCCCCCCTGCTCTAACCACCAGCCCCCACTCCGCTCCCAGAGCTGGGGAGAGAACCCAGGAGTCCTGGCTCCAGCCCCCTCTGCTCTAACCCACCAGCCCCCACTCCCGTCCCAGAGCCGGGGAGAGAACCCAGGCGTCCTGGCTCCCAACTCCCCCTCCCCCCCCGCTGTACCCCACCAGCCCCACTCCCCTCCCAGAGCCGGGAGAGAACGCTCCCAGCTCCCCCTGCTCTAACCACCAGCCCCCACTCCCCTCCCAGAGCCGGGAGAGAACCCAGGAGTCCTGGCTCCCAGCCCCCCTGCTCCTTTTCTGCCCTCAGGGAGATGCGCTGGAACAAAGGCACCATCCTGAAGGCCTCCGTGGATTACATCCGCAAGCTGCAGAAGGAGCAGCAGCGCTCCAAGGAGATGGAGCTGAAACAGCGGAAGCTGGAGCAAGCGAACCGCAGCCTGCAGCTCCGGGTGCAGGTCAGCCAGGGGGCGCCGTGGGGCTGAGCAGGGGGTGCTCTCCCCTGGCAGGCGGGGCTGGGCGCTGTGGGGGCGCTGTGCTGCAGGGGGCGCCGTGGGGCTGGGCAGGGGGCACTGTGCTGCAGGGGGCGCCGTGGGGCTGGGCAGGGGGCGCTCTCCCTTGGCAGGCGGGGGCGGGCGCTGTGGGGGCGCCGTGGGGCTGGGCAGGGGGCGCTCTCCCCTGGCAAGCAGGGCCAGGCGCTGGGGGGGCACCGTGGGGCTGGAGAATGGGGCGGATCAAAGGGGGGCTCAGCAATGGGGCGCTCTGCCAACCGCCCCTTTTCTCCCCCTGCAGGAACTGGAGATGCAAGCCCAGCTGCACGGCTTGCCCCTCACCTCGCCGGCAGGGCTGCTGCCCTTGGGGGGCGCTGGGGAGGGCGCCAAGCTGGAGGGCCCCGGACCCCCTCCGTTCCTGGGGGGCCCCTCCTGCGCCCCGGATCCCGCCTCTTCTGCCGCCTGCCTCCTGGCCTTCCCCTCGGAGGAGCTGGGGGATGCCGGGCTGGGCTTCCCTCTGGGGCTGGGGGCTGACGGCGGCCTGGAGGACATTCTCATGGAGGACGGGGGGCCCCTGTCGCCCCTGGGGGCCTCCGACCCCCTGCTCTCGTCCCTCTCCCCTGGCGCCTCCAAAGGCTCCAGCCGCCGCAGCAGCTTCAGCATGGAGGAGGATTCCTGATCCTGGCCCCGGCCCTCTGGGGTGGGAGGAGCCAGGGGAGCCACACCTCTAATCCCGTCAGGCTCCGCCCCCTGGCTGTCTCCAGGCTCTGCCCCCCTCTTTTATAGGCTCTGCAAGCTCCTCCCTTTCTCTCTAACTCCATCCCGGGGGGTGGGCCCCGCCGCTTTCACCCCGTGGGCAGCGTTCCAGGCTCGTAAGCCCCTCGCTCCCTCTCCGCTCAAGCTCCACCCCATTGTATAGGCCCCGCCCCAGCTGTCTGTGCACAGCACCAGAGTTCCAAAAGCTCCACCCCCTCCTCAAGCTCCACCCCATCACATATGCTCCACCCCTTTCAGCAGGAGGGCCTGGGCCTCAGACTTTCAGACTCTGTTCCTTTTACCCTCCCTCTTTGCCCTGTTGTATAGACCCCGCCCCTTTTCTAGCCCCCCCATATGTGGAAGCCCTGCCCTCTTCAGACCACACCCCTTTTACATAGGCCCCACCCTTTATTTGCAGTCCCCACCCCTCTAGTTATAGACTCCCTCCCTTTCCTGCAAGACACGCCCCTTTTTGACAGGCTCCGCCCCTTCCTTTCATACTTCCGCCCCTCTCGATTTGTTCTCTTCCTTAATGGATAACCCCCCCCCACCCACCCCTCTCCCCCCCCACGCACACGCCTCCCCTAAACTACCCCTCCCTTCCCCCCAATCTTGATTGTGGAGCATCAGGGGACACCCCCCCCACCACAGCCTACTTGAGGGTCAGGGGGGCCCCATGGCCTCTTCCCAACAGGCTGTGTATGTGGGGGTGCTTGTGATTAGGGGAGCCCCCAAAAGGAGTTATTCCCCACAGCTGTGTTAATATCGGGGTTCATCCGAGCCCGCACTGTGAACAGAGCCATGCACTCTAAAACCTAAGAGGGACAAAATTGGGGTGGGGCCATTGGGGGAGGGGGCTGATTGGCCCCCACACGGCCCCTCCCAACCAGTGGGTGTCAGCTCATTCCCGAGGGGGCTGTCCACCCCAATTTTGGGATGGGGGTGTCCCTATTTCCAGCTTCTTCCAATACATTTCCCCCCTCTTCTGAGTGTCTACTCCCAAAATCTGCTTCATGGAGGAGGGCTATGTATGAGGAGTCCCCTGGATAAAACAGGTGTACCCCAAAACTTGTACTCCTGGGGTGTCTAGCTATGGGGTGTCCCTTCAGAAAATGGGGTACTGAGGCACTCATCCAAATGCACCCCAAAATCTGCTCTACTGGGGGAATAAAAAGGGGTGCTCCTTCAGAAAATGGGGTACAGGGGGAATTAAACAGCTATAAGCCAAATCCTGCAAGCCTTGGGGAGCAACTACTAATGGGGTCCTCTCTTTTGGGGGGTGCATAAAAATGTCTGAGCACCCCCATTTATCTCCCCCAAATTGGCTGCTATTTTGGGGTGACATTTGGAGGAGTGACTCACGGGCTCTAACTTTTCATGGCCCCCTCAAAGTGTGGCACCCCAAAAACGTATGAGCAGGGGGGGTCCATAGTCCCATTGCATAAATGTCCCCTAAATAGGAGTGAGGAGAGTGTTTTTTGGGGGGGTCTATGTCTTGTGGGGGACTCAGGCAGATTTTGGGGGGACACGGTGGGAGGGAATTTTTTAAAAATTATTTTATACAAATCCTTTTTTTTTTTTTTTTTTTTTTTTTTTTAAGAGAAAATTATAAACCTTTCATGGCCTGTACAAAGCCGGGGTTCAGGGGGTTCTCATTTGCCTTTCCACACTCCCTGCCCAGGCCACCGCCAACAACGCCCACAGGTCTCTGACTTTGGGGGTGCAGATGAAGGATCCCCCATCATTTCCCCTCCAGGGGGCATCAGCTCCCCTCCAGCCCCAGTGCAGGGGGCTGGCTGGCTCAGGGGGGGCAGGGAATGGGGCACGGGGCCTGTCCTCTCTAGCGATGGGAAGAGGGGTAGTTTCAAAGGGGGAAGGTGTGGGGTGATAGGAGGGAGGAGAGGGCATGTCTGAAAACAGGATGGGGAGATTGGGGGGGTGCTTTGTGTAGTGCAGCTTTGGGGGCTAGGTTGCATGGAGGGAATGAGGGGGAGGTTACAGATAGAAAAGGGGGGCTGGGTTGAAGAAGGGGGGCTGGGGGAGCTATGGCTATTGGGGTGTGTGAAAGGGGACCAGCAGCCTTTGGGGGGGTGACAGCTCTATTACATTTTGGGGGGGCTGGCTCTACCCCAACTCCACCCGTACCCCCCTCCCCGGTTTTGTACCGAGACATGGAAATAAATATTCGCTCTGAGACGCTTATAAATAAACCCAGGCCGCCGCCGATTTTCTAACACGGTCCCGTGTCCAGAGTCTGATTTGGGATGTCGGCGGGGGGGGGGGGGGGGGGGGAATGATTCCTTTGCTCTCTCGGGCTTTGGGGGGCGCCGGGGCCGTGTTTGCGGGCACTGGCCGCTGCCCCGCAGGCTCCTGGTTCTTTCGCATTGGAAATCGGAGATTCTCCAGCGCCCGATGGCCGGGGCTGGAAGCGACAAGGAGCCAGGGGCGGCTCACGGGGAGGGTTGAGCCCGTCGTCTTCTCTCTGTGTCCCCAGCACCTAGGCCCATCGATGTGCCCCAACCCCATTAGTGGGGCAGCCCCCCCCCGGGGTCCGGCTCTTCCTCCAGTATCAGCCACACGGCCTCCAAGACAGAGCGCCTGGGGCTCCTGCCCTCCTGCTCAGCCCTGGCACGTCCGACCGAGCCAGGCATCTGGTGCGAAACGCGGGCACGCCGCCAGGGCTGGCAGGGACATCCAGGGACCCAGGACTGGCAGGGGGGCGACCCCCAGGGTGCCGTGGTCAGGGGGGTGCATGGGCGAGAGGCAAGGAGTGGGCCGGGCCGAGGGAAGGGAGCTCCGGGCAATGGGGGTGGGGAGCGGGCCTGGGGGCGATGGGACGGGACCCTGGGGAGGCAGCGGGGGATGGGTGGGTAGAGGATCCAGGGGGGCGGCACTGTGGCCTCATTAATTAGCCCAGGTTAATTGGGCGGCCCCCAGCCCTGGCCGCTCGTTAGCGCTGCAGCCTCATTAATTAGCCCAGGGTTAATTGGGGGGCGCTGATTGGATCATTGGGGGGGCTGATTTAACCGACCCTGGCGCTGCCCCCCCCCATCCCCGGGCACCTGCATTAATGACCCCCCCCCCCCGGGCTCTCGTTAATTGGGGGTAATTAGCTAATTGGGGCTGATGCAGGTTCCAGTAATTGGCCTGGGTGGGTGTGAAGTGGGGGCAGCCAGGGGAGCCCCTCCCAGCTGCGTCACTAATCACTAGTTAATTCCGGCTCACTAATGGTTACACTAATTGGGGTGGGGGAGGGGGCGCTGGAGCCCTCCTCGGAGGACCAAAGGAGGTGACGCTCCCGCCCTGCGTCACTATGATCACCGCGCTTCCGGTTTCACTGGAGACGCTCTGTCCCTTAAGGCTCGATGGTCGCCACTTCCGGTCGGGCGGGCGACGCTCTCTCGCGTGCGCGTCCTACATTTCTATGGTCCTCAAGTCACAGCCGTGCTGCTGGCGACGCTCCCTCTTTCCGGCTTGCGCTTCTGCATCTCTATGGTCATAACTTCCGGTTCATAGGGGCGGGAGGAGGCGGCTATTCCTCGCCCTCCAGCCTCTCTATGATCCTCCGGCCTCTAGGCGCGACTCTCTTCCCCCAGCGGGCCCCGCCCGTCTCTATGGTTCCTGCTTCCGGCCGACGCTCTCTCCCTCGCCCTCCCCGGCAACTCTATGCTCCGCCCGTAAAGTCACCCGCGCCTTTAAAGGCCTGGCGGGGGCGGGGATGTTTTTTGCCCGCCGACAGGCCGAGGCCGGAACCGGGGGCGGGTCCTGTCGGGGGAGGAGCTTCAGCGCCCGCAGGAGCCGGGGGGAGGGGCAGGAAGGGGCGTGGCTGGGAGCTGTGGGAGGGGCTAGAGGGGTGTGGGAGGGGCAGGAGGGAGAGGGGCTGGGGGAGGGGCTAGAGGGTGGGACTGGGGCGGGGCTGAGAGCTGGGGGAGGGGCTAGAGGGGTTTGGGGAGGGGCAGGAGGGAGGGGCTAGAGGAGGTGGGGCTGGGGGCGGGGATGGGAGCTGGGGGAGGGGCTAGAGGGGTGGGGCTGGGGGCGGGGCTGAGAGCTGGGGGAGGGGCTAGAGGGGTGGGGCTGGGGGCGGGGCTGAGAGCTGGGGGAGGGGCTAGAGGGGTGGGGCTGGGGGCGGGGCTGAGAGCTGGGGGAGGGGCTAGAGGGGGTGCTGCTGGAAGGGGATGGGAGCTGGGGGAGGGGCTAGAGGGGTGGGGCTGGGGGCGGGGCTGAGAGCTGGGGGAGGGGCTAGAGGGGTGGGGCTGGGGGCGGGGCTGAGAGCTGGGGGAGGGGCTAGAGGGGGTGCTGCTGGAAGGGGCTGGGAAAGGGACAGAGGGGTTGGTTGTGGGGCTGGAGGGTTGAGGAGGGGCAGGAGCTGAGGGCGGAAGGAGCTGAACAGGGCAGGGCCCGGTTCCCCCCAATCCATCCCTTCCGTCTCGTCCCCTCCACCAGTGGCACAGGCAAACGCTGACTCCCAGTGCCTCCCCTCAGCCCCCCTGCTCTAACCACTAGACCCCACTCCCCTTCCAGAGCCGAGAGAGAACCCAGGAGTCCTGGCTCCCAGCCCCCCTTTGCCCCACCCCGCTCTAACCCCTGTTGAGACAGTCGGGGGGAGTCGAGCCGGGAAGGGGTTAATGAGCTGGGGGTGCCTGGCTCTGAGACTGCCCTAATTGGCACCCTCTGGGGAGGAGGAGGGGCGGGGGGATAAGATGTACGGGGGGGTGAGGTTGGGGTCAGCGCGGGGTGGGGTGGTTGTATGGCGCTTTGGGTCAGTGTGTGGATGGGGGGAATGAATCTGTGCCCATCTAGCCCCCTGTCGCCCCCTGTCGCCCCTGGCAGCGCAGCTCCGGAACAAAGTCCACAGCGGCTCCAGAACAGCACCCCACACGCAGGAGCTGTCCAAGGTACAGCTCGTCGGGGGGGGGCGCTCTCCCCTGGCAGTCGGTGCCGGGCGCTGGGGGCGCCGTGGAGCAGGGAGTGGGGCGGGGGGGCTGAGCAGGGGGTGCTCTCCCCTGGCAGTCGGTGCCGGGCGCTGAGGGGCGCCGTGGAGCAGGGAGTGGGGTGGGGGGCTGAGCAGGGGGCGCTCTCCCCTGGCAGTCGGTGCCGGGCGCTGGGGGCGCCGTGGAGCAGGGAGTGGGGCGGGGGACTGAGCAGGGGGCGCTCTCCCCTGGCAGTCGGTGCCGGGCGCTGGGGGCGCCGTGGAGCAGGGAGTGGGGCGGGGGACTGAGCAGGGGGCGCTCTCCCCTGGCAGTCGGTGCCGGGCGCTGGGGGCGCCGTGGAGCACGGAGTGGGGCAGGGGGCTGAGCAGGGGGTGCTCTCCCCTGGCAGTCGGTGCCGGGCGCTGGGGGCGCCGTGGAGCAGGGAGTGGGGCGGGGGGCTGAGCAGGGGGCGCTCTCCCCTGGCAGTCGGTGCTGGGCGCTGGGGGCGCTGTGGAGCACGGAGTGGGGCGGGGGGCTGAGCAGGGGGTGCTCTCCCCTGGCAGTCGGTGCCGGGCGCTGGGGGCGCCGTGGAGCAGGGAGTGGGGCGGGGGGCTGAGCAGGGGGCGCTCTCCCCTGGCAGTCGGTGCTGGGCGCTGGGGGCGCCGTGGAGCAGGGAGTGGGGTGGGGAACTGAGCAGAAGGCGCTCTCCCCTGGCAGTCGGTGCCGGGCGCTGGGGGCGCCGTGGAGCAGGGAGTGGGGCGGGGGACTGAGCAGAAGGTGCTCTCCCCTGGCAGGAAGGGCCGGGCGCTTGGGGGTGCTGTGCTGTGGGAGACTGGGCAGGGGGGGCTGAGCCGGGGGGTCTTTGCCAGGGCTCCGGGCCTCACCGGTCAGACACCAGGTGCTAACCCCTCCTAGCTGTGCTCTCAAAGATGGAGCAAGTGCAGATTGTCAGGGGTGAAAGGGGGAGATGTGGGCTTATTGGTCCCAGCCAGGAGGGGGACAGTGGGATCTGTGGGTTGGATCGGGGGGGCAGAGGGAGGGTCCCGGGCTGGAGGGGCGCAAGTCTGACTCCCGCCCCCAAGCTGGCAAAGCAGGTCGAGATCTCCCTGGAGCTGAAGAAAGGTGAGTGGGGCCGGCTGAGGTGGACCCCGGATCCCTGACCCCTGGGGGCGGCTGTGGGGTGGGGGGGTCTGTGGTGTCTCCTCACTGGTGGCATTTCACCATCCTCCCTCTCTGCAGCTCGCTGAGCAACTGACAGAAAAGCCAGAGAGGTAGGACACCTGGGATCTTTCCCTGCTCTGGGAGTGGGTGGGGTCTGGCGCTTGTGGGGAGCGGGCTGGGAGCCAGGACTCTTGGGTACTCTGTAGGGCGGGGATAAGTGGGATCAAGTGATTAGACAGCGGGGACAGGGAGGCAGGAGGGGCGTGGGGGCCTAGTGCTTAGAGTGGGGTGGGGGGCTGGAAGCTAGGATGCCTGGGTTCCTGATGTCTGTGTCTGTCTAGGTGGAGCTCCGACAGGAGCTTATGGCACATGAAGATCCCCCTCCAATCAGGGAGTACGATGAAGAGACCATGCCCTGGGAGGAGACCTGGAGAGCCTGGCCTCTAGGGATAGGTGAGGACCTGATATGCCGGGTGGGGGGTAAACAATAACAGAAAATGTGGAAATGACCGAGGTGCTTAATGACTTCTCTGTCCCGGTGGCGAGCGGCTGGCTAACGTAGTGAATGCCTGCGAAAACGAGGTAGGATCAGAGGCTAAAATAGGGAAAGAACAAGTTAACAATAGCTTAGACACGTCAGATGTCTTCACGCCACCAGGGCCTGATGAAATGCATCCTCGAATCCTCACGGAGCTGCCTGAGGAGATGGCTGAGCCATTGGCCACGACCTTTGAGAAGTCCTGGGAGACGGGAGAGATTCCAGAAGACCGGAAAAGGGCAAATCTAGTGTCCAGCTCTAAAAAGGGGAATAAGGACAACCCGAGAATTACGGACCAGTCAGCTTCACTGTACCAGAAAAGATAATGGAGCAAATAATTAAGCAATTGCTTTGCAAACATCTAGAAGATAATGAGGTGATAAGTAACAGTCGCATGGATTTGTCAGGAACAAATCATGTCAAACCAACCTGATGGCTTTCTTTGACATCGTAACAAGCCATGTGGACAGGGGGAAGCGGTAGACGTGGTATAGACTTTAGTAAAGCTGTTGATACTGTCTCGCATGACCTTCTCCTAAACAAACTAGGGAAAAGCAACCTCGATGGAGCTACTATAAGGTGGGTGACAAACTGGTTGGAAAACCGTTCCCAGAGGGTAGTTATCAGGGGTTCACAGTCAGGCTGGAAGGACATAACGAGTGGGGTCCCACAGAGATCGGTTCTAGGTCCGGTTCTGTTCAATATCTTCATCCATGATTTGGATAACGGCGTAGAGAGTACACTGATAAAGTTTACAGACGATACCAAGCTGGGAGGGGTGGCAAGCGCTTTGGAGGACAGGATTAAAATTCAAAATGATCTGGACAAACTGGAGAAATGGTCTGAAGTAAATAGGATGAAATTCAATAAGGACAAATGCAAAGTACTCCACTTCGGAAGGAACAATCAGTCTCACACACACAATGGGCAATGACTGCCTAGGAAGGAGTCCTGCAGGACGGGGTCTGGGGGTCATAGTGGATCACAAGCTAAATATGAGTCAACAGTGTGACGCTGTTGCAAAAAAAGCGAACATCCTTCTGGGCTGTATTAGCAGGAGTGTTGTGAGCAAGACACGAGAAGTCATTCTCCCGCTCTGCTCCGCGCTGATACGGTCTCAGCTGGAGGATTGTGTCCTGTTCTGGGCACCACATTTGAGGAAAGATGTGGACAACTTGGAGAAAGTCCAGAGATGAGCAACAAAAATGATAAAGGTCTATAACCTATAGAGGGAAGATTGAAAAAACGGGGTTTGTTTAGTCTGGAGAAGAGAAGCCTGAGAGGGGACATGAGAACAGTTTTCAAGTACATAAAAGGTCGTTACAAGGAGGATGGAGATACATTGTTTTTCTTAATGTCTGAGGATCGGACAAGAAGCAATGGGTTTAAATTGCAGCAAGGGCGGTTTAGGTTGGACATTAGGAAAAAGTTCCTAACTGTCAGGGTGGTTAAACACTGGAATAAATCGCCCAGGGAGGATGTGGAATCTCCAACATTGGGGATTTTGAAGAGCAGGTTGGACAAACACCTGTCAGGGATGGTCTAGGTGGTGCTTGGTCCTGCCATGAGTGCACGGGACTGGACTAGACGACCTCTCAAGGTTCCTTCCAGTCCTATGAGTCTACGATGCAGCTGCCTCTGGGGCAGGGCGGTTAGGAACAGCCGCACATAACTCTGCGCGGGCACAGCTCCCTCAAACTGCGGGTCCCCAAACTGGGGTTCAGCCCGGACACCTGGATTCACACCCTGGCTGTCGGAGGTCAGAGCTGGAGTGGGGCTTGGGTTCACCCCGCCTCCTATCAGCTGGGCAGTGCTCCCCACAAAGCCCCCCCTTCTGTCCAGCTGCCACATTTTCCTGCCCCTCCTTCACGGTTTGGACACCCTGGGGTTTGGCCTGGGTGCCTGGGTTCACTCTTTCAATCTCTCCCCCACTTCTGTCCGTTTTTAATGCATTCTCCCTGGTTTTCTTCCTCCTGCTCTTCCCTTCTCTGTTCATTCCTTTTTGATTTCTTTGTTGCTTGTCTCCTTCACTCTTCCTTTCCCCGCTGGTTTGTTCTTTCTTTCGTGGTTTTGTTCGCTCTCTCGTTTCTTGTTTCATTCATTTGTTCCTCCTTTTCTCTTTGATTCGTTCATTTCTTTGTTCTTTCTATTCGTCCGTCGGTTGTCTCATTCCTTCCTTCATTTTTTCTTTCATTCATTTCTTCCCTCTTTCCATTCGTTCATCGGGTCTCTCTTTCGTTGCTTCGGTCATTTCTTCCCTTTCCATTTGTCCCTCTGTTCTCTTCATTCCTTCGTTCACGTTTTCACTCACTTATCTCTCTGCTCTTTCCAGTCATACGTCGGTTTTCTCATCCATTTCTTCGTTCGTTTCTTTGTTCTTTCCATTTCTCCCTCGCTTCTCCTATTTGTTCCTTCGTTCATTTATTCCTTCTTTCTGTTCGTCCCTCTTTTCTCTCCTTCGTTCCTGTTTTCATTTGTTTATTTCTTCGCTCTGGTCACTCATCCATTAGCGTTATTATTCGTTCCTGCGTTCATTCATTTCTCCCATCCTTCCATTTGGCCAGTTTCTCGTTTTTTTGTTTATTTCTTGGTTCGTTTTTTCCCCCTCTTTCCAGTCTTCTGGCTTTTTGTCATTCTTTGTTCTTTCCGTTCATCCCTCGGTCCTCCCGTTCGTTTCTTTGCTCGCTCGCGTCTTCGCTCTTCCCTCCTGCCCCTGTGTTTTCTCCTGCATTCCTTCCTTCACGTTTTCATTCATTCAGGTGGGGGACCCTGGGCTCTACCAGCTGGTGTGGGAGGTCCCTGGGTCTGTGTCCCACCCCACCCTGATGTGGGGCTGGGAGGGCACCGGGCCAAGCGCTGACCCTACTACTGCCCCTCACCCCTGGAGGTAGGTGGCGGGGCTGGGAGCAGGAGCGGGGGGGTGGGGCTCGCCTGGTGCGGGGAGCAGGGAGAAGGTGAGGGCCCCAGGGCAAGGGGCATGGGTGGGACTAGGGGAGGGGCTGGAAGTGGCCAAGGGGCAGGGCTAGGTGATAGGTCAGGGAGGGGGCAAGGGGTGGAGCTAAAGCTTTGGGCGGGGCTGTAAGTCACATTGGGGCGGGGCAAGGGTTGTGGGTTGGTCTAGGGGAGGGTCAGGGCTGGGGCAAGGCAGAGGGGAAGGACAAGGGGACGGGCTGGAAGGGAGAATGGGTGGGGCCCTGGGCTGGGGCAAGGCCAGGGGCCTGTGAGTGGAGGGCGGGGGGCCTCTAGGGAGCTGGCTGGCTCAGGGGGTTGGGGAATGGGCCCTGGGGCCTTTCCCCTCTAGGGGGCGCCGGCTCCCATCTGACCCTGGCGCAGGAGAGAGACCAGGGAGGGGACCTCCGGCCTTCAGGACTCAGCTGGGGTGGGGTCCTGGCCCTCGCGATCCTTTGGGGGGGGGCAGGAGAAAATAACCCAGCAGGGGGAGAGATTCACCCTCAAACCCCCATTGGTCGAGGGACGCTGGTTACTCATGCAGCTCCACCCCCTTCAGTGAAGCCCCGCCCCATCCAGTAGGGAGAGCCCCCCAGATGAGTTGTACTGGGGGGGGGAGTTGGGGTGCTGTCAGACCTATGGCCCTTAAATGAATTCTCTGGGGCAGAAGAGGTGTCTCTGCTCTCCTGCCCCAAGAGAATATGGGGGGGCTGCCCCCAGGGAGAAATCGGGCAGGGGGGGTTGGAGGGAGAACCCCTCATCACAGGGTATCAGGGTAGGGGAGCAGGACAGCGGTCACATCAACCCCAGATGCCTAGACAGGGAGCTAAGCCAGGCCAAAGCCCCTGCCCCCCAGTAGAACCCAGGAGTCCTGGCTCCCAGCCCCCCTGCTCTAACCCACCAGCCCCCACTCCCCTCCCAGAGCCAGGCAGAGAACCCAGGTGTCCTGGCTCCCAGCCCCCCCTGCTCTAACCACCAGCCCCCACTCCCCTCCCAGAGCCGGGGAGAGAACCCAGGAGTCCTGGCTCCCAGCCCCCCCGCTCTAACCACTAGCCTCCGGCTCTGGGATTTGAACCTGCCACCCTCCATCTCTCCCGCTCCCTCTGCCAGGCACTGACATCCCCCGTCGTGACGTCACCCTACACCCCCCCCCGCTTTTCTCTCCTGCGCCTACACCCCCCTCCCGGCTGTTCCGGATCTAGCTCTGCCCCCCCCCCCCCGCCTTGCTCCAGACGGCTCCAAGATGGAAGTCCTCAATCAGGTACGCACCTGGCTCCAGCACCATAGACAGCAATCGGGGGCCGGGGGGGCTTTTCCCACAGGGCGGGGCCCCCCCTTGGAGATGCACCCCACTCCCTCCAGGCGCCCCCAATCCCTGCCTAGCAGGTTGTTGTTGGTGGTGGTGTTTTTTTTTTTTTTTGCAGCTGCTGCATTCAAATGCAACGCCCTGCAAAGGGGGGGGGGCGGGCTGGGGTGCAAATGGGGGGGGCGAAGCTGAGATTGATGCTGGGGGGGGCACAGATGGGCTCGAATCTATGAGATTATAATGGGGTGGGGGGTTAGGAGATTTCCCAGCTGCGGATGGGGGGGGGGGGAGATCTGAAATTGATGCATGGGGGGGGCACAGACTGGCTCCAGGCAGATTGCAATGGCGGGGGGGTCAGGCGCTAGGATATTTCCGTGCTGCAAATGGGGGGGGGATCTGAGACTGATGCAAGGGGGAGGGTTCAAATGGGCTGGAGGGGGGAGGGGACCGGCTATTTTGGAGTGGGGGGGTGTATGGGGGGAGGGGGGAACCACAGATAGCCCCCCTCCCTTTGCAGCAGGGGCGGGGGCGGGGAGGGAAGATGGCTGAATTGCTGCAGTGGATTCATTGCCATGACGGTCAGGGGCGGGGGGGGCGGGGGGGGAATGTGGGGCTCACGCGTGGGGAGGGCCCGTTATCAATGGGGGGGGGGGCTCGAGAATCTTCTCCCACCAGCTGCTGCGGCTGGATGGTGCATTCCCCGGCCGCCTGCTGGCTGGAGCAATGGGGGGGGGGCAGATAATTTGGGGGGGGGCTGATTGCCAGGGGGCGAGTCTGGCTCGGGAATATTTATCCCCACCAGCAAGCTGGGGGGGGGGGTCAGAATGGGAAGTATAATGCCAGAAATGGGGGGGGGGTCAGGGTAATTGGGGGGCAGTTTATGAACGGGTGGGGGCAGAAGCTTCTCCCACCAGGGTTGGGGGGCTGGTGGGGGGGATGCGTCAGGCGGGGGGGTTGAGGGGATGCAGCTATCAAGGGGGTTGTTTATTAATTGGGGGTTAACGTAGACCCCAGCGACAGTGGGAGGAGAAGGGGGGGTTCCTGTTGATGGGGGGGCAGTGAGTCTGGGGGCAGGGAAGGGTTTGGGGGGCTGTGGGGATGTGTTTGGGGGAGGTATCTCCTGCAGGGCTTTTCCTAGTAGGAAGTTGTGATCTTCAATAACCGTCTTGTGCTGGGGTCTCTCCCCGGCTCTGGGAGGGGAGGGGAGTCTAGTGGTTAGAGCAGGGGGGGCTGGGGGCCAGGACTCCTGGGTTCTCTCCCTGGCTCTGGGAGGGGAGTGGGGTCTGGTGGGTTAGAGCAGGGGGGGCTGGGAGCCAGGACTCCTGGGTTCTCTCCCCGGCTCTGGGAGGGGAGTGGAGTCTAGTGGTTAGAGCAGGGGGGGCTGGGGGCCAGGACTCCTGGGTTCTCTCCCCGGCTCTGGGAGGGGAGTGGGGTCTGGTGGGTTAGAGCAGGGGGGGCTGGGAGCCAGGACTCCTGGGTTCTCTCCCCGGCTCTGGGAGGGGAGTGGAGTCTAGTGGTTAGAGCAGGGGGCGTGGGAGCCAGGACTCCTGGGTTCTCTCCCCGGCTCTGGGAGGGGAGTGGAGTCTAGTGGTTAGAGCAGGGGGCGTGGGAGCCAGGACTCCTGGGTTCTCTCCCCAGCTCTGGGAGGGGAGTGGGGGCTGGTGGTTAGAGCAGGGGGGCTGGTAGCCAGGACTCCTGGGTTCTCTCCCCAGCTCTGGGAGGGGGAGTGGGGTCTAGTGGTTAGAGTGGACGGTGGGGGGGGGCTGGGAGCCAGGACTCCTGGGTTCTCTCCCCAGCTCTGGGAGGGGAGTGGGGGCTGGTGGTTAGAGCAGAGGGGGCTGGGAGCCAGGACTCCTGGGTTCTCTCCCTGGCTCTGGGAGGGGGGTCAGGAACAGATGGAATATCAGATATTTTAATATCACCCCTCCCCCTGCCCCATCCCCCTCTCTCTCCACCTTGATTGACAGGTCGTGGCTGGGGGACAATTCCGGATGCTGAAGGAACCGCTGGGGTTTCTGAAACTGCTGGAATGGGTGAGTCCCCCAAACTGGCTCCCCAGGACCCTGAAGTTGGGGGGTCCCATCTGTACTGCCTCGGAGCTGGCCTAGGCCTTGGAGCCAGTGCCCCCTAGAGGGGACAGGCCCCGCACCCGTTCCCTGCCCCCCCTACAGAGCCAGTCGGCGTGGGAGGGGCTGTAGGATTGGAGGAAGTTGGTGCAGGAAGAACTGGTTATCAGATCCTGTTTCCCCCATCAGATTTGGGGAGACCAGAGACAGACTCAGAGACAGAATGAGATTGCAGATCCCTAATCCTGCCAGTTCTGGAGCAGTTCCAGACTCCTATCCTACCCTACTGGTTCTGGAGTGGTTCCAGACCCCCTACCCTACCCTACTGGTTCTGGAGCGGTTCCAGACCCCCTACCCTACCAGTTCTGGAGCAGTTCCAGACTCCTATCCTACCCTACTGGTTCTGGAGCGGTTCCAGACCCCCTACCCTACCAGTTCTGGAGCAGTTCCAGACCCCCTACCCTACCCTGCCAGTTCTGGAGCAGTTCCAGACTCCTATCCTACCCTACTGGTTCTGGAGCGGTTCCAGACCCCCTACCCTACCCTGCCAGTTCTGGAGCGGCTCCTGACCCCCCCCCCCCGGTTATGGAGCAGTTCCCACCTCCCCACCCCCTGCCTGTTCTGAAGTGGCTCCCTCACCCCCTCACCCCCCGGCCCCCCCCGCTGGTTCTCGAGCAGCTCCTGGCCCTCCCCACCCTGCTGATTGTGGAGTGATTCCAGACCCATTCGCTTGACATTTCTGCCGTATTATGGACCCATTTATCCAGCTGGTTGGGGAACGATTCCAGGGCCCATGCACCCTGCTCGTTCTGGAGCCATTTGCCCCCGGATCAGACCCACGGGCCCATCCAACCTGCCGTCTCCCCATACCAGACCCACGGGCCCAGCCAGCCTGGTATCTGCCCCCCAGAATGTCCGCACGGGCCCATCCGCAGTATCCCCCCCTTTCCACTTCCAGTGCGTGGGGGGGCGGGGGACGGAGGAGTGCGGCCGATGCAGACAGATGGACAATTGGGTCAGACAGGTTCTTATCTCGTCCCAGCACTCGGGGGGATTAGAGGGGGCGGGACCCAGCTAACCCTCTATAATTACCCACAATTCCTCTCCGCTCCACCCGCCTCCCCCTCCCCGAGGCGGGGTTATTAATCCTGGTACCAGCTGGTGCTCCTACCCCGCTCTCCACAGCGACCCCCACTGGGAGAGGCCAGAGTAGCCGGGAGCTCCCCCCACAGCCGGTGCTCCTGCCCCACGCCCCGCAGCGCCCCCTGTGGTCTCACCCGCCCCATCTCACCCCACAGCTCTTTGCTATCTTTGCATTCGCCACCTGCGGGACCTACAGCGGGGAATTTCGCCTCAGCGTTGAGTGTGTGAATAAAAGCGAGAGCGACCTGAACATTGAAGTGGAGTTTGGCTACCCATTCAGGTGAGCTGGGCGTTATACTGCATATGGACCGGCCGGTGGGCTGTTACGCTGCATAGGGACCTGGAGACTTTTGATGGGTAAGGACTGGGATGGGACAGCAGCTGAGATTCACACTGACTTTGGCTCATAGAGGCCTGGGCTGTATATTCAGCATATCAGCTGGCACCTCCTGTACAGGCTGGGGCTTTCTTCACAGTATATGGACCAGCATCTCCTTGGTCAATTGTTCCGATGGTGAATTACGCTCACCATTAATAACTGACACCTGATTGCCAGGCTGTATTCTACATACAGACTGCCCTTGACTGACTTTGCAGTCAGGATTAACACTTGGAACTATTCCTGGAAAGCCTGGGCTATATATTCAGTATATTGACCGACACCGCCTATACAGCCCAGGGCTGTATTCTGCATACAGATGACCTTTGTCTTTAAGATAGGCATCAGGATTTATGCTAGACACTATTCCGGGGAGGCTGGGGATGTATTTATAGTATATGGACCAGCATCTCCTTGGCAGACTGGGCTGTATATATGGTATTTGGCTTGGTGCCTCCTACACAGAGTGAGGCTGTATTCTGTGTGCAGACTCCTGCCCTTGAGTTTCAGGTAGAAATCAGGATGCGCACGGGGCTCTGCCTCTGGGAAGCCCGGGCTGTATTTCTAGAATATATGATGTGGTTCTTCTGTACAGACCAGGGCTGTATTTTTTGCATGGCTTGCTCTCAGTTTTGAGTTACAATCAGGATTCATAAGGGTCGCTATTCCTGGGAGGTCCGGGCTGTACATACAGTGTATGAACTGGCATCACTTATACAGATCTGGTATGTATATCCCATATATGGACCGGCACCACTACACAGGCCAGGCAGTATTCTGTATACAGTCTGCCCTTATCAGGGTTGACATTGTGTGCTATTCCTAGGAGGTCTGGGCTATATATGCACAATATATGGACCAGCATCTCCTACGCAGCCCTGGTCCATAGTTACTATACACGGACTGGTACCTCCTACACAGATGGGGCTGTATTCTGTAAACAGACAGCCTTTGTCTTTGTGTTAGTGGGTCAGGGTGACATTGGGCCCTATTCCTGGAGGTCTGGGCTATATATAAGAAATATATGGCCCAGCACCTCCTACACAGACCTGGTCCATATATGGCCCGGCATTTCCTACACAGACCTGGTCCATATATGGCCCGGCATTTCCTACACAGACTGGGCAGTATTCTGTATACAGACAGTCTTTGTCTTTTGTTAGTTGTCATGATTGACATTGGGTGGTATTCCTGGGAGGTCTGGGCTGTATATCCAGCATATTGACTGGCATCTGCTATACAAAACTGGTCGATATTTGCTGTATATGAACTGACGCCTCCTACACAGACCGGGGCTGTATTCTGTCTACAGACTGCCTTTGTCTTTGCATAAGCGGTCAGGGTTGACAGTGGGGTCTATTCCTGGGAGGTCTGGGCTATATGTACAGGATACGGATTGGGACCTTCTCTATGACTGAGCCCCCTGCCTCATCTCCCCTCCAATCCTCTCCCTCAAGACTCCACCAGGTCTATTTCGACGTCCCAGCCTGCAAGGGGACCGAGGTGGAGAAGGTGTTCCTCATTGGGGATTATTCCTCCTCCGCCGAATTCTTCGTCACCATCGCCGTCTTCGCCTTCCTGTACTCGCTGGCTGCCGTGGTCGTCTACCTCTTCATGGAGAACAAGTACCGGGAGAACAACAAGGGCCCCATGATCGTGAGTGTGGGGTGCACAGAGAGCGGGGAGCTGGGCGGGGGCGCTCTGGGCAGGGGGCGCTTTCCCCGGGCAGGCAGGGCCGTGCGCTGGGGAGCGCCGTGGGGAAGGGGGCGGGGCGGGGCTGGGCAGTCAGGGCCAGACACTAGGGGGCGCTGTGCTGCAGGGGGCCGGGCAGGGGTGGGGTAGGGGTCAGGGCAGGAGCGGGGTGGGGCCGGGCAGGGGCTGGGCTGGGGCAGAGCAGGGGGCGGGGTTGTGCTGCAGGGGGCGGGGCAGGAGGGGCTGTGCTGCGAGGGGCCGTGCAGGGGGCAGGGCTGGGGGCGGGCGGGGCTGTGCTGCAGGGGCGTGGTAGAGGTGGGGCAGGAGGAGCTGTACTGTGGGGGGCGGGGCAGGAGGGGCTGGTCTGCTGGGGGCGGGGCCCGGGGGCGGAGCTGTGCTGCAGGGGGCGGGGCTGGGGGCGGGGCAGGAGGGACTGGATGTGGGAGGCCGGGCCGGGGGCTAACCCCGCTCTCCACCCAGGATTTCGTCGTCACCGCTGTCTTCGCCTTCATGTGGCTGGTGAGCTCGTGCGCCTGGGCCAAGGGTCTCTCTGACGTCAAGCTGGCCACGGACCCCGACAACGTGATCGAGGGGCTGGAGGTCTGCAAGAAAGAGGGGAACACGTGCAAAGAGCTGAAGGACCCCGTCATCTCGGGGCTCAACACTTCTGTGGTGAGACCCTTCCCCAGCCAGCCAGAGCCCTGGGGGGAGCCGGCGCCCCCTGGAGGGGACAGGCTCCTGCCCCATTCCCCGCCCCCTGAGCCAGCCAGTCCCTGCTCTGGGGCTGGATGGGAACTGGCGCCCCCTAGAGGGGACCCCCTCCCTGCTGTGCATTCACCCTTCCTTCCCTCTCTCGGCCTCCCCCGCCACCCAGGTCTTTGG
This sequence comes from Malaclemys terrapin pileata, assembly GCF_027887155.1. Taxonomy (NCBI): domain Eukaryota; kingdom Metazoa; phylum Chordata; order Testudines; family Emydidae; genus Malaclemys; species Malaclemys terrapin. Next base: position 1,253,333 of record NW_026530188.1, on the reverse strand, counting down.
CTTCCTGAACCTGGTGCTGTGGACGGGGAATCTCTGGTTCGTGTTTAAGGAGACGGGTTGGAGCGCCCCCTTCGCCAAGTACCCGCCCGCCGTCCCGGAGAAGCAGCCGGCTCCGGACACCTACGCCGACTCCTACAACCAGGGCTCTGGCTACGTGCAGCAGGATTCGTACGGCCAGCAAGGCGGCTACCAGCCGGAGTATAACCAGCAGGGCTACGGGCAGCCCGACCCCTATGCCCAGCAGGGGGGGTACGGCCAGGCCGCCCCCACTTCCTTCTCCAACCAGATGTAGGCGGGTGAGTTAACCTGGGGTGCAGGGAGGGGGGTTGCGTTGTGTGGATGCAGGCCGGACTTACAGACTTCGGGGGAGTCTATCCTGGGAAGCAGCGACGCTGGATTTGGGGAGCGTGGGGGTCGCGGGGCCAAAAGAACTAGGGCGATGTTGGGGTGTATAAACAGGCGACTCTCGAGTGGGAGCAGAGAGCTGATTTGGTCTCCGGATCTGGCCCTGGTGCGACAACGGCTGGGATCCTGGGTCCGGGTCTGGTGCTCGCAGTTCAAGGAGCACGTGGATCAATCGGGGAAGGGCTCAGAGAAGAACCGCGAGAATGATTCAGTCCCTGAGAGCGAGAGACGCCAGGCTCTCCCGCTGTTCGGCTGAACAAAGGGAAGGTGAAGGGGTGAATTGATCCTGTCTCCCGGGGGAACAAATATCTAATAACGGGCTCTCCCGTCTGGCCCTCAAAGGTCGAACGCAATCCAGTGGCTGGAAGATGAAGCTGGACAAATTCAGCCTGGAAATCAGGTGTCCGTTTTTAACGGCGGGTGTAATTCACCGTTGGAACAATGTGACCAAGGGTCACGGTGGATTGTCCATCACAGGCGATTTTTCAGTCAAGCTGGGACATTCTAACTAGGGTGACCAGATGTCCCGATTTTATAGGGACAGTCCTGATTTTGGGTTTTTTTTCTTATATAGGTGCCTATTACCCCCCATCCCCGTCCCAAGTTTTCACACTCGCTGTCTGGTCAGCCTAGTTCTAAAAGATCAATTCTAGGAATTATTTGGCGTCCGTTCTGTGGCTTGGGTGATACAGGAGTTCAGGGTCGATATTCACACTGGACGATTCTGGCCTTGAAATCCCTGAATCTATAAGCAAACTGGGAAGGGTCCGATTTGCCCCCGTAAATGTCACCGCGCCGAACAAACAAACAAAATATGTCCATCAAGAATCAAAATGTATACATGGGCAAAGCAAGAGAAATGGGTAAAAGTGGAAAAAGTGCTTCAAACCCATAATTTCAACTGTGAAAATTGAAATCAGTTAAAAAAAAAAGTTCTTAAAGCCCGTAGTTTTGCACAGCTACGAACATTTAAATGGATGAAAATTGAAAAAAATGCTTAACCCGCAATTTTAACGGTGAAAATTTAAATTAGGAAAAATACAAAATGTGCTTAAAGCCCATAATTGTGCACCACTGTGAAAATTTACATCAGTGAAAAGATTAAAACCCATCAGTCTGATGGTGAAAATTTAAATTGGTAAAAATAAGAAAAGTGCTTAAAACCTGTAATTGTGCAGAGCCGTGAAAATTTAAATCCATGAAGATAGAAAAATTGCTTGACACCCATTCTTGGGCACCGCTGCTAAAATCGCAATCAATACAAGTAAAAAATACCAATGCTTAAAACCCATCATTTTAGCTGTGAAGGTTTACATTGGTTTGAAAAATTGCTTAAAACCCATCATTTTGCACAGTAGTGAAAATTTAAATAGGTAAAAATAAAAAAAAAATGCTTAAAAATAACCATCAATATTGTCCATCAAAATTATATTAAAAAAATCAAATTCTGCCAAATCCCATATTAACGAATTCCGTGTCTCGCCTTTCTCAAGGACTTTCCATTTCGATTGCTTCACTAAAAAAAAGGACTCGAGCGTTGAATTTAACTGTATGGAGTTTTATTAGCTGTGCATAACAACAGCCATGAAGCGTGCAAGATAGAAGGATGCAAAAATGGTGTCGCGCTATGATTTGGCATAACATAAACCAGACAGTTGGTCGATCTACCCCTCCACATTTCCAGAATCAAATAACACTTATCCTCCGTCGCCAGCTTGGGAAGGTGACTTTGTTTAGAATAGTCCCTCGCTTGTGCCAGTTGCTTATGAAATCTGGTGTTGCTAACACAATCGAGGAAAAAGAATCCAGATCTAAACAGAAGACATAAAGGTCGTGTTCCCATTGGATCTGTAGTCAACCATTTAACCTACTTCTCCATGAGTTATATTAATAGAGTCATCGACTCTGTCCTCCTGTGTCGCACCTATGGCCTTTCTCCTCCTTCCCTGGCTCTATACTGACTTCTCCTAAAACCTCACGCAAAAAAATCATGAGGCGAGGAGTTCCAATGGATTACATCATAAACTGGTGCTTCTTTAGGTCTGCTACAGATTCTCAGAAGGGACCATCGGGATTATCTAGTCTGACCTCCTGTATCACACAGGACTTCCTCCAAATAATTCCTAGACCAGATCTTTTAGATCTTGATTTTAAAATTGCCCAGGATGGAGAATCCACCACGAGCCTTGGGAAATTCTTCCAGTGGTGACTTATCCTCACCTAGAGCTTGCGAGGCCGTAAGAAACCGTTAAGCCTGGTGGGATGTTTCCCAGTCAAGAGGAACTTGTTCCGTTTGGGAGCAACTTTCCCGCAATCTCGAGCAGCACCCGCTCCAGAACAAGGACCTTCCCAGGGACGCCGGGACACTCTTTAAAGCGCGTGTACTGACACCTACACGTCCTGATTAATTAGCTACCCAGCTTCAGGTCAAACAGCATCCAGGAACCAAGCCACTGTCTAGAACAAAGATTCTATTTGCAGAGGAGGCGAATGTCCCAGACGTGATTGAGATTTCGTAGCGCTCCGGTGTTTTGTCTGCGTTAGCGTTTTCCGCTCCATAGCACAGATCTGTCGTCGTGTTAAGTTGCTTCCCAAGGCATCTCGCTACTGAAAAAGAGGAGGGTGTCCAACCCATGTGTTGCAACCGACCTTTCAGCCCGCGGTCAAAAGGCCTTGGATTGAACACCGATGACAGACGCTCATCTGCGGGGCTGAGACCATCAGGACAACGACCCTCCTGCCCGTGTTTGACGTACGACGCTCCTGCTAATACACCCAGAACGACCTTAGGCGTTTTTGTGGCCACATCCTGTGGCGGGCTCTCCTTCAATCTGTGAGCTGCTCTAAGCTCGAGATCCTCTTCAGCCATCCCACCCGTTAGCCGGCGATGCCCCCGACGCTCGGCTCGCTGTGAATGGCCTCCTGTTGCATTCAGCCCCGTTCTCCAACTTGTCCTGGTCATTTTCAGTTCCCCAGTAGGCTGGCCACCTCTCCCAGCCCGGGGTTACCTGCAGCTTTGAGCAGCAAACTCTCCGCTCCAGAAACGCTGGTCGAAGATCAAATGGGCACAAATACAGACAGACAGAGCTCCGTCGATCCGGGCGGACAACCAGCAGCGTGGCCTCTTCTGCAGATAGAGATCTGTGAACCTTAGGCTGTTCCTATGGGTGCAAACCTCCCCCAAATTCGTGTCCTTTGTACCCTAAGATTTTATCCCGAGGCTGTCTGCCTCTGCTGTCCACAGTCGTCAGAGATTTGTACCTGGTGTCTAGCCACGTTTCTATCCCTTGCCCATTATCTACACAACCCTCGGTAAAATGCACCTTGATCTCTGTGGGCCGCGTGGACAAAAGCTACTGTAATATATTGGGGGTCAGAGCAGTGGTTCTCTACCCTTTTGATACCAGGGAGCGCCCTGAAAGTGGGAGGGGCCACAGGTGCCCGTGTCGGCCTCAGGATACTAGACAGACAAGACGAGGGGGGTGGGGAACATCTTTGATTGGCCCGGCTTCTGCGGGCAGACGAGACACGACGCGTCTTAGGCCCTACGAGGACCCACCCGCTCAGTTACTGTTCCCTGCAGGAGTCAGGGACACAGTCTGCTCATTTTCAGGCTTTCAGGAAGGGGCCCGGCTGGGTGCCCCAAGCCGGTTCCTCTTCTTGGAGGTGCTGGTCTGGGCCAGGCCCCGTGAAGATTAGAGACGCCCAGCTGAAGCGAGAGGCCATGCAACCAGGGGGCCGAGGCGTCCTCGCAGCTGCAGCCAGCGTCTTCCAGCCCCTTCGTGCGACCCCCCTCGCCGGAGGCGCTGGGTCAGGCCACATTGTTCTTTGTGTGCCAGCCGCCCGTCGCCTCCGGGGCCTTCCAACTCTTCTCCCTCACCCTCCACGGCTAACTGTGACACTCTGTTCCCTATACGTCCTGCCAGTCGTCTTTTCTCCTGACCTCGGCAGGAGCTCGGGACCTCCCGCTGAACCGATTTGGGCCCTGATGGGTCGGTGACGCTGCTGATTGCTCCGTTCCGATCGGGCGTCCCTGTAATGGTTTCACTTCCTTTTATTCACCGCCTCTCCCCGCCTAGCTGTGGTGACAAGGCAAGGTAGAGCCATCTTTCTCACTTCAGTCTGAACGCAACAGCCTCTCCCCGGCGGTTAAGCCCCACGGTTACAATATGTTCCCCTTACACCCCGCTCACCGTGTTTGCTTCACGTCACTCTTGTCCCTGCTGTATTGGGTCACGTTAAGAGTCTCGTAACAGCCGCCAGCTATTCCGTTCATGTCTCAACGGCCAGGCGAAGGCAAAGCAGCGGCTCGTGGCCTGCGGCAATCCGTGAATTTACCGGCTCGGACCCTCAGGGGCCATGGTGTGAGCTGATATCTAGGAGACCCACTGCGCTGGGGTGGGACCATGGCTGTTTTGTATCTTGACCCCGCGTCGGCCTGATTCTTGGGGCCAGGCACCAGAAACCCCACAGATCCTCACTCCTGCTCCAAGTCCCTTCCCCGGGCATCGGGCCGTGCCCTCCCCCATGAGAACAGCGGTGTGTGGGCAGAGATCACTGAGCGGAGTGGGGCCACCTGGAGAGCGGAAGGACATCAAAATGGCAGGAGAGGCTGAGATGCAGCCATCTCTGCCGTGGGGCGCAGGGGCTCTTTATACAGGGTGCCCGGCACTCAGATGCGGCCGCTTCTGGGGAGAGCTGTTTAGTCAGGGATCTCGTGCCCTCTGCTGGGTTGTTATAATTGGGGGTGCCCGCTGCAGAGTGCAGGAGGGGTTAGCAGACTCAATCTGGACCCAGATGGACCCCCCGAGGAAGGGAAATGGCACGCCGGGTGGGGGATTGCCTTATAATTGCTTTAGCATCCTGTATTTCATAGCAGGAACTGGTTCTGACCCACTGCACCCCCACTCCCCACCCGCCCCAGAGCCGGGGAGAGAACCCAGGAGTCCGGGCTCCCAGCCCCCCCCCCCACCCCCCCCCCCCACTCTGACCACTACACCCTGCTCCCCTCCCAGAGCCGGGATAGAGCCCCAGTGAGTGAAGAGCGGGGGCGGGGAAGCATCTATGATGCGGCGCTCGCTGTATGTGCTCTTATTAATGACCCCTCCCCATCTTTCTCTCTCTCCACCCCGCCCAGGTCTCTCCCCCAGCAGGGGGCGTCGTGAGGAGAAGACGCCTGTCCCGTCCCACCCCTGCCATGTCCCCTCATGTGGGGGGGCTGGCAGGGGGACCCCAGGATGAATGTAGATGTTTGTGCTGTTTATATATATTATATATATATATATATATGAGAAAATACAACTCTAGATAGCTGTGCACCCCCCCACTTCCCTGCCCACCTCCCCGCAGCACCCTAACTCCAGACAGTTGTGCACCCCCACCTCCCTGCCCTACCCCCAGCACCCCACCTCTTGCCCTTTCACCCCCCCACTCTAGCCAGTTGTGCGCCCCCTCCCTGCCCCCACTCACCCCCCAACGCCCTCATCTCCTGAGCACAGCTAACTCCGTGCCCCCCTCACCCTCCCCCCATTCCTGGCTATAGATAGCTGTGCCCTGCACCCCACTTTAAGGAGGGGTCAGATCTCTTTTGATGGCTGTGGGGGAGATTTCAGGGTTCAGGGGGATCAGCAGCTTGGGGGAGATTTGGGGGGGCCCAGCATGTTTGGGGGACTGGAACTGAGTGGGGTACACAGGGCAGGGAATGGAGGAGGGGTATGTGGGGAGTGCTGGGGGGATTAATTTAGGGCCTCCATACCCACCCCATTCGCCGCTGGGGGGATGTCACACCGAGGGGGGACTCTAGGAAGTGGGGGAGGGGCACCCCCAAACAGCACCCGTCACCCCCCAAACAGCACCCGTCACCCCCAATCCATGCCCCTTCTGCAGTGACCAGTCGTGGTGGGGCAGTCTGGGGCCTTCCCATGGTAGCCCGATTTCCACTGGAGGGGGTGTGGGGAAGGTGGTGTAGAACCCAGGTGTCCGGGGACAGTCTATCTATATAGCCATCAATCCATTGATCTCTTCCCTGCCCACCTGCCCATCTATCCCCATCCACCCTGTATCTATCTGCATCCACCCCCTCTATCTATCTATCCACCCACCCCCATACAGCCCCCTTTATCTATCCTCATCCACCCCCCATCTATCCCCGTACACCCCCCATCTCTCTATCCCCATCCACCCTGTATCTATCCATCCATCCATCCCCGTACACCCCCCTTTATCTATCCTCATCTACCCCATCTATCCCCGTACACCCCCATCTCTCTATCCCCATCCACCCCCTCTATCTATCTATCCACCCACCCCCATACACCCCCCTTTATCTATCCTCATCCACCCCCCATCTATCCCCGTACACCCCCCATCTCTCTATCCCCATCCACCCCCTCTATCTATCTATCCACCCACCCCCGTACACCCCCCTTTATCTATCCTCATCCACCCCATCTATCCCCGTACACCCCCATCTCTCTATCCCCATCCACCCCCTCTATCTATCTATCCACCCACCCCCATACACCCCCCTTTATCTATCCTCATCCACCCCCCATCTATCCCCGTACACCCCCATCTCTCTATCCCCATCCACCCCCTCTATCTATCTATCCACCCACCCCGTACACCCCCCTTTATCTATCCTCATCCACCCCCCATCTATCCCCGTACACCCCCATCTCTCTATCCCCATCCACCCCCTCTATCTATCTATCCACCCACCCCCGTACACCCCCCTTTATCTATCCTCATCCACCCCCCATCTATCCCCGTACACCCCCATCTCTCTATCCCCATCCACCCCCTCTATCTATCTATCCACCCACCCCCGTACACCCCCCTTTATCTATCCTCATCCACCCCCCATCTATCCCCGTACACCCCCATCTCTCTATCCCCATCCACCCTGTATCTATCCATCCACCCACCCCCGTACACCCCCCTTTATCTATCCTCATCCACCCCATCTATCCCCGTACACCCCCATCTCTCTATCCCCATCCACCCCCTCTATCTATCCACCCACCCCCATACAGCCCCCTTTATCTATCCTCATCCACCCCCCATCTATCCCCGTACACCCCCATCTCTCTATCCCCATCCACCCCCTCTATCTATCTATCCACCCACCCCCATACAGCCCCCTTTATCTATCCTCATCCACCCCATCTATCCCCGTACACCCCCATCTCTCTATCCCCATCCACCCCCTCTATCTATCCACCCACCCCCGTACACCCCCCTTTATCTATCCTCATCCACCCCCCATCTATCCCCGTACACCCCCATCTCTCTATCCCCATCCACCCCCTCTATCTATCTATCCACCCACCCCCGTACACCCCCCTTTATCTATCCTCATCCACCCCCCATCTATCCCCGTACACCCCCATCTCTCTATCCCCATCCACCCCCTCTATCTATCTATCCACCCACCCCCATACACCCCCCTTTATCTATCCTCATCCACCCCCCATCTATCCCCGTACACCCCCATCTCTCTATCCCCATCCACCCCCTCTATCTATCTATCCACCCACCCCCGTACACCCCCCTTTATCTATCCTCATCCACCCCATCTATCCCCGTACACCCCCATCTCTCTATCCCCATCCACCCCCTCTATCTATCTATCCACCCACCCCCATACACCCCCCTTTATCTATCCTCATCCACCCCCATCTATCCCCGTACACCCCCATCTCTCTATCCCCATCCACCCCCTCTATCTATCTATCCACCCACCCCCGTACACCCCCCTTTATCTATCCTCATCCACCCCATCTATCCCCGTACACCCCCATCTCTCTATCCCCATCCAGCCCCTCTATCTATCTATCCACCCACCCCCATACACCCCCCTTTATCTATCCTCATCCACCCCCCATCTATCCCCGTACACCCCCATCTCTCTATCCCCATCCACCCTGTATCTATCCATCCACCCACCCCCGTACACCCCCCTTTATCTATCCTCATCCACCCCATCTATCCCCGTACACCCCCATCTCTCTATCCCCATCCACCCCCTCTATCTATCTATCCACCCACCCCCATACAGCCCCCTTTATCTATCCTCATCCACCCCCCATCTATCCCCGTACACCCCCATCTCTCTATCCCCATCCACCCCCTCTATCTATCTATCCACCCACCCCCATACACCCCCCTTTATCTATCCTCATCCACCCCCCATCTATCCCCGTACACCCCCATCTCTCTATCCCCATCCACCCTGTATCTATCCATCCACCCATCCCCGTACACCCCCCTTTATCTATCCTCATCTACCCCATCTATCCCCGTACACCCCCATCTCTCTATCCCCATCCACCCCCTCTATCTATCTATCCACCCACCCCCATACACCCCCCTTTATCTATCCTCATCCACCCCCCATCTATCCCCGTACACCCCCATCTCTCTATCCCCATCCACCCCCTCTATCTATCTATCCACCCACCCCCGTACACCCCCCTTTATCTATCCTCATCCACCCCCCATCTATCCCCGTACACCCCCATCTCTCTATCCCCATCCACCCCCTCTATCTATCCACCCACCCCCATACAGCCCCCTTTATCTATCCTCATCCACCCCCCATCTATCCCCGTACACCCCCATCTCTCTATCCCCATCCACCCCCTCTATCTATCCACCCACCCCCATACAGCCCCCTTTATCTATCCTCATCCACCCCCCATCTATCCCCGTACACCCCCATCTCTCTATCCCCATCCACCCTGTATCTATCCATCCACCCACCCCCGTACACCCCCCTTTATCTATCCTCATCCACCCCATCTATCCCCGTACACCCCCATCTCTCTATCCCCATCCACCCCCTCTATCTATCTATCCACCCACCCCCATACAGCCCCCTTTATCTATCCTCATCCACCCCCCATCTATCCCCGTACACCCCCATCTCTCTATCCCCATCCACCCCCTCTATCTATCCATCCACCCACCCCCGTACACCCCCCTTTATCTATCCTCATCCACCCCCCATCTATCCCCGTACACCCCCATCTCTCTATCCCCATCCACCCCCTCTATCTATCCACCCACCCCCATACACCCCCCTTTATCTATCCTCATCCACCCCCCATCTATCCCCGTACACCCCCATCTCTCTATCCCCATCCACCCCCTCTATCTATCTATCCACCCACCCCCATACACCCCCCTTTATCTATCCTCATCCACCCCCCATCTATCCCCGTACACCCCCATCTCTCTATCCCCATCCACCCCCTCTATCTATCCATCCACCCCCATACAGCCCCCTTTATCTATCCTCATCCACCCCCCATCTATCCCCGTACACCCCCATCTCTCTATCCCCATCCACCCCCTCTATCTATCTATCCACCCACCCCCATACACCCCCCTTTATCTATCCTCATCCACCCCCCATCTATCCCCGTACACCCCCATCTCTCTATCCCCATCCACCCCCTCTATCTATCTATCCACCCACCCCCGTACACCCCCCTTTATCTATCCTCATCCACCCCCCATCTATCCCCGTACACCCCCATCTCTCTATCCCCATCCACCCCCTCTATCTATCTATCCACCCACCCCCATACACCCCCCTTTATCTATCCTCATCCACCCCCCATCTATCCCCGTACACCCCCATCTCTCTATCCCCATCCACCCCCTCTATCTATCTATCCACCCACCCCCGTACACCCCCCTTTATCTATCCTCATCCACCCCCCATCTATCCCCGTACACCCCCATCTCTCTATCCCCATCCACCCTGTATCTATCCATCCACCCACCCCCGTACACCCCCCTTTATCTATCCTCATCTACCCCATCTATCCCCGTACACCCCCATCTCTCTATCCCCATCCACCCCCTCTATCTATCTATCCACCCACCCCCATACACCCCCCTTTATCTATCCTCATCCACCCCCCATCTATCCCCGTACACCCCCATCTCTCTATCCCCATCCACCCCCTCTATCTATCTATCCACCCACCCCGTACACCCCCCTTTATCTATCCTCATCCACCCCCCATCTATCCCCGTACACCCCCATCTCTCTATCCCCATCCACCCCCTCTATCTATCTATCCACCCACCCCCGTACACCCCCCTTTATCTATCCTCATCCACCCCATCTATCCCCGTACACCCCCATCTCTCTATCCCCATCCACCCCCTCTATCTATCTATCCACCCACCCCCGTACACCCCCCTTTATCTATCCTCATCCACCCCCCATCTATCCCCGTACACCCCCATCTCTCTATCCCCATCCACCCCCTCTATCTATCTATCCACCCACCCCCGTACACCCCCCTTTATCTATCCTCATCCACCCCCCATCTATCCCCGTACACCCCCATCTCTCTATCCCCATCCACCCCCTCTATCTATCTATCCACCCACCCCCGTACACCCCCCTTTATCTATCCTCATCCACCCCCCATCTATCCCCGTACACCCCCATCTCTCTATCCCCATCCACCCCCTCTATCTATCTATCCACCCACCCCCATACACCCCCCTTTATCTATCCTCATCCACCCCCCATCTATCCCCGTACACCCCCATCTCTCTATCCCCATCCACCCCCTCTATCTATCTATCCACCCACCCCCGTACACCCCCCTTTATCTATCCTCATCCACCCCCCATCTATCCCCGTACACCCCCATCTCTCTATCCCCATCCACCCCCTCTATCTATCTATCCACCCACCCCCATACAGCCCCCTTTATCTATCCTCATCCACCCCCCATCTATCCCCGTACACCCCCATCTCTCTATCCCCATCCACCCCCTCTATCTATCTATCCACCCACCCCCGTACACCCCCCTTTATCTATCCTCATCCACCCCATCTATCCCCGTACACCCCCATCTCTCTATCCCCATCCACCCTGTATCTATCCATCCACCCACCCCCGTACACCCCCCTTTATCTATCCTCATCCACCCCCCATCTATCCCCGTACACCCCCATCTCTCTATCCCCATCCACCCCCTCTATCTATCTATCCACCCACCCCCATACACCCCCCTTTATCTATCCTCATCCACCCCCCATCTATCCCCGTACACCCCCATCTCTCTATCCCCATCCACCCCCTCTATCTATCCACCCACCCCCGTACACCCCCCTTTATCTATCCTCATCCACCCCCCATCTATCCCCGTACACCCCCATCTATCTATTTATCTAGCCCATCCATCCCCACACATCCCTTCTATTTCTCCCCACCCACTGTCTCCATCCCTTCCCCTCTTAGCCCCCCCATCCAGCCCCCCCCATCCCCGGGCCCCCCTGTCCCCCGGAAGCACTCCCTATATATCTCTATACGCCATGTCTGCGCTCCAAGTCGTGCCGTGCTCGTGAGTTTTGGTTCGTTCGTTCAGGCCCCCTCGCTCGGTGTCGTGAGATTTATTTTTCCTCCCATCTCCGCCAAAAGAAAACTGACGTCGACAAAGTAAAGACAAGGACACACTAATAAACCAGCGAAGCCCCCCCATCATTCCGCCAGCGTGCCCCCAAAAATATAGAGAACAAAAGTAACAAAAACCAAATAAAAAGAGAAAGAGGGAAAACCTTTCAATGCTTCTCCAGTCTGATTTCCAGGGCTGGGGTGCGGCTGCTTCTGGGGTGGGGGTTGTTTATACAGGGACCCTTCACTCAGCGCCGAGATGCAGCTGCCTCTGGGGTGGGGCGCAGGGGCTGTTAATACAGGGACCCTTTGCTCTCTGCTGGTGGACCTGGGAACTGCAGTCTTTTGGGGTGACGGTCACATGCTGGACACCTGCACCCCAATTTCCCCCAGGGCCCCAAACCCGACGCAAAGTCTCAACTCAGCAAAGCATGCGGCTCCGAGCCTGGCATGTGTTTATTAACAGGAAAAACAAGGGGGGGGGGCATTCAAATCAGTTGCTCAATAAAATAATTTCATTACCCAACCCCAGATCCCTGGATGATCTGACGAATGGAGAGAGGCGTCCACAGGGAACCCAGGAGTCCGGGCTCCCAGTCCCACATCCCCACTCTAACCCGCCAGACCCCATTGCCTTCCCAGAGCCAGAGAGAGAACCCAGGAGAACTGGCTCCCATCCCCCCTGCTCTAACCACCAGACCCCCTCCCCTCCCCGAGCTGGGGAGAGAACCCAGGAATCCTGGAGTCCCAGCCCCCCCTGCTCTAACCACCAGCCCCCCTCCCCTCCCAGAGCTGGGGAGAGAACCCAGGCGTCCTGGTTCCCAGCCCCCACTGCTCTAACCACCAGACCCCCTCCCCTCCCAGAGCCGGGGAGAGAACCCAGGCATCCTGGCTCCGACCCCACTCCCATCCCAGTCCAAGACGCTCACTGCGTGGTGGGGAGGTACATGGGGGTCACATCCCCCCAGGCCCGGGCCTTCCCCGCCGCCCAGCCCATCAGCTGTGGTGCCCTGGCGAGGAAGATGGCGATAAGGGTGCGGACGTCTCCCTCAGCCGAGTGGGCCCCGTCGGGGTCCCTCCCGAAGAGCTCCCGGAAGAGCGCCCCCAGGCTGTACCCCCCCTGACCCCCCAGCCCCAGCTCCTTCATGGCCTGCAGTGTGTCCAGGCAGCCGGTGGCGGGGGGCAGCTCGGCCCCGACGCGCGCCAGCTCCGTCCGCAGCAGGGGGAAGTCGTAGCTCCAGCCGTTGTGGGCCACCAGGCAGAGCGGGGGGGCTTGGCGGGCTAGGAACCCGCCCAGGGCCTGAGCCACGGCCCGGTCCAGGCCTCGCTTCCCGTTCTCCTCCAGGTCCTGCTGGCTCAGCCCCGTGATGCGGGCGGCTTCCGGGGTGAAGGGCTGTTGGGGGTCGATGCACAGGGTGAGCTGGTCCAGGACGCGGGGCAGCCGGGGGGGCGGAGGCGTCCTGCGGCGGGCACTGCAGGAGGGAGTGGCGGTGCAGGGCGAAGAGAGACAGCTCCGTGATGCGGGGGCGGTCCGGGGGCAGGCCGGTGGTCTCCAGGTCGAAGAAGACGAAGGTTTGGAAATCTTGGGGGGCCAGCATGGCTGGGGAGGAAGACGCGTGTGAGCGGAAGCCGGCGATGCGGCTGCCTCTGGGGTGGGGCGCGGGGGCTGTTTATACAGGGAGCCCATGAAAGGGGTAGAGCAGGGAGCCAGGACTCCTGGGTTCTCTGCCTGGCTCTGGGAGGGAAGGGGGGTCTAGTGGTTAGAGCAGTGGGGGGGTGGGAGCCAGGACTCCTGGGTTCTCTCCCCGGCTCTGGGAGGGGAGTGGGGGCTAGTGGTTAGAGCAGTGGGGGGTGGGAGCCAGGACTCCTGGGTTCTCTGCCTGTCTCTGGGAGGGGAGTGGGGGCTAGTGGTTAGAGTGGGGGGGTCTGAGAGCCAGGACTCCTGGGTTCTCTGCCTGGCTCTGGGAGGGAAGGGGGGTCTAGTGGTTAGAGCAGTGGGGGGGTGGGAGCCAGGACTCCTGGGTTCTCTCCCCGGCTCTGGGAGGGGAGTGGGGGCTAGTGGTTAGAGCAGTGGGGGGTGGGAGCCAGGACTCCTGGGTTCTCTGCCTGTCTCTGGGAGGGGAGTGGGGGCTAGTGGTTAGAGTGGGGGGGTCTGAGAGCCAGGACTCCTGGGTTCTCTGCCTGGCTCTGGGAGGGAAGGGGGGTCTAGTGGTTAGAGCAGTGGGGGGTGGGAGCCAGGACTCCTGAGTTCTCTGCCTGGCTCTGGGAGGGGAGCGGGGGCTGGTGGTTAGAGAAGGGGGGGCTGGGAGCCAGGACTCCTGGGTTCTTCAGCACTCACCCACCACGTGACTGCAGTTAAGCTTCTCCCTGGCTGTGTGCCTCAGTTTCCCCTCTGTTGTGTGCAGATAGCTCGTCTCCCGGCTGGTTGGTGTCTGCTCCCCGGCGCTGAGAGAGCTCTCGGGGGCGGCGCCAGGGAGGGCTAAGGGTCGGTCACTTGCCATCTGCGGGGGCGGGGGCCGGTTCCTCGTTCCCGGGGAAACCGAAACTGCCCCAGGCAAAGCGATGAGTCACCGGGGCTCTTTTCGGAGTCTGCTTCCCCTTGGGGGTGTGGGGGGAACGCCCTGCCAGCGCCAAGGGAACCCAGGCGTCCTGGCTCCCAGCCCCCGCCCTGCCAGCGCCCAGGGAACCCAGGCGTCCTGGCTCCCAGCCCCCGCCCTGCCAGCGCCCAGGGAACCCAGGCGTCCTGGCTCCCAGCCCCCGCTCCCTTCCCGCCGCCACCATGAGACCCCACCCGGAGCACAGATGGGACCCAGGCGTCCTGGCTGGGTCCCAGCCCCCCCCCAGCTCTGGGGCAGCAGGAATTCACGGAGCCACAAACAGCCCCGGGCCCCGCACGGCAGCTACTAGCCACGTGGGGAAACTGAGGCAGACGGTGTGTGTGGGGGGGGGGTGGAGGCTGCCGGGCGCCCCACCCCGCTGGGATCCGGGGGGGGAGTTTCCCGTGGGGGGGGGGAGCGTTGCGAGAGGGACAGGAGAGAGATGGGCGGGGCGCTCTGGAAGGGGCGTTGCTAGGCTGGGGGGGGCGTTGCTAGGGGGCCGTACAAAATGGGCGGGGCGTTGCCAGGGCCGGGGCAGGCTGGAAGGGGCGTTGCTATGGACGGGGCAGGCTGGAAGGGGCGTTGCCAGGGGCGGGGCGTGATGGGCGGGGCGTTGCTATGGACGGGGCAGGCTGGAAGGGGCGTTGCCAGGGGCGGGGCGTGATGGGCGGGGCGTTGCTATGGACGGGGCAGGCTGGAAGGGGCGTTGCCAGGGGCGGGGCGTGATGGGCGGGGCGTTGCCCAGGCCCGGCCCCTCCCCCTCGTGTCACTTCCGGTCGCTGCTGGCGCCTCCTGTCCTGGGCCTGCTCCGCGCGCCGGAACCGCGGGCCCCGACCCCCCCCCCCGCCGGGCCATGGAGCGGTACCGGGGGCTGACGGACACCGAGCTCATCGCCATGCTGCAGCGCTACGGCATCGCGCACGGGCCCGTCGTGGGTACGGGGCGCCGCGGGGGGAGGGGGCTGGGGGCGCCGCGGGGGGAGGGGGAACTTGGGGTGCTGTGGGGGGAGGGGTCTCTGGGGAGGGGGTGCTGGGGGCGCTGCGGGGGGAGGGGTGTCGGGATGGGGGAAGTTGGGGCGCTGCGGGGGGAGGGGGGACTGGGGGCGCTGCGGGGGGAGGGGTGTCGGGATGGGGGAAGTTGGGGTGCTGTGGGGGGAGGGGTCTCTGGGGAGGGGGGGCTGGGCGGGGGGAGTTGGGGTGCTGCAAGGGGGGGCAATCTGTGAGGGAGGGGCAGGGCACCATGGGGGCCCACCTGACCCCCCCCCCCCATTGTCTCCCCTTCTCGGCCCCCCAGGATCGACCCGGAAGCTGTACGAGAGGAAGATCTGCGAATACGAGAGCCAGCGCACCAAGCTATCGTCCCCAGGGGGGGCTGGGGGCTACTCAGGTGAGTGGGGGGCCAGGAGGGGTGGGGAGGGGCCGGGAGGGGCCAGCAGCAGCCACTGACCCCCCCCCCCCTTTCCTGTGTGTCTCTTCCCTCCCGCCCCCCAGATCCCGGCACCACTGAGACCTACATCCGGGAATCTTACAGCTACCCCCGGCATGAGGAGCGGCGCCGCTATGGGGCAGATGGTGAGAGGGGGCTGTGGGTCAGGAGTGAGGGGCACCTGTGGGGGGTGAGCAGATGGTGAGAGGGGGCTGTGGGTCAGGTGTGAGGGGCACCGGTAGAGTTTTCCGAGACTTGGGGTACCGTGGCCGAGGTGTCTGAATGTTCCTGTCTGCTGTGGGGGTGGGGCTTGGAGGTGCCTCCCACTGACCCCCCCCCCCCCCCCGTCTCTCTCTGCCCCCCAGACTCCAGCCACACCACGACGTACACGCGGGAGCTGTATGATTTCCCTCGTCGTGAGGGTCGCACCGGCTACCTGGGCGATGGTGAGTGGGGGGCGGGTAGGGGGGCAGCATTTCCTCTGGTGGGGGTGGCAAGGGGGGGATACAGAGCAGCGAGGATGTGGGGGGAATACGAAGGCGGGAAGGGGAGTCTGGTACGATTCCCTTGGCCTGGGCTTGACACCCCATCCCCCGCGCCATGTTCACATTCCTGCAGCAGGGAGTTCCAAGGGTGGAGCTCCAGTAGGGAAGGGGAGAGCCATGCCCAGCCCCCCATCTCACCCCACTCCTCTCTGCCCCCAGACATGGACACCGAGTCCTACGAAGAATCTTCCTCCTCCTCCTCCTCCTGGCTCTATGGGGCAGCCCCAGGTCCCCTGGGGGAAGCCACTGCCCGCCAGCCGGTAAGTCAACCCCTGGGTGTGTGGGGGTGGGACGTAACCTCCCCAAATAACGTCTCGGGGGTGCGGGCAGCCTGGCCTGGGAAAGGCAGAAGGCACGGGTGTCTCTCTCTCCCCCCACCCCTTTGGCGCTATCAACTTTCCAGTCCCCTCACTCCCCCCTGCTTGGTCCTACCACCTCCAACCCCCAACTCTACCCCCATCCCAGCACCGTGGGGGGCAATCCTGGATTCGGCCGCTGGCCCGGCCCGAAAAACTCGAACCTTAAACCGTTTGCTGCCAGGAGATGTTGGGCCCAGCGGAGCCGGAACTGAATTTTGGCAAAATTGTCTAAAAACCGATGCAACTTCCCGGGAGCTGATTTTCGGCCGGGTCGATAAATTCTCTCGTCGGTAGTTTGCCCCTGTAGGAAAGATAAAGAACCAGCCCCGGAGAGTTTAATACAGACAGAAACACTGCCCGTCTCCGGGACACCGTCTTGTGCCGCGGCGTTACGTCCCCCAACGCGGTCAGCTCCCAAAACGACCCTCGTAATGGATGATTTGACAATTTACCAGCCACTCCCCGGCCCTAAAGCCCAGTCCAGTTCTTTGTCTTGTTCTGTCCCCTGGCCTCCCACGTACTCCCGAGCGTGTCCTGGGCAGAACATTTCTACTTGGGACAAAGTTCTCCTGTTCTAAGAGCAAAACCCACTTCAGCTTCGCAAAAGGAGACGGCACGGATTTGAACAGGGGGATCAGGAACCGGAGGCTGGTTCAGGGCAGGGACCGGCTAGAAATGTATTCTGAGATACTGTTCTGGTGATAGCGTGAACTTTCTTAGTGTACGTGATGTGATAAGAATTATTGTGTGTGTGTGTGTGTGTGTGTGTGTGTGTGTGTGTGAAATATAACCCCACAAAAGTGAGTTTCAGGAAACTTTGTTTTGAAATTGAATTTCATTATTTCGGGGCTAAAATTTGGCTTCGGAATTTGGTTCCCCTGCCAGTTTGGGTTCGTTTTCTGTTCTCTCACGGTGGTTACGTTATTTGAACAGGCTGTGTGAGATCGAGACAGAAATTACCCGCCGTTCCGCCTCGTGAGATAATGTCGTCATCTAAACAAGTCGAGATTTTCCCCCCAAAAGGCTCTTTTCTAACCAAAAAAATAATTGTTTGGAGCCCGTCCATTTTCTGGGTTTTCTTGCCTGGCGCCCGTTGTTTGCGGACGGGGTTCGGAAGCGAGTGACTGTCGAGCTGGGTGACGTTTTTCAGCCCGTGGCAGCGTGCGGCGGAGAGATTCTGCGGTGGGACCAGTCCTGGGGCTCTCCCCCGGCTGGGCGTCCCCATTGCAAAGTCCGGGCGGGCGATCACGCTGCATTGGGAACCTGGGTTTACAATTGCCGGCCCTGGGGGTCCCGGCCGAGGCTGGGCTGTGTAGCCGGGGCTGAGGGTTTTCTAACCCTCTCCATGTGCGTGTGGACCGTCGAGGGGCCCGCAGCTGACAGCGAGCCCAGGGCAGCGATGCTTTTGCGAGTCGCTCGGACTGGGGGGGGGGCTGGCTGGGCTTGTGAAGCCACAGCCAGTGTTTCGCCGTTCGCCCCCCAGGGGCGTGTGGGCACCGCTAATTTATCCCCCTCCCCCCCCGCAAAGTCGTAAGTTAA
Source organism: Malaclemys terrapin pileata (assembly GCF_027887155.1). Taxonomy (NCBI): domain Eukaryota; kingdom Metazoa; phylum Chordata; order Testudines; family Emydidae; genus Malaclemys; species Malaclemys terrapin. The sequence goes on along the minus strand of NW_026530188.1, from coordinate 1,235,037 downwards.
GTCTCCACAAGCGGCAGTACGTGGGAGGGTCCCTTTTCACTCGCCGCGGCCGCTCAGGTTAGCCGCCAAATTCAGCCCCCATGGGTAGGCGCGGCACAAATCAGGTTTCATTGATTTTAATAATTGCGTCCGATAACGGTTGGTTTTGAGCCCCTTTTATTCCAATTTTTTATTTTATGGGTTGAAAAGTTCTCAGGTGAGCAAAATTCTGGGTTTGAAGCATTTTTTTTTTTTTTAATCCATTTACATTTTCCCAGGTGGGAACAACAGTGTAACGACCGTGGCCCCTGAGATTTAGCCTGAATTCTCTCTGCTGGATACTCTAGGATCAACCCCACACCTAGAGATACTCACCTGCTCGGCTAAATTGGGGGGGTTAAGCATTTTTATTTTAGTCTATTTAAATTTGCACTGTTGCAGGCAGTTACGGGGGAAAAGGGCAGGGATCGGGGGAGGGGAGACAATAATTATTTGATGACCCTAGACAGTGAGATTGAAAAATGTAAACTTCATACCCGTTAAAACAGCAACATCCCGTATCCAAGTGTAGAAAGCAAGTCCCCGTAAATACACTCTAACGAGCGCTCCCAGCTGTCCAGTTCTAGTATTATCCCATTTTCTTTTTGGTTCTGTGTGTTTGGGGAAATTGAGGCTTCCGGGGATCGACCGCTAAAAATCGACTCCGTCCCGTTGGATTTGCAGTTGATGCGGTGGCAAATGAAAATTGAATCCCACCCTTCTAGTTCCTCCCTTTTTATTTCTGAGCAAGGTCTCAAACGTGAGGTCCAGGCCCGTCATGTCGCGGGGGGCTGGGCGAGATGTTACACCCACTTCCGGTCAGTCTCCAGGAGAGTTCTTCGCTGCTGCCATCTCTTGGAGAGGCGGCTGCAGTAGAGGGACAGGAAACCACCTTTTTACTCCCCTTTCGAAGGGAGTTAAATGAAGTGGCCTTAATTTAGCCTCAAGTCTCTCTACTCTAGTATCAAAGTGCAGCTGCAGGGAGGGTCCATAAGGCACCTATGTACCTAGGAATGCTGGCCACACTGTTGTTTCAGTTAGGGTGAGCTGCCCCCTTCCCCCATTTGTACCCCCCAGACCGCTTGCCTTTAGTATCTCATGTCTTCTAGTATCTGCTGTCCCCACAACAATAGGCGGCAGTTTGGGTGTGCAGGATGTGGGGAGGGGAAACCCCAGTTTAAGGCTTGTATTGCAGCACCGTCCCTGTAGAGGGGATATGCAAATTACCCCCTAGGCAGAGCCAGAGTATGCAAACGAGGGAGGGCGTGGCCTGCATTACCAGGCTGCCCCTGTAGAGGGGGTTCTGCCCCCCCTCGCTGATGGTGCGTTTCCTTGCAGATCGGAGAGGCCGCGTCCTACACCCCGAGCAGGTCGGAGGAGACCGAGAGGTGAGACGGGGTCGTGGCGTGGTTGGGTACCCCTTGGGAGGGTGCTACCTGGCATTGAGCTGGGGCAATGGGGGGGGGTGGATGGTGTGGTTTGTGGGGGGTGCTGCTAGCCGTGGGGGCAGAGGTGGGGGAGATGCCAGGATGGGGGGAGCTGTAAGCACTAACCGCTGCCCCCCCCCTTTCTTTTTCCCTCGCCGAGCAGGGACGGCGTCTCCTACCAGCGGGTCTGCCAGGCTCGCCCGGCCCCGCCCCCCATGCGGGTGGAGCCGCGCCGGGCCATCCACCCCCTGCCCCGCGGGGGGCCGGGCGGGGCCGCAGGGGGAGGCTCCCGGCGCTTCCTGCCTCTCTGGCTTCAGCTGCTGCTCTTCGGGGTGCTCGCGGCCTTCCTGGTCTACGTGTACTGCGCCCTGCAGGGCGGCGCCGACGACAACCCGTTCGCGCTGCACCACGAGGAGTGAGGGGGCGCCCGGCCTGTCCCCTCTATGGGCCCACGACCCATTGCCCTGCCCCCCGACGCCCACATCCAGTCTCTCAGCCCCCCCAGGGGCCCACGTCCCATCTCCTGGCCCCCCTGTCCTGTCCCCCTCCTCCCCAGGCACCCCCAGGGGCCCACGACCCATTGCCCTGCCCCCTGATGCCCACGTCCCGGTTCTCAGCCCCCCTGTCCTGTCCCCTTCCTCCCCAGGCACCCACGTCCCATCTCTCAGCCCCCGTCCTGTCCCCCTCCTCCCCAGGCACCCCCAGGGGCCCACGTCCCATCTCTCAACCACCCATCCTGCTCAGGGATGGTTATTGGTGAGGGGCTCCACAGCTGCCCCCACCTCCAGTAGGGCGGGGTCCCTGCTGGCGCCTGGTGTGTTTACGTAGGGCCTATGCTAAGTGCCTCCCGGCTCTGCCCTGACCTGTGCCTACCCCATTCCCCCAGGGGTTAACACTATGGTGGGGGGGGGCGAGGGTCCCAACACACACTGCAGCTCCTGCCTAATCCAGGATCATCTCTGCCCCTCCCATGCTCCTCTCCACGCTCCCCCCTGGAGCTCTTCTCCCCCTCCCCCTCCCCCACCCTGGAGTCGTTCCACTCCTTTTTTGGGGGGGCAGGGAAACTCGACTGCTTCCCCTCCCCCCAAGTGTCAGGGGGGGCTGTTGCCTCCCCAGGGGAATCGGTGACCAAGTGGTGCTGGTTAGGTTTTGCTTTTGTAATCTGCTTGGGCAGGTGGTGGTGGAGCAGGGTCTGGGGGGGGGCGGGGGTCGCTGCATTTTCCTAGCCAAGGGGTTTGCTTTTGAAACAAACCAGCCGTGTGGGAGCCACTCAATAAAATTGGGGCTTTTTTTGGTTGTTTTGTAAAATTTGGGCTTGTTTGTTTGGGGGGGGATGTGCCCTAAGCCAGCCACCCCCCTACATGTGATAGCCCATCTGTGCCAGCCACGCCTCTGCCCCCCTGGAACCAGTCACACACACACACCCCCCCCCAGCTCCCTGCTACGGCAACTCCACCCTCAAATAACACTGCACAGAGCCAGGACTCCTGGGTTCTCCCCCTGGCTCTGGGAGGGCTGGGAGCCAGGACTCCTGGGTTCTCTTCCCAGCTGTGGGAGGGCTGGGCTCCAGGACTCCTGGGTTCTCTTCCCGGCTCTGGCAGGGGTGTGGGGGAGGGGGGAATGTAATGGCGTTGAGTAGGGCCGGGGAGCTGGTGGACGGATTTTCAGCTGGTCTCCTGCCCACCTCAGAACAAAGTGCGACTGAAGTCATAATTGGCCGGGCCTTCCTGCTTCTAGGCCTGGAACCGCTGCCCGGCCGTGCGCGAATTCTGCCGCGGAGTCTTCACCGGCCCCTGGGCCGAGCCCCAAACCCTCAGCTCCAAGTCCCATTCGATGGGGTTTGAAAGACGGGACGGCTGAGACAGGAGCTGCTCTGGAAATGCCAGATTCCCCCACAGCTCACCCAAGGGGGTGTTAGCTGCTGTGCCTCAGTTTCCCCATCTATATAATGCGGCTAGTACACCAGAGAGTGGGAGACGGGCTGTCCCAAAGACATCTCTTCTCCACGGCCAGGCTGGTGGGTCTGGTTCTCATGCTCAGGATTACCAGATTTGGGGCGGGGAAGGGTTCCCCCCCCCGAAAATCAGCCAGGATGTTGGGAGATTTTTCACCTCCCCCTGCAGCCCAGGGCATGGCTCGTCTGGGCCCGTCACACTGGGGGGCACCTCAGTCTCCCCCAGCCAACAGTTCAGCCTCTCAGCCATGGGGCTCAACCGCGGGGAACTGAAGAGGCTCCGGCTGGGACAGCATGCTTTGCCCAGGCCCCGCGTAGAAGAACTCGGCAAAGACACCGTCCGTCCAGGCTGAATTTGGAAGATCCCGTTCGTTCACTACTTGTTCTGGGCTCAAGTCACCGCCTCACCTGCTCTGTGTTCAGCTCTACAGCCGGAGCGCCGGGCGTCCCTCCCGCCAAGGCACCTTTTCTAATCCTTGAATCATTCTCATGGCGCTTCTCCGATGCCTCCCCGCCTGATCAACGTCCTTCTAGAGCTGTGGCTGCAGGATCGCTGCAGCGGTCACACCAGGGCCGAATCCACCTACGCGAGTGTCCCCTCTCGGCACCCCAGGGGGGCATTAGCTCTTTCGGCCGCAGGTCGCACTGACAGCTCCGCCGCAAGCCCCCAGTCTTTTCCAGAGTCGCTGCTTCCCAGTCCCCCCCAGCAGGTCAGCGCGGCCGGCAGTTTGTTCCCACTGAGCCGTGTTCAAACACACACGTCCCCAACACTGCAGCTTGGGCGGTAGCAGCGCCTCATCCTCTGTTATTTCCCGCGGCGGGGGCCGTGTCCATCATACATTACCACAGGGGTCAGGCGGACCCAAGGCAAACACCTTCCGGCGGTCAACATTGGTGACATCTACACGAGTCCCTTAGCGACCAAACCTGGGAGCTCATTACAAGAAATGAAGTTAATTTGACAGGATCTACTTTTTCTAAGCCCGGGTGCTTGGTGTTAACTATATTGCCGTCTTTCTTAAGAGAGCAGACACTACAGGACTCGCTTACCTTCCCCGGGCTCAATATCCCGCATTCTCTTTCTTCCAGCCTGCTGGAGCGTCCCCTGTGCCCCACCCGTAATGAAAACCCCCATTGCTGGGCCGGCCAGCTCTTTTCAAACTCTTGGCTGCGAGTTCTACGAGCCGGCTGCTCTAAAAATGTCCAGCTTTGAGTAAAAAGAAGAACAGGAGTACTTGTGGCACCTTAGAGAAATTTTGTTAGTCTCTAAGGTGCCACAAGTACTCCTGTTCTTTTTGCGGATACAGACTAACACGGCTGTTACTCTGAAACTTGTCAGCTTTGAGTAGCTGGTGTTTGATGTGCACCAGGGATCCTAGTGGAACGGAAGGAGGGTCATCACTGTCCTTTTCTGCATTATTATTGATCATGGGGAAGGGCAGGTTAGGATCGTTGCGGGTGGGGCTGGGACCGCGTGCTGCCGGCTAGGCCCGCCCAGCGGGATGATGCCGTGATCACTGCTTGAGCTTGCAGGTGACACACAGGTTGTCACCAGCCATCCCTTGGCACACGAGCATGACCTCGCTGCTCGCCTGGTGACCTGCCCGCAAGCCATCGTACTTCAATCCGACCACCTGCACGTGTCTCGGTGTAGACCCTTAACCCAGAGAGATTGGCTGTTGGAACAGCGTAGCGGGGGGCAGTAGATGGCCTGTTGATTTCAGGCCATTTCTCCGGTTGGCCGAGAGCAGTTTGAATTCTCCTCTCATCCCGTCCTCTGCAGACTTTGGGGGTGCGCGCTGGGCTGGTACCCCGACCTTTACAAAGATACTGAATAGAACAGACCCCTTGAGAACGACTCTGAGGAGACTTCCCACCAGTTGTGCACCTGCCTGCCAGGAGCTGAGGGAATACTGTAAGTTGGGGCTTGCCGTAGCTGGGAACTTTTTTGGTGAAAACTGCATTGACCGTTTTCGGTCCTTGCTGCGGTTCCTTAAATTCCCGACAGCGTCTCCTCCTGCAAGGACAGGGTCTGGCTACGGCCCGAGCCCTGGGGTGGCAGGTAGATCGGCTCATTTCCAAACCTCCTGTCACTGAGTCGTCTCTGAGAGCTCGGCCCTGCCGGGTCCCGCCTAACTGCTGAAAACCGCTGTGGTGGGGGTCTCCTAACAGGCGGGGTGCTGAGAGGTTGGGACACTCGGTGTCTCAGTCACTTGGGCTCACGAATGGCCTCTCCTGTTGCCGTCTCGCTGCTGTTTGTACAGCGCCGTGTTTCCAGCCCGCTGCGTCTGTTCCGTGGCAGGCGAGGCCAGGCAGGAGCCGACGCCGGGGAGCGGCCCGGGCCCCTGGAAAGGCAGCGAGCTGCTGACCTAGGAGAGCAGCGGAGGGGCGGCCACTGGCTCAGTGTGGCTGCGGTTGCCGCAGCCCCTGCAGTGGGTCTGTGGCCCCCTGGCACCACACAGCCTGAGTAGACTCCAAACACTGCTTCCCCCGCCCCAGACACCTGGGTCCTGCAGCTGTCACCTGCACCCAGCTGCTCCCTCCTTCCCCCTGCTCAGGATGCAGCCGCCGCCCCCGCCTTTACACCCGGCCAATGGCCGGCGGGTCCAGCTGCGCATGTGCAGGGAAGCCTAGTTGGGTCTAAGACACTAGGTGGCAGCAGGGAGCCCTGGGGGGGATTGGGGGTCTCCTTGCTCCCAGCTCAGGCCGAGGATCCCAGCTCCACCTCACCCCACAGGGGACCCAGTCGCAGGAGTCCCCCTCCGCGGTGCTCGACTGCCACGACTCTAGCGTCTAAGGCAGGGGCGGGGGGGCGGGTGAGGATATGGATGGAACAGGGACCCCCAAAGCTCCCTAGAGCGCCACTAATCGCTGAGACAAGCAGGGCAGAGCCGGTGGGGGACTGACCCTATGAGAAAAGGAGTAAAAAAAATCTTCAATGAATCAAACATTGAACCCTCCAAGCTCTGGGGCTAGGCCGCCCCCTTGCGCAGTAACACGCTGTGGAGGGTGAAATGCTCCAGGAACCCCAATAACAACAGGGGATTCCAGCTTGACTGGGGCTGTGGCGCGTCCGAAGGGGCTGCGGTGAGAGAGGATCCGGGCCGAGCTGAGCCGTTCGCACCGAGCGACCGTCCCGTGATTCAATGTCACGATCCCACAGCGGGTCAGCTCAGAAAGGGAACTTGGTATGTGCAAATCAGACACAGGAGTGAGACACCTGCAAGCTGCACGGAAAATCTTTCAAAACAGCGTGAAAGTCTCAGTCCAAACCTACACCCCACAGCCGTTAATCAGAGGGGAGCCCCACGCCGGAGCCATTCTGTTCCGGGGACAGATCTGAGGAGTCTAGAGAGGCGGCTTGGGAAGAAATTAAACCGTAATAAGGCCCTAGAAATGTGGGATTCACCCATGAGTCCTGCAGGAACTCAGCTATGAAACTGCAGCACCACTTGGGATCTTGGTAAACTGAGAACTGGGCTAGAGAAGAAATGAAATTCAGTGAAGAGGGGCTAAGCTTTGGGAAGAAAAAGCAAGTGCACCAGTACAGAACGGGGGAGAACTGGCTGGGCAGCAGCGTTGCTGGGAGTTGTGGTGGATCACAACCTGAACAGGAGTCAGCAACGCGCTGCTGTTGGGAAAAAAGCACATACAATTTTCGGTTGCATGAACAGAGGCGTGGCTGCAGGTCCCAGGAGGTGACAGTCCGGCTCTGCTTGGCCCAGGCGAGGCCTCAGTTGGAGGAGGGTGTCCACTGCACAGAAAGGATGTGGAGACACTGGGTAGGACCCAGAGGCAAGCGACAAAGCCGATCAAAGGGGTGGGACGCCAGCTATGTGAGCAAAGGCTGCAGGAAGTGAGAACGCTCAGTTTGGAAAAGAGATTAAGGGGGGACACGCGAGCGCTCTTCGACTACTCGAAAGGCTGCCATAGAAAAGATGGAGACAGGTGGTTCTCGCTGGCCCCAGAGGGCAGGACGAGAGGCCGTGGGTTCAAACTACAGCACAGCAGACAGATTAAATCTCAGGGAAAACTTCCGGCCGGGAAGAGCAGGAGGACGATGGAACCGAGGCCTCGGGAGGTCGTGGAAGCTCCTCCGAGGAAGGTTTCGAGCGGAGGCCGGAGCCATCTGTCTTGGATGGTTTAAATCCTGCGGCGTGGTCAGGGGTCAGACTAGGTGCCCCTGGCGGTCCCTTCTCACCCCCCGGGTCGAGGAATCTACCCACTCTGATGTGTGACCAGTCCAGACTAGCAGACTTGTGCAATGCAGATTTTGAAGAGAGGCGCCGAGGCGATCCCGGCAGTCCCTGGCCGGGAAGCCTAACTTCACCAGACACATGGGTTGAAACTCCAGCGAAGAACAGAACCATCGGCCACATGATGCTGGGAAGAGTCAACACGGCTTTTGTAAAGAGAAAATCGCACCTCACCAGTCTCTTAGAGTTACAAGGGGTCTCTCTGCTCTGGGCGGAAGAAAGTCAATGTTGCTAAGGGCAAAGGAACGCACGTGGGTCACCGGGGCTAGTTCTCTGAAAGCATCCGCCCAATGGGCGGCGGTTGCCAGAAAAGCTACCGGCACGTTGGGAACCACTAAGAGGGAGAGACAGTAAAACAGAAACTCTCACTGTTTAACTCCGCGGTTCGCCCCCTCCTGGAATACGGCAGGTCGTTCGGGACGGGCTGGATGGTGAGGCATCGGGGAGGGGATGGAGAAGAGCCACGCGGGTTAGAAAACCTGCCCGAGAGCGAGAGACACCCGGAGCTCCAGCTGAGGGCAGAGGCGGCGACGTGATCCCAGTGGGGACCCAATAGTTAATAACTAACCCGAACCAACGGCGGGCAGCTGAAACGAGCCAAATTCAACCTGGAAATAAGGTTTCACGCTGAGGGGAATTAAGCAGGGGAACAACTGACCAAGGGGCATGGCGGATTCTCCATCACTGGCCGTTTTGAGCACCAGCTGGGCTGGATTTCTGAAAACTCGGCTCTAGGGATTATTTCGGGGCAGGTCTCCGAGGTCCTGTGTGCGCTGAGAATGTGTCACAGACCCAAGGAAGCACGAGTTTTGAAGTTCACCAGTGGAACTCCTTGCCTCATGATTCCCCCCCCGGAGGTTTTAGAATTCAGTTATGAGCCCAAGGAGGGGGAGAACGGGGGCTGGCATTATGCAGACGGCATCGCCAAGCCAGGCTGCAGGCGGAGCCGGCGCTGGACACCCCCGCAAGGTCAACCATCTCCCGCTGCGTGACGTCTCGCTCGCGGACGCAAACGCATCTCTCTGCTGAGCCCGACTCAAGCATGACCCGGGCTTAGGCTGGACGAAAGCACCCGGCGCTCTCTGACAGTGGGCAAAGGGGCACCCGCCCTGGTGCTCCCCCAAGACCCATGGACTGGAAGGTGCGAGTGGAGCGATGCCACCGGCCGTGGGCATTGCGGCTGGTGAAATGGGCCCCAAGAGATGACGTGAGTTTGACGACACATATATGGGGAGGAAACCCATGGGAGCCCTGGTGGTGCCCCATTCCTGACCCGCAGCACCCTGCTGTCCTGGGAGCAGCCATAACTTGGCCAGTGCCCCCCAGCTGCCAACACGCCAAGGAGCCCCCACCCCCGAATTACTGTTGCCCCAGTTTCCACCTCTGTCCCTGCAGTTCCAGGCTCAACCCCACCCTGTTCTCCCCCGCGCCCACCACAGGCCAGGGTACTGGGGGTCAATCAGACCAGGGTGATGGAGGGGGGGGTGCTGAGCCTAGCCAAGCCCAGGAGAAACCGGGGCCAAGTAAACAATTGAGATTCCCAGAATCGGGAGGTGGCTGAGATGCAGCCAGCTCTGGGGTGGAGCAGCTGGGGAACAGCCCAATATAACACAGCACAGGGATGAGGCGCCGAGATGCAGCCAGCTCTGGGGCCCCCCCCCGGGACCCCCGCAAACAGCTCCATTAGCCTCCAAAGTTTAATAATAATAAAAAAATCATAATACAATAACGCCCCCCCACCCTCCCCCCCATAGACAGTGATAGGAACACTAAAAAGAGACAGAGAGAGGTTTAGTGTCAGGGCTGGGGCCCCTAAGGGGTGTCATGGGGCAGGCTGGAAACAGACCAGGTTCCGCCCACCCCCCCAGCCCTGCCGCCCCCCTCACCACCCCCCGAAAAACCCCAAAGTGGTTCCCCCAATTCCTATAAAAAACCCATCCAGGGCTGGAGAGGCAGCTGTGCAGCTCCGGGGAGGGGGGGCAGGGCTGCAGTGTGTGTGTGTGGGGAGGAATCTGTCCCCCCAGAGTCAGTCCAACCAGTGGGGGGCGCTGGTCCGGCCGATCTGGCTGTGCTGGTATCTCAGGGGTCCCCGAGACGTCCATGGTGAATCCGGAGGGGCACAGTTCTGGGGGGCGGCGCCCCCGGGCCCCCCACTCCCAGTCTCTGCACCGAGGTATCCATGATACAAAAGGAAGGATAACGTAAAATAATTACATCACTGGGCAGAGTCCAGGCCGGGGTCCCCGGCGGGGAGCGTCCTGGGGGGGGTCAGCTCCGCCCCCTGCCCCCCCCCCCCACCAGTCAGGGCGCCATCACGTCAGCCGTCCGGTCCGGAGGAGGGGGCCGGCGTCACAACTGCTGTGGGGACAACAGGGGAGGGGGGTTAGCGAGGGTGGGGGGACCCCACGGAGCCCCCCCATATGGTCAGCGGATTTCAACCCAGGCAGTCAGACAGGGCCCCCAGCCTCCTCCGCCCAGCTCCAGGGTCCCCCATGGCAACCAGAACCCCCTCCCACACCCTCCCCCAGCCCTAGGGGCCCCCATAGCACCCCAAATCTCACCCCAACGCCGTTCTGGCTGTAGTCGGTGCCGGCCCCAGGGGGGGCCACATCGGGGGGCTCGCTCTCCCGGCTCCTCTTTGGCTCTAACTCCTCCTTCGGTAGGGGGGGCAGCTCCCCCCGCTCGGCCCGGCGCTTCCGGCGCCGCTCAGCATCCCGGCCCCGCGCCCGGGCCCCGCGCCGCTCCGCCTGCTCCAGCTGGGGGCGACAGGACATGTCAGCAGGATGGGCCCCCCCCTGCAGCCCCGCAACTCCCCCCAGCCCTGCCGGAGCCCCTCAATCCCGACCCTTGGCCCCCCTCCACCCAGCCCTGCCGGAGCCCTTCACGCCCGACCCACAGCCCCGCCCAGCCCTGCCGGTGCCCCTCACTCCCGACCCGCAGCCCCCCGCCCCCCAGGTGCCCCTCACTCCCGCCGTCCAGCCCTGCCGGTGCCCCTCACGCCCGACCCACAGCCCCGCCCAGCCCTGCCGGTGACCCTCACTGGTGACCCGACCCACAGCTCCTCCCCCCCCCCGCCAGCTCTGCCACCCCTGCCCTCACCTCCAGCAGGTGGCGGAAGGTGTCGATGGGGGGCGCCTGGGCGGCCTGCAGCAGCCTCCAGAGGCTCTGCCCCTCGTCCAGCGTCACCTCCAGCAGGTCGCCCTCCAGGAGCAGCTCCTCCAGCGCCCGCCGCGGCCCCTCAGGCAGCTCCAGCACTGGGCCCTGCAGCCGCGCCAGCGCCGTGCCCAGCGCCTCCAGGTCTGGGGGGGGAACGGGGCGGTGAGGGGGGATGGGCCCAGCCTGCAATCCCCACTGCAGCCTTGGTGCCAGCCAACGCCCCCATCCTTCCCTCTGCCCTGTCCCACACCGGACCCTCAGTGCCAGCCCCCGCCCCCCCTCAGTAAATCCCTTCCTTTGTCCCCCTCCATGCCCCCCCCCGCTCCTTCAGTGCCAGCTGCTACCCTCCCCCACACTAAATCGTTCCCTCTGTCCGGCACATTCGGTGCCAGCCCCTGGCCCCGCCCAGCGCAGAGAAAACGTGGGGCACGTTACCAGAGGTGAAGGGGCACATCTTCTCCGGTGGCGTGGTGTCCCCGTTCTCAAGGGAGAGCTGCAGGGAGGGGCGGGGGGAGAAGGGGCAGAGCGGTGAGATAGGCACATGCCCCCGCCACCCCCACCCCAGGGACCCAAATCTAGGGGGTCTGGTGCCTGGGGATCCCTCGCTGAGATCGGCCAACTCTGGGGTGGAGCAAAGGCAGATTCTAATGGGACCCACCTCCACCCACTGCCGGGCACCAACTGCCTAGGGCGAGCGCCCCCCTCACCTTGGGCTGCTCGTTCCGGCTGGTCTCCCGCAGGGCACCGGCGTCCCCGTGCAGCCGCTGGCGCAAGGCCGCCAGGCGCTCCAGGGGCCCGGCCAGCTCGGGCGAGGCCAGCAGCTGGCGGGCGCGGTCCTGCCAGGTGATGGCGCGCTCCGTCAGGCACTGCAGGGCCTCGCCCTCGGGCAGCCGCACGGGCAGCTTCTGCAAGGCCACCAGCAGGGCCAGGATGGTCTCGAGGCGCGGGCGGCGGGAGCGCTGGCACAGCGGGCACAGGAACTTGGCGTCCCACTCCCACCAGGCGGGCGAGGGCTTCTGGGCGCCCAGGCGGGGCCAAGCCACACAGGGAGCGTGGAACCAGTCGCGGCAGAGCTCGCAGCGCAGCATGCCGGGCCCGGGCGGCTGGCCGCACACGCAGGAGGGGGGGCCAGGCGCCGGCGGGCCGGGCTTCAGTGCGTTGGCACGGCGCAGCCGCAGGATGCCCTCCTTCTCCTTCTGCTCGCCCTCCTTGAACGCCACGATCTGCCGGGACCAGGGGGGCGCTCAGTGTGGGCGGGGGGGGGCAGTCTGCCCGCTGCCAGCCCCTCCATGGCAGCAGGGCCAGCCCCCCTGCCAGCCTCCACTTTCCTTCCCTGCCCGCTGCCGGCCCCCCATGCCAGCAGGGTCAGCCTCCCCTTTTCTTCCCTGACTGCTGCCGCCCCCCCATGCCAGCAGGGTCAGCCCCTCTGCCAGCCTGTCTCACCTTTCCTTCCCTGCCCCCCAACCTTTCCCATGCCTCCCAGCTCCCCACCAACCCCCCAACCTCCCCTCCTTTCCCCCCCGCCCCCTCACTCCCCTGCCAGCTCACCCCAATGTCTCTCCTGGTGCCCCTAGAGGGGACAGGCCCCGTGCCCCATTCCCCGCCCCCCGGAGGGGCCAGGCCCCACGGCTGCCCACTCACCACAGAGCCAGGGTCCCGCAGGTCCTGAGCCGATAGCCCCAGGCTCTCGGTGTCTGACTTGTAGAGGCCGAGCTCCGGCTCCCGCCGCCACTTGGTGCGCTTGGGGCTGGCCGCGCCGGCATCCGCGCAGGGGCACAGTACCTGGGGGGCAGGGGGGTTGGGCTCTGCCTTCCGTGCCCCCCCTCCCCATAGGGCCCACAGCCCCCCCTGTCCATTGTCCCTCCCAGGGACCTACGACCCTCCTCACAGCCACCACATGGGGCTCACAGCCCCAACACTGCCCTCTGCCCCATGGGACCTACAGCCCCCCTGCCCGCTGCCCCCTGGGACCCACAGCCCCCCCTGCCCGCTGCCCCATGGGACATACAGCCCCACCCAGAGCTCCAGACTGCCCCTTGAGACCTACAGCCCCCCTCACAGCCCCAGACTGTCCCATGGGACCCAGAGCCTCCCCACCCAATGCCCCACTGCCCTGGGAGCCGCAGACCCCCCACGCACCTCCAGCAGGGTGTAGCAGGAGTTCTTCTTGAGGAAGGTCTTGGAGGCCTTCTCACGCCAGGAGTGCGCCGTGCCCACCTGCACCTCCAGCTGGCGCAGCTCCTCCAGCCGCACCGGCAGGTCCCGGCCCACAGCCACCAGCCCCTCCAGGTCGTCCAGGCAGGGGTAGTGATCCCCATTCTGGGGAGGGGGGGGAAAAAAGGTCAGCGCCTCCCCCCACAGGCCCCAGCTTCACCCTGCCATCCCCCCCGAGCCCCACCCCCACAGCCCCAAGCACCTGGTCTCCCAAGATCCCCCAGAAACCCCCTCCCACACCCCCCATGGCTCACCTGGATCTCCTCCACGTCGGCGATCCAGGCCCGGGCTTTGGCCAGCGCCTCCTTCAGGGCCAGGATGTTGGGCAGGTGCACGGGGACGTTCTCAGCCTCCTTGATGATGGCTTCCAGCGTGGCCGGGGGGTGCTTCTGCCTGGGGGAGGGGGCGGGACGGACGGCTCAGGTCCCCCTGCTCTAATCACCAGCCCCCCTCCCCTCCCAGAGCTGAGGAGAGAACCCAGGCGTCCTGGCTCCCAGCCCCCACTCCCCCCCAGAGTCAGGGAGAGAACCCAGGCATTCAGGCTCCCAGCCTCCCTGCTCTAATCACCAGCCCCCCTCCCCTCTCAGAGCTGGGAAGAAAACCCAGGCGTCCGGGCTCCCAGCCCCACTCCCTTCCCAGAGCCAGGGAGAGAACCCAGGCGTCCGGGCCCCTCACCTGGCCTCAAGGCAGAGATGGGCCTTCTCCTCCCAGCGCTGGGCGATGGTCAGCAGCTCCTGCAGCTCGGCTCGGGCCTTCTCCACAGCCGGGCTGGGGGCCACGGTGGCACCGGCCTGGGCCAGGCCCCGCACCAGGGCCAGGGGCACCCGCTCGCGGGGTGAGCGCAGCGCCCGCTTCACCTCCTCCAGCCAGGCCGCCTGCTGCACCTGGCGCTCCAGCTGGCGCGTCTCGGGCACGGCTACGCCCAAGCGCGCCCCTCGCGCCACCAGCCCCTGCAGCTGGGCTGCGCTGGCGGGCAGCCCCCGTAGGGCCTCCTGCGCCTCCTCCTGGAACGCCAGCGCCCGCTCCAGCACCGCCTGCGGGGGGGAGGGGAAGAGAGTCAGGGTGGAGCTGGGTACCCCCCCAGCCCCATCTCCCCACCCTGCCCGCTCCAGCACCGCCTGCGGGGGCCGGGGGAGGGAGTCAGGGCGGGGCTGGCCCCAGGTACCCCCAACCCAGCTCCCCAGCCAGGCCCTGCCCCCCGCGGCCCATGCCCGCCTGGCACGGTGCCCGCTCACCTGCACGTCGGCCAGCTGGTGCATGACACAGGGCACGCTGCTCATGCGCTCCAGGAAGGCGCGCAGCTCCTCCAGCGACAGCAGCACGGCGGGCACCCTGGGCAAGAGGGGCGCCGGGTTAGCCTGGGGAACTGCCCGCCACCGGGGGGTCCAGGAACGGGAGGGGTCAGGAAGCCCGCCGGCCCAGCTCCCCGCCCAGCCCCCACTCACCCGGTCTCCAGGCCGCTGATGAGCCCCAGGGCGTCGGAGACGCAGTGCTCGGCCTCCGCCAGGCAGCTCTTCAGCCGATGCAGCAGCTCGTTGTCGGGGAACTTGCGCTCGCGGGCCTCCGACTCCAGCGCCCGCAGCTCCTCCAGCGCTGCAACGAGATACGGCTCAGGCTCCCTCCCTGCCGGCAGCTGGGAGCCAGGACTCCTGGGCTCTCCCCAGCTCAGGGAGGGGAGTGGGGGCTGGTGGTTAGAGTTGGGGGAGCTGGGAACCAGGACTCCTGGGCTCTCCCCAGCTCAGGGAGGGGAGTGGGGGCTAGTGGTTAGAGCATGGGGGGCTGGCAGCCAGGACTCCTGGGTTCTCTCCCAGCTTGGGGAGGGGAGTGGGGGCTGGTGGTTAGAGCAGGGGGCGCTGGGAGCCAGGACTCCTGGGTTCTCTCCTAGCCTGGAGGGGGAGTGGAGGCTGGTGGTTAGAGCAGGGGGCGCTGGGAGCCAGGACTCCTGGGTTCTCTCCCCAGCTCGGGGAGGTGGGGAAGGGCTGGGAGTGGGGCACAAGCCAGCACTCAGGCGGGGCGGGAAAGGGCCCCGTGGGTGGGTTCAGACCCCACTCTTTCCCCCCACAGGGAACCCAGGCATCCGGCAGGCGCTTACTCCTCTTGCGCCCATCCTCCACCTCCAGGGCGATTCGGACCTTGTTGGCCCAGGTGTCGAAGGACTCGGCCCGAACCTTCAGCTTGTGCAGCATGGCCGGGAGCTCGTCCAGCGTGTAGCGGTACCTGCGGGCACAGGGTCAGCCAGGCCGCACGGGGAGCCCCAAGTACCGCTTGGGCCCGGACTCCTGGGTCCCGTGGCACCTGGGGGAGGTCCTGGGGCTGGAATCCTGGACTCCTGGGTCCCCCGTGGCCGGCTGGGGGCTGGGATCCCGGACTCCTGGGTCCCGTGGCCAACTGCAGCAAGGGCTGGGGCTAGGATCCCAGACTCCTCAGTCCCGTGGCCGGCTAGAGGAGGGCCTGGGTCTGGGATCCTGGACTCCTGGGTCCCGTGGCAGCTGGGGGAGGGCCTAGGTCTCATGACCGTCCGGAGGAGGGCCCGGGGCTGGGATCCCGGACTCCTGGGTGCCCCGTGGCAGCTGGGGGAGGGCCTAGGTCTCATGACCGTCCGGAGGAGGGCCCGGGGCTGGGATCCCGGACTCCTGGGTGCCCCGTGGCAGCTGGGGGAGGGCCTAGGTCTCATGACCGTCCGGAGGAGGGCCCGGGGCTGGGATCCCGGACTCCTGGGTGCCCCGTGGCAGCTGGGGGAGGGCCTAGGTCTCATGACCGGCCGGAGGAGGGCCCGGGGCTGGGATCCCGGACTCCTAGGTCCCCCGTGGCCGGCCGGGGGCTGGGATCCCGGACTCCTGGGTCCCCTGTGGCCCACCTGAGGTACTGACGGCTGCTGGGGCACTTGCAGAGGTCGTGGATGTGGTAGAGGCAGACCAGGCGGGCGGGGCAGTCGTAACAGGCCAGCGCCGAGAGGAAACACGTCGTCTTGCACTTGTCGCACTGGCGCTCATCGTCGGGGAGCAGCTCGAAGGCCTCACGTTCTGCCTCCGTCACCCCCTGGGCGGGGAGAGGGGTAAGCACGGATCCTGCACCCCCCAGCCCTGCCCCCACGCCCCCCCAGCCGTGCCCCCACACCCCCCACCTTGTCCAGCAGGGCCTTGCGCAGCTTGCGCTCCTCCTGCACCAGGATGAACATCTCCTTGTGCACGGCGGCCGCCAGGTTGAGGTCGAGCTTCTCGGGGCAGGCGGCCATCTTGCAGATCAGCTCCTCGTGCGAGAAGACGCAGTAGCGGCGCAGGCGGCGGTAATGCTCGATGCACTGGCGCCCGGCCGGCAGCTGCAGAAGTAGGGAGGGACCCAAGAGTCCGGCCTCGTCATCATCGGAACCCAGGCGTCCAGGCTCCCAGCCCCCACCCCCTTCCCGCTCTAACCACTAGACCCCACTCCCCTCCCAGAGCTGGGAGAGAACCCAGGCGTCCGGGCGCACTCACCCAGTCAGCAGTGCAGAAGTTCACAGCTTCAGCGAAGTTGTAGCCCTGGTTGAAGCCGCTGTGATAGGCCCGGGGGAAGGTGATGACAAACTCTCCCGCACACTGATTGGTCCGGACGACCTGTGGGGCCGGGAGGGGGCAGTGAGTGGGAAGGGCGGGTTGGGAGCAAGGTAAGGGGAGCGGCGCTGGGGGGCGAGGCCTGGGCATGGCCAAAGCAAGAACACAGTGGGGGCCCGGTTCACAGTGGGGGGTGCCAAGGCGCAGGCAGGCAGTGGGGGCCTGGCCGCAGGAGGGAAGTGGGAATGGCCAGGGCAGCAAGTGGGTGGCAAAAGGGGCAGGGCCAGGGCATTCACCAGCACGCCGTGGGCCATGAGGGTGTTGGGGTTCATGAGGGTGACGAGCTGGTGCAACATGGGGGGCGGGGCCGGGGCAGCGCAGGGGGCGGGGCACTCACCGGCACGCCGTGGGCCATGAGGGTGTTGGGGTTCATGAGGGTGACGAGCTGGTGCAGCAGGTCCGGCTGGCTCTCGAACAGCTCCGGGGTGAGCTTCTTCATCACGTCCTCCAGGTGCTCGGCCGCGAACGACGGCACCCCGTACCACGTCTTGGGCTCACCCCTGGGGAGAGCACGCGGGGTCAGGGGGTAGCCGCAAACCCCACATCCCACCCCATACCACGTCTTGGGCTCGCCCCTGGAGACAGTGCCCCGGGGTCAGGGGGGAGCCGCCAACACTCAAGTTACCCCCAATTCCGCTCCCCCCATTCTCCGCCCCCCGTCCCAGCCAAGGGCCCCACCAGTGGAGGTAGTTGATGGAGTAGCTCCAGTGGTCCTCGATGTGCCAGCAGAAGGCGGAGAAAACCATGCCCACGTAGAGCCAGGGCACCTTCATGCCCGAGATGTCGGCGTTGATGTGGCACAGAACCGACTGCTGCAGGACCGGCATCACGTTCAGGTTCCAGCCACTGGCCGCGTACTCCTGCCGGGAGAGGGGGAGTCAGAACTCCCCACTGCCACTAGGGGATCTGTCCCCTCTAGGGGGCGCCGGCTGGCTCAGGGGGCGGGAAATGGGACACAGGGCCTGGCCCCTCTAGGGGGCGCTGGCTGAGGGGGTGGGGAAGGGGGCATGGCGTCTGTCCCCTGTAGGGAGTGTTGGGTCTCATCTGGCCCCAGGGCAGTTCAGGGGGGCAGGGAATGGGGCACAGGCCCCTCTAGGGGGCGCCGCCTGGCTGAGGGGGGTCAGGGAATGGGGCACAGGCCCCTCTAGGGGGCGCCGGCTGGCTGAGGGGGTCAGGGAATGGGGCCCCTCTAGGGGGCGCCGGCTGGCTGAGGGGGGTCAGGGAATGGAGCCCCTGTAGGGGGCGCCGGCTGGCTGAGGGGGTCAGGGAATGGGGCCCCTCTAGGGGGCGCCGGCTGGCTGAGGGGGGTCAGGGAATGGGGCACAGGCCCCTCTAGGGGGCGCCGGCTGGCTGAGGGGGTCAGGGAATGGAGCCCCTGTAGGGGGCGCCGGCTGGCTGAGGGGGTCAGGGAATGGGGCCCCTCTAGGGGGCGCCGGCTGGCTGAGGGGGGTCAGGGAATGGAGCCCCTGTAGGGGGCGCCGGCTGGCTGAGGGGGGTCAGGGAATGGATCCCCTCTAGGGGGCGCCGGCTGGCTGAGGGGGGTCAGGGAATGGGGCAGGGCCTGCAGGGCTCTGAGGGTGCGAAAGGTGGGTAAGGGGCTGGCTGGGGGTCCCCACCTCCTCCTCGGGGCACAGCCTCCGCTTGCTATCGCTGATGGGGAAGCCGCTGCCGAACTCCTTGGAGTGGATGTCGGCACCGTACTCCACCGTCACGTCCTCCTCGATGCTGTTCACCAGACGCCAGAACTCCTTCTCCACCAGCTCCGTGGGCACCATCTGCCGGGGGGGGGCAAGGGTGGGCACGGGCACAGAGCCACAGGCACAGAGCCCCCCCCCCCCGCCCTGACCACTAAACCCCACTCCCCTCCCAGAGCGGGGAGAGAACCCAGGAGTCCTGTCTCCCAGCCCCCCCGCTCTAACCACCAGTCCCCACTCCCCTCCCAGAGCCAGCAGAGAACCCTGGTGTCCGGGCGCCCACGGGGGCACTCACGTGGACGGGCATGTTGAAGTAGTCGGCCTTGAAGGCGTCGGCCATCTCCCCAAAGCTCTGCAGCGTGTACTCCCGCGTGGCCTGCTCGAAGCCGAACGCCTCTGGGGGGCGCTTGCACTCCTGCCGGGAGGAGGGGAGCGGAGTGTCAGGGCCAGGGGGCAGGGACCCCCCCAGAGACTCACGGGGCCAAGGGCCTGCAAGTGGGGAAGCCAGGCCGTCCCCCCGACCCCCTCAGCCCCAGGGGCCCAGCCAGCCAGGTCCCCCCTGCCCAAGGAGCAGCCCCGGGGGCCCAGCCAACCCGGTTCCGCCCACCCGCACCCCCCCGATCAGCCCCAGGAGCCCAGCCCCCCCGCTCACCGCCATGACGCATTTGGGGCAGCGCCAGACTCCCTTGGGGATCTCGGGCAGGGGGGGCAGCAGGCAGAAGATGTGGTAGTTGTCGTCACAGCCGTCACACAGCAGCAGCTTGTCGTCCTCGTCCCCGCGGGCGCAGATCCGGCACACGTACGAGTCGATCTGCAGGGCAGGGGGGCGTCAGGGGGCACCAGCTCCCACCTGCCGCGGGGCAGGCACGGGCTGGCTCAGGGGGGCGCGTTCAGGGTCACGAATGCAGAGACGCAGCCAGCTCAGAGGTTTGGGGGGCCCGGTCAGCTCGGGGGCCCCCCACCTGCTCAGGAGTCGGGGTGCAGCCCAGTCAGGTCAGGGGTCCTAGGCAGTTTGGGGGTCCCGATCCAGGGGCCCATTCGGCTCAGGAGGGCCCGATCACCTCGGGGGTCCCAATCCAGGGGCCCGGCCGGCTAAGATGGTCCCGGCCCGGGGGCCTGGCCAGCTCGGGGGGTCCCACCCCCCCACTTACGAACTGCGTGTTGCCGTGGCTGCGGCGCAGACGCATGGTCATCTTGGTGCAGGGCTCCGGGCTGTGCCGCAGCTCCTCCTTCACCTCCAGGAAGGGGCGGGGCGACGCCGGCTCCGGCCGGGGATCCACCCCGGGGGGCTCCTCCTTCACCACCACCGTGGGGGGGCACTCGGGGCCCTCCTTGTCTGGGGGGAAGGAGAGGAGTCAGCATGGGCCGCCCCCACCCCACCCCCACGCCGCCAGGCCAGGCCCCCCCCTCACCTTTCTTCCGCAGGGTCTTGTCCTTGGCCACCAGCCCCAGGCCCAGCATCTTGGGGCCGGCCCCGTATATCTGCAGCTTCTTCAGCTCCGGGTTCTTCTCGATGTCCTCCTCCGTGGGCTCCGGCTGCGGGGGCGGGGCAGAGTCAGCGGGGGGCGGGGGGCATGAGCTATCCCACAATGCACTGGGCTGGAGCAGGGCCTGCTGGGAGGTGCGGTCCCACTCAGGCTGGGGGGGGCACAGAGAGAGTGAGGCAGGGCGTCCAGACAGACGCCAGGAACTGTCCCCAGGCCGCGGGCGAGGGGCTGGCAGGTTCGGGGCAGGCCTTGGACTCCTGCAAAAGGGCACGAAAATGGGGGTGGGGGGCACTGGCCTCAACGATGAGCTGGGGGGGGCACTGAGGGGTCGCCCCGGATTTGCAGCCAGGATGGACAAACCCCCCCAGCTACTGGCAAACAGGTACAAAGAGAAGTGGAGCAGGGAGCCAGGAATCTTGGGTTCTCTGGGGGGGGAGTGGGGCCTACTGGTTAGAGGGGGGAGGGGCAACCTGGGAGCCAGGACGCCTGGGTTTTCCCCCTGGCTCTAGGAGAGGAGTGGGGGCGAGTGGGTCATAACACCACCTGCAAGTTTACAGGTACCAGGAGAACCCAGGAGTCCTAGCCCCCCATCCCGCTCTAACAACTGGACCCCACTGCCCTGCCAGAGAACCCAGGCGTCCTGGCTCCTGCCCCAGACGTGCGGGGGCCGGCCGGGGGGGGGGGGGGGGGGCACTCACCTCCTGCTGCAGCCGCTTGGCCCGGCGCCCATAGCTGTTGAACTTGGAGGGTTGCACGGACTGGCGCAGGGGGATGCTGTGGGGCTTGTACTCCTTGTCCTTCTCCTCGCTGTCGAAGGGTCGGGCATCACACTGCTGGAGAGACGGGGGGGTTAGCACCCCATCGGCCCCCCAGCCATAGGGGGGACGGTGGCACCAGATGCTGGCACGGCCAGGGCGATTTCCCTGGGGCCTGGCACCACAGAGCCTGGCACAGATCCCCTCCCAGAGCTGGGAGAGAACCCAGGCGTCCTGGCTCCCAGCCGCCCACCCTCCCTAACCACTAGCCCCCACTCCCCTCCCCGACCTGGGAGAGAACCCAGGCATCCTGGCTCCCAGCCACCCTCCCTCCACCTCGTTAACCACTAGACCCTACTCCCCTCCCAGAAGAGAGAACCCAGGCGCCCTGCCCACCCTCGCCAATAGGCCAGCCCCAGCCCCCCTCACCACCAGGTTGGCCCCCGACTGGTACATCTCGTAGGGGTAGATGATGCGTTCGTAGTGGGAGCGCAGCAGGGAGCCGATGTTCTTGCCGGAGGGGTAGGCGAGACGCTGGGCCACACGAGCCCACCGCCGGTCCCTGCAGATGGCCTCGTAGCCCCCCTCCTCCAGCACCACCTGGGGGGAGAGAGCCCTCAGCCGCTGGCCCCCTCCCCGATGCACAGATCCCCCGATGCTGCCGGCCCCCTCCCCCAAATCCCCCAGGTGCGGCCTGCTCCCTCCCCCGACCCACGGATCCCCCCGGGTGCAGCCGGCCCCCTCCCCCGACGCACAGATCCCCCCCGATGCTGCCGGCCCCCTCCCCCGAATCCCCCCGGTGCGGCCTGCTCCCTCCCCCGACCCACGGATCCCCCCGGGTGCAGCCGGCCCCCTCCCCCGACGCACAGATCCCCCCCAGTGCAGCCGGCCTCCTTTCCTGACCCACAGATCCCCATGGTGCTGCCGGCTCCCTCCCCCGACTGCGACCCAGCCTCTGACCTGCAGCTCTGCCAGCATCCAAGCTGACATGCAGACCCCAGCCCTGGGGCTGCTGGCACCTCTGGCCCCCAACCCGCACCTCCCCCGGCACTGCCGGCACCCCTTCCCTAATCCACGGTGCTGCCAGTGCCCCCAGCCCGTGGACACCCCCCAGCACCCATCCCCTGACCCACAGCACTGCCAGCGCCCCCAGCCTGTGGACACCCCCCGGCGCTGCCGGCCCCCTTGCCCCGACCCGCAGCCACACACACCCCCGGCGCTGCCGGCCCCCGCAGCGCCCCGCCCTACCTTGCTCAGGCTGTAGAGGTCGAGGATGCGCCGCTCCACGTTGGGGATCTTGAGCGAGGAGCCCTGGATCTCCCAGAACTTCGCAATCTGGTCTAAGTAGTTCAGCTTCACCCGCGTCTGCGCCTGGGGGCAGGGAGGGGAGCAGTTCGCCTGGGTGTCGCCTCTCCAGCCCACGCGGCCACTCTCTAGCCCGGCCCAGCCCCCCCACAAGGACGGGGAGCCAGGAAACAGCACTGACATCGCGGGGGGCCTTTCAGGCCAAGAGCTAATGCGTCAGAGTACCACCTGGCGCAGAGATGCAGCCACCTCTGGGGCGGGTCAGTTGGGAATGGCCACACATAACGGCACACAAGGATAGTTTATCCAGCACTGAGACGCAACCACCTCTGGGGCAGGGCAGCAGGGGAACAGCCACTCAGCAACCACCATGGGCACTGCCTCCCAGCTCACCTCCAATTCGTTAAGCCTCTGGATGCGTGGGGTGAACCTGAAGTTATCCACTTCCACAGCGAAGGGGGGCTGCCAGTCCTGGGGAGAGACGGGAAAAGGAGGGGGCTTAGTACGAAAGGCTGCTGGAGCAGACAACGCTGCCTTCGGACCCCCCCAAGATTCTTCCCAAGCACCGTCCGCAGGGGCAGCCCTCTGCCAACGGGTATCGCCTGATCGAACATGCCTGGCCATGCTCGGATGGGACGCTGGGCTGCAGGCCCCCAGGGAGGGGATCAGGGCTCACACAGAGCAGGGTCCGTCCCCTCCAGTGGGGGGCAGGAGGATGTCTGTTGCCAGGACCACCTCACGCCTCCACGCCGGCAGGGAGGGAAGCTAAGGGAGGGCAGATGGCTGAGAGCAGACTGGACACCTCTCCCATCCCAGCCTGCTGGTGCCAGGGGGCACCTGCCCCGACCCCAGGGTTAGCACCCCTAAGGCCAGGCAAAGCTTTATCCAAAAATATCTGCATTTCCCCCGGCATGGGAATGCAGCTCCCTCTAGGAGAGGGACCAGGCAGCTGGGAACAGCCGCACATAACACTGCACAAGGACAGCTTGCCCGGCACAGAGATGCAGCCACCTCTTGGGTGGGGTGGCTGGGAACAGCCACACAGAACACTGTACAGGGACAGGAGATGCAGCCACCTCTGGGGTAAACATACCAGTTTATAACCCTAAAATCTCTCTCCCGGTACCCGAGATCTAAGACCACGGCTGCCCGGGTCTGCGACCAGCAGGAGCCTTTCCTGGCACTCCAGTGGCCAAATCAAGCATCTTGGGGGGGGGGGGGGGGGGAGCAGGGGAGGGGACGCCAGCCAATGGCGTCAGGAGCCCAGCACAGCGTTCACTAGCCCAGCCAGGCAATCGCTCCCCTCACCCCCATTTCTGAAAGGGGGGGACCCCAGCCTCTGGATCCCATGTGCAACCCCAGCAGGCAGGCGAAACCGACGCAGGCCACTGAAACGGACGCAGGCCGAAATCAAACCTATCCTTCCAATGCCCTGCGCCGACCAGATCTAACCGAGACAGGGCCAGGGAGGGATGGGACCAGTGAGCTGCCCCAAAGATCCTCCCCAGGGAAGCCCCCCACTTTTGGATCTGCCCCCCACAAGCCCCAGATCCCCTCCCCCCACCCAGCGAGCCCACTTGCCTGGCTGTCGGGGAGGAGAGGCCAGGCCAGAGCCATCACAATAACCCAGCTGGGAGGATGGAAGAGGAAGCCACAAAAGAAACAAGGGGGGGGAGGGGAAATGGGGGTTGAGGGAGGGGACTTGTGGGTCCCATGTTGGGGGGTTGCTCCCCAGATCTCCGGGGCAGGACCTCTCTAGCTGTCAGGCCCCCACACACACTGTTTACCAGACAAAGGCTGGAGCGTGGCAGCCATATTGAACGTGTCACTGATATTAGGCATGGGGGGGGGGGGGGGGGGAGAATCTGAGATTCCCCCCCGCCCCCTCCTGATCCCCAGGCACCAGGACCCCGCTGCCCAGGACCAGCAGAGGAAGTGGGGGGCAGCGGGGGTTGGGCATCGGACCCCACAGATCCCAGAGCCCCAGGAGATTTGGGGGGGGGGGGGGTGTCTTGAGGCCGCTGGGTCCCTGAGGAGCTAAGAGGCCCGGCCCTGCCACGGACGCCCCCCGTTTCAACCCGATGCCATGTCAGCGTCAGCCGGATCCTCAGTGCCCCCCGCTGGCGGGTACCGTCACCCACGGCCACCCCACTCCCTGTGCCCGGGGGCACTGCCACGACCCACCGGCCCCCTGCCACCCGCACAGGGCGAGTCTTCACCCTGCCCCCCACGGCCCCGGGGCCAAGGGGGGCACAGGCACCCCGGCCACCTCTCCCCACGGGAGGTACCACTGCCCGGCCGCCCCCCACGCCGGGCACTGTGCCCACCCTGCCCCCCACGTCCCCCCTTTCCCGCTTGTGCCCCCCAATGCCCCTCATGGCAGCCTCTAGGCCCCCCCAGCGGGCCCTGGGGCTCACCCCCCATAGCGGGCCCTGACCCCCCAGTCCCTCACATGCCCCATAGCGGGCCCTGACCCCCGCCACATGCCCCATAGGGTGCACTGCTCCCCAGCCCCCCCCCCACACCCCATAGCGAGCCCTGACCCCCATATCCCCCCCCACGCGCCCCATAGCGAGCCCTGACCCCCAGACCCCCCCACACCCGATAGCGGGCCCTGACCCCCATATCCCCCCCCCACACGCCCCCCAGCGGGCCCAGCCCCCCATATCCCCCCCCACGCGCCCCATAGCGGGCCCTGACCCCCAGACCCCCCCCCACGCGCCCCATAGCGGGCCCTGACCCCCAGACCCCCCCCCACGCGCCCCATAGCGGGCCCTGACCCCCAGACCCCACCCCCACCCCCCCCCGCGGGCCCAGACCCCCCTACTCACGGCGGGGGGCCGGATCTTGCAGATCCCGCTCTTCTCGGCGATGGGCCGGATCTTGGCGATGTAGCCCAGGGGGTCGCGGAACTCGGCCCAGCTGGGCTCGAAGACGGGGCACTCGGGGGGGGGCAGGAAATCCTCGGGGGGGTCGGCCTCGCCCCCCGCCCAGGGCCCCCCCCACGGCCCCCGCTCCGCCTTGGGGCCCCGCTCCTCCCCCCCCGCCCGCCGCGGGCCCCGCTCCTCCGCCGGGGGGGCCCGATCCGCCGCCGCCGCGGGGGGGGGCGGCTCCTCCCCCCGGGCGGGGGGGGCCCGATCCTCCATGTCCTGCCCGCCCCGCCGCCGCCGCGCCGTGGCTGCCCCCGCCCCTCAGGGGGCCATGCCCGGCCCGGCCCCCCCCGCGTCTACTCGAGCCCGAGGCCTGCGGCCGGCCTAGGCCCCGCGCGGATCCCTCCGCCGCCGCCGCGTCACCCGCCGCCCCCCCACTCGGGACCCCTCCGCCGCCCCCTCTGTGCTCCCGCTCGCCGCTCCTCGGCCCGCTGCCGCCCCCTGCCCCGGCTCAGGCCCCGCCGGCTCCCCCCGGCCTGCCCGCCGCCGCCATCTTGGGGCTCGTTGCGCTTGCCCGCCGCCGGCGCCACACGGCGTCTCCCTCCGCCGCGGGGGGGGGTCCCCTGAGGTGCGGCCGGAGCGGCTCGGGAGCGGCCCCGGCGGGTCGGGCGGGGTCGAGAACCCGCCAACTCTGAGGGACGGGTCGGGCGCCGGGCCCCCGGAGAGGGGGCAGGAGCGGCGGGAGGGAGAGGAAATAGTCCTCGGCGGAGGGATATTCCCGTCGCCTCCGCCGGGGAGGGGGGAGCCGGGACTTCTTGCGCACGTTTAAAGGGCCAAACTGCGCGTGCGCCCAGGGAGGGAAAACAGGAAGGGGAGGAGGGGGTGGGGCTCAATGAGACCACGCCCCTTGGTACCTGGCTTCTGCCCCGCCCACCCCCCCTCCATCTCCCAGCCCCGCCCCCTCTTCCCAACACCCCTCACCTCCCCTTCCCCAGCCCCCTAACCCCTCCCCCTCCCACACCGAGACCCCGCCCCTTCCCCAGACCCTTAACCCCTCCCCCTCCCTCTCCCACACCCAGACCCCGCCCCTTCCCCAGACCCTTAACCCCTCCCCCTCCCTCTCCCACACCCAGACCCCGCCCCTTCCCCAGCCCCCTAACCCCTCCCCCTCCCACACCGAGACCCCGCCCCTTCCCCAGCCCCCTAACCCCTCCCCCTCCCACACCGAGACCCCGCCCCTTCCCCAGACCCTTAACCCCTCCCCCTCCCACACCCAGACCCCGCCCCTTCCCCAGACCCTTAACCCCTCCCCCTCCCACACCGAGACCCCGCCCCTTCCCCAGCCCCTAACCCCTCCTCCTCCCCTTCCCCAGACCCCTCCTTCCACCACTAGACCCACCCCCTCCGCCTTCCCACACCCCTCTGCCTCCTCCTCCCCCATACCCCACCCCTCCCCCTTCCCCAGCCCCCTAACCCCTCCCCTACCCCTCCTTTCATAGCCACCCCGCCCCCTTCCCCAGACCCCTAACCCCTCCCACACCCAGACCCCACCCCTTCCCCAGACCCCAACCCCTCCCACACCCAGACCCCCTCCCTTCCCCAGACCCTTAACCCCTCCTACACCCAGACCCCGCCCCTTCCCCAGACCCCAACCCCTCCCCCTCCTGCACCCAGACCCCGCCCCTTCCCCAGCCCCCTAACCCCTCCCCCTCCTGCACCCAGACCCCGCCCCTTCCCCAGACCCTTAACCCCTCCCCCTCCCACACCCAGACCCCGCCCTTCCCCAGACCCTTAACCCCTCCCACACCCAGACCCCGCCCCTTCCCCAGCCCCCTAACCCCTCCCCCTCCCACACCGAGACCCCGCCCCTTCCCCAGCCCCCTAACCCCTCCCCCTCCCGCACCCAGACCCCGCCCCTTCCCCAGACCCTTAACCCCTCCCCCTCCCACACCCAGACCCTTAACCCCTCCCCCTCCCTCTCCCACACCCAGACCCCGCCCCTTCCCCAGACCCTTAACCCTTCCCCTCCCACACCCAGACCCCGCCCCTTCCCCAGACCCTTAACCCCTCCCCCTCCCACACCGAGACCCCGCCCCTTCCCCAGCCCTAACCCCTCCTCCTCCCCTTCCCCAGACCCCTCCTTCCACCACTAGACCCACCCCCTCCGCCTTCCCACACCCCTCTGCCTCCTCCTCCCCCATACCCCACCCCTCCCCCTTCCCCAGCCCCCTAACCCCTCCCCTACCCCTCCTTTCATAGCCACCCCGCCCCCTTCCCCAGACCCCTAACCCCTCCCACACCCAGACCCCATCCCTTCCCCAGACCCCGCCCCTTCCCCAGACCCCAACCCCTCCCAGACCCCACCCCTTCCCCAGACCCCAACCCCTCCCACACCCAGACCCCCTCCCTTCCCCAGACCCTTAACCCCTCCTACACCCAGACCCCAACCCCTCCCAGACCCCACCCCTTCCCCAGACCCCAACCCCTCCCACACCCAGACCCCATCCCTTCCCCAGACCCTTAACTCCTCCCACACCCAGACCCCGCCCCTTCCCCAGACCCCAACCCCTCCCAGACCCCATCCCTTCCCCAGACCCTTAACCCCTCCTACACCCAGACCCCGCCCCTTTCCCAGACCCCAACCCCTCCCACACCCAGACCCCGCCCCTTCCCAGACCCCAACCCCTCCCACACCCAGACCCCGCCCCTTCCCCAGACCCCAACCCCTCCCACACCCAGACCCCGCCCCTTCCCCAGACCCCAACCCCTCCCACACCCAGACCCCATCCCTTCCCCAGACCCTTAACCCCTCCTACACCCAGACCCCGCCCCTCCCCCAGACCCCCACCCCTCCCTCAGACCCCAACCCCTCCTCCTCCCACACCCCACCCCTCCCCCTTCCCCAGCCCCCTAACCCCTCCTCCTCCCCTTCCCCAGACCCCAACCCTTCCTCCTCCCAACCTCCCCAACCCCTCCTTCCATCGCTAGCCCCACCCCTTCCTCCACCCCACCCCACCCCTCTGCCTTCCCACACCAGACCCCTCCTCCTCCCTCATACCCCGCCCCTCCCCCTTCCCCAGGCCCCTAACCCCTCCTCCTCCCTCCCTCCCCTACCCCTCCTTCCATCGCCACCCCTAACCCCTCCCACACCCAGACCCCACCCCTTCCCCAACCCCCTAACCCCTCCTCCTCCCAAACCCCGCCCCTTCCCCAGACCCCACACCCAGACCCCACCCACTCCCCAGGCCCCTAGCCCCTCCCCACCCCTCAGCAGCTCAGTCCTACCCTGACCCCTCCCCTGCCAGATGGGGGCACGAGGCATGTTGGGGTCTCAGCCCAGCTGGTGTCACAAGCCCGTTCCCTGCGTCCTTGTCCCAGCGCGGAGATGCAGCCACCTCTGGGGCAGGGCGGTGGGGAACAGCCGCACATAACGCCACATGGGGGTGGCTCATCTGGTGCTGAGATACAACACCTCTGAGACGCTCATGTCCCGTGGACACGGTAGGGGACCATATAAGCTCCTCACCAGACATGGGTTTGGGCCCGGACACCGGGGTTCACGCTCCGACTCCAAGGGGATTGGAGCAACGGCCCAGGGCCCCGACGCCCACAGGGCTTCTGTAGTACAATCTTCACCACCACACAGCGCCCCGACACCCCTCCTCCCTGCTCCACGGCACCCAGCAGCACCCGGCCCAGCCTGCCGGGGAGAGCGCCCCCTGCCCAGCCCCCTGCCCCACGGCACCCCCCAGCGCCCGGCCCTGCCTGCCGGGGAGAGCGCCCCCTGCCCAGCCCCTGCCCCACGGCACCCCCCCAGCGCCCGGCCCTGCCTGCCGGGGAGAGCGCCCCTGCCCAGCCCCCTGCCCCACGGCACCCCCCCAGCGCCCGGCCCAGCCTGCCGGGGAGAGCGCCCCCTGCCCAGCCCCCTGCCCCACGGCACCCCCCCAGCGCCCGGCCCAGCCTGCCGGGGAGAGCGCCCCCTGCCCAGCCCCCTGCCCCACGGCACCCCCCCAGCACCCGGCCCAGCCTGCCGGGGAGAGCGCCCCCTGCCCAGCCCCCTGCCCCACGGCACCCCCCCAGCGCCCCGCCCTGCCTGCCAGGGGAGAGCGCCACTGCCCAGCCCCCTGCCCCACGGCACCCCCCCAGCGCCCGGCCCAGCCTGCCGGGGAGAGCGCCCCCTGCCCAGCCCCCTGCCCCACGGCACCCCCCCAGCGCCCGGCCCAGCCTGCCGGGGAGAGCGCCCCCTGCCCAGCCCCCTGCCCCACGGCACCCCCCCAGCGCCCGGCCCTGCCTGCCAGGGGAGAGCGCCACTGCCCAGCCCCCTGCCCCACGGCACCCCCCCAGCGCCCGGCCCTGCCTGCCGGGGAGAGCGCCCCCTTCCCAGCCCCACGGTGCCCCCAAGAGGCAGGGTAAAGAACAGACGCACACCAGAGGATGAACACGGAAAGGACAGTGGGTCATTTATGAAGCATCAAATATACAA